>NC_141733.1:708592-1095126 GCF_971803275.1 Cyanistes caeruleus
AGCCGGGGGTTTCCTACATCAGCTCCGGGGTGAAGATCACTCGGACGGGAGGAGCCGAAGTCGCCGCGCTCCTCGAAGTGAAACAGTGAATTAACGTCAGCAGAGAAGCCACGGCCTTATCCTGAACTCCTTAAAAAACAAAGGGAGTCTCTATTGCCTTCATCTGGCTTTTAATGAATGACCTCTTGTCGCTGGGAGCTGCGTGCGGTGACAAAGGACCTTTGTGGGCCGATATTTATGATTTCATTTAAGCCAGGGAGTAAGCTAAGGCAGAGGGCTGGAAAATAAGAGCTGAGCTGATGGTTCTGTCTTTAAACTCAAGGGATCTTTATCTAGTTTTTGTGTTAATACAGTTGTCATCTCTTAAATATTTGAGCGACTCACAGCCGTGAATGCTCCCACCCCAAAGGGACGCAGGAAAATGACTCCGGCTCTCCCAAACCCACACCCTCCTCTGGACCTGGGGAGAGAAGAAGGGTTTGCATTTTCCTAGAGCCCCCCAAACCACACATGAAGCCTGCTGTGAGTGCCCACGACCTGCTCACGGGGGGCCCCGGGCTCCACCACCCCTCCCCACACCAGCCACTTGCCAACACTGATAAATTTTTTGCCTTTTCCTTCGGCAGGCCTTGGTGGAGGATTAAACAGCTGGGAGTCGGGAGTGAGAGCGTGTCCCCTCTCCTTTGCCATGCAAACAGAGAAAATTAATCTCCCAGCTTCCTCTGATATTTGGGCTGAATTACAAGCTGGGAGCGGAGATAAAGCGCGGGCGAAGGAAGGCACAGGTACAGCGGAGCCGGGCTGCTGGCACAGGCCTTTGTCCGTGCAGATAACACTCCCCTCCTGGAGTCATGCATAATTCACCAGCGCTGCCTCCCTGGTCCTGGTCATCCCTCCCTCTGCTCGCTCTGCTCTCCTCCCTGAGCAGCTGGAAGCTCGGTGTCCGGGCGAGGACACGCTCGTGTGGGAGCCACCGTGTGTGTGGTGACACATCAAACCCCAGTGACAGCCTGCTGGGATAAAGGGGACCTTGTCCCCTCTCCCTGGAGGCTGATGGGGCAGAGGGGTGACACCCCACAGCCTGAGCTGCCGTGGGGCACCTCCTGCAATTCCCACCTGCAGTCCAGCCAAAGCACAGCAGCACATCCTCTCCTGGCAGGGCCTGGGCTGTGTTTGAAATGCCCATCACATCCCAGCTAACCACGCTATCTCCCTAAATCCCTCCACGTTATACTTGGATAGAGGTTGCATCCTCCGGGATACCAACCCCAGCATTTAACACACACCAACTGCATTTTATTTGGTCGATCATCCGGAGGCTCCTCTGCACCGTTCCTGACAGAACTGTGCCACACAGAGCGGGAAAGCCACGGAGATTTTCCACAGCCACCAAGAGTTCCTCTCCCAGAACAAAGCAAGAACAACCTCGGTCACTCCCAGCCAAACAGCAAAAACACACACACACACACACCTGCTTAATGATTTTTGCTTTGTAAACGAAAGCGGTGCCATGAGTTTAATAACCACTGCTTGGGAGTAATTGGGGCGATTATTGTATGGCCCAGGGGGAAAATTGCAGCTTGTTATCTCCAGGGAGTAGCATTAGGATCCAGCAGATAATCAGACCGTTATTTGTTGCACTTCAGATGACATTTCTCATGGATTTAGAAACGATAGTGATCAAGCCATGTTGTCAGAGCCACTGCCAAACTGCGGAGTCCAGAGACCTGGAAGCTAAATAGCCCCTGAAGCTGCCTGGGACAGCTGGTCTTCCAGCAGGAATAACACACCTGTGTGCCACATCGAGCTCAAAGACATCCAGACCTCAGCAACACTCGTCTCTTCTTTAATTTGATCTTCTCCTAAGAGAGACAACACTCAGGATGAGGATGCAAAGGGGGGATCAGCTCTAACGTGCCACCAGCCAGATCTATACTCAGTGATTAGGTTTCTTGAGACCTTCCCTCTTGTTTTTCCCTCTCAACCCCAATCAATGGTCTCTGTCTGTCCCCTTGCTTCCAGCAGCCCTGAAATTTGAGGCTTGGGCAGGAGATGCAGCATCAGGGCTGTTGCCTGCAGGGTCCTGGGTTTCTGAGCTGGGGGAGCCAGTCCCAGCACACCCAGATGGGGTGGGTGGGTGAGGCACAGCACAGCTCCCACTGACACAGCCCCCACAGCAGCTCACCTGCACCCCACACCGAGCTCAGCCAGCACCCGGCTGCAAAGGGGGGTTTCAGCAAGACTAAAACCCCTGGCATGCTCTCTTCTCTAGGTTTCCTGCACAGGAGCATCCCCAAATCCTGCTTTGGGCTCTGCTCCCAGGGCTGGGCTCACAGATGACACGGCAGCACCTCGGCCCCACACGACAGCAGCGATAAGGATCCTGCCAGGCCTGGAGAGCTCTGAGCCAAGGCAGCTCCGCTATTGATCCCCGATCAATGACAGCTCAAGGCCTGGAAATGACAGCGCCTTTCCCCAGCCCTCAGCTCCCAGCCCAGGCTGGAGGCTCACGCAGAGGTTTAGCAATAATCCGAGGCAGGAGAGGGAATGGGAAGAGCCTCTTGCAGCAGGTGTGTTGTTTAACAAATTGGACACATAAGGAGACGAAAGGCACAGAGGAAGGAGATCTGGTGGGACCGGACCTTTATCTCTGGCACGCTGGCCGCCAAATCTTTGTGCAATATTTATCAAGGGTGAGCGGACAGGAGAATTGGCAGTCGATGCATAAGTGAGGAATTAAAGCCACTGCCATCCTTATCTCCCGGGCAGAGAGGCGAGGGGAGGGGTGGGCGGGAGATGCGAGCCAGCCCAGGGCAATCGACTTTGAAACCATTTGTGGATTTAACGAGTCCAAACTTTATTAGCTCAGCTGATGGGGAGCAGAGCAGAAGCACCAAGAGGGCAAACCAGCACATCCACATCCTCCAGCTGCCGGTTTCCACTGGAAAGTTCCTTGTGTTACTGATCAGACATTGCACGGCTGGGGGAGAGGGCAGAGCTGCCCCAGAGGCTCCAGGTAAGGGGTCTGTGGTCTTCCAAGTTAAAATTCACTTTTAAACGAGGAGTTTAGGAGCGGCCACGCTTTCTCTCCTGGTTTCTCTCAGCGGTGAGACAAAGGCAGACTGCTCTGCCCTCGGGGTGTTCACGTTTCACACACCCGGAGGAGCAGCTCCCGGGGAGAGCAGACACTGCTCGGCACTTCCAGCCACCCTGCGAATCTGCCCCAGGGGACACAGCCAGGAAAACCACAGGGGAAGGGATGGATACAGCCCCCGTAACCACAGAGCTCCAAGTCAGTCCATCCAGGGCGTTTGTGCATGAGCCATCCCCAGGGAGGGCAGCTCAGCCCCCGGCCGGGTGCTGCGGATGGCGAGCAAAGGGCTGCTCCATTGCCAGCATCCCCTGGGAATCCCCTGCGATCACATAACGTCTGTAATTAACTCCATTATTGGCTTTTCTTTTGCTGAGACTGCACGTTCAAGATGGGCTCCATCTGCTCCTTGCATGGGCCTGGCTGCTGAGGGAGGGGACATAGCCCCTCCTTCCAGAGAAATGTGACATTTCTGCCAACAGGGGACAAGGACAAAGCCACACCGGCGAGCAGCAGCAGCCCCTGGACAGTGGCTGTGTGTCCAACTCCCCCAGCCCACACACCAAACTCTGCCAAGCAACCTCCTCCCCCTGGGCATCCACCAGCCCCAGACCCGGCTCCACCGGGGCCAGCAGCTCCGTTAAATTGTTTAAAGGGATTTGCATCTCTCTGTTTAATTTCTCTTCCATGCAAATAAGAGCCCGGGGAGCCAAGTGGGAGATGCTGGACTGCTGTGTGTCGGGAGGAAGATGAGCTGATCTCCGTGCCTGGAGCATCCAGGGCCATTTCCCCCCTCCCTGCACCGCACAATCCCTCCCGCAGAAATGGGACACGAGCACCGAGAAGCGTCAACACCAGAGTAATTCCCAGCTACAGCCCTTTCCAGGCAGGCTCCCCCTTTGGCCCTGCTGTGCTTCTCGTAAATCCTCCCCAGGTTATTCCAGCCGCTGTCACGGAGCCGTGGCAGCAAATCTGAGCTTAGCTGGGAGCGCTGCTCGCGGGTCCCCCAGCACCCATCTGCACCGCCTTTGTCTCCGCAGCCTTTCAGCCTCTCTTCCCCTCCTCTCTGCTGCAAAGAAACGCATTAGTTGCAACATTGCTTTAATTTGTTTGCCAGCTTTCGGAGATGGAGAGGCTCCTGCTCCCATCGGTGCCGTTTGAGGATGCCGGCAGCGTTAACCCTTTGGCTCCCACAGCCCCGAGCTGCTGCTGGAGCGGTTTTTGCACACCCGAGATGCCCGAGCTGCCGTCTCCAACCCGGCTCTGCAGCCGACCTGGCACTTCCCAGATGGAGGGATCCATTTCCCCTTCCAGCTACCCTCAGCATTTCCATAATGAGATGAGTTTTGTTGTGACCACAACCAGTGTCAGAGGGAATAAAAGAAAAAGTGATCCAGATGGGGGCTATGGCAGTGACAAGGACACGAGGACAAACAGCAGCCAGCAAAGCCAGGGCAGTGTGGGTGCAGAAATGGAGTGGGACGAGTGGGGCAGCACAGGAGGATGGGCTGGATCCATACCCAGGGAGGGGCTGGGGGTTCCTGTTGTCCTGTGCCACACTGGGCACATCCCGGGATCTCACCTGAGCACACACACACACACACACACCTGTGTGCCATGACCTGCTCCTGGCCTTTGGACACAGCTCTGGGAACACCAGCGCAGCCCAACAGGGCCCAGAAGCTCCAAACCAGCTTCTGGTACGGATATCAGAGCGGTGAGAGAGCAAGCAGCCAGGAGGGATGGCTTTGGGCAGCGCTGCAGGAGCGCTGGCAACCCCACAGATCCCTGCTTGCCCCAGCATCCTGTGGAGTGAGTTTGTTTGGTCTCTGCCCCACACTTCCACGTACAGGTCCCATCCAGCCTGAGCATCCTCAGCCCCTGCAGTCCAGGGCAGCAGCCCCAGGGCTCTGTGTGTCCAGGAGATGTTTTCTCCGGGCACTGGCTGAAACAAGTGGGGACGGCAGGACCCACCCAAGGTGGAATTTGTGCACAGGGGAAGCGTTTCAGGACAGTGGTTGAGCAGGAGCCAGTGGTGTTGCATTGCCTCATGCTAATTGCTCAAGCTAATGAAGCCACACACCCATCCTGGTGATTTTCCACAGGGTTTCCATCCGCCCTCGGTTTTCAAGGTGCTGTCCACAATTCCGGAAAGATGCGTCCGATTGATTGCGAGATTCCGGGATGGAAAAAGAGTAAAAACAACTCTGAAAGGGCTACAAAAAACAAACCCAGCCCCAAAGGAGGTGAGGGGCACCCAGATGAAAGGGTGATGAGCAGCAGGAAGAGGAATTCCCAGCTATCCAGCCCCAGGCGTGCAATGTTGGTTCAACACAGGAGCAGCGTTATGGCTCTTCCCCAGGCTGCTGGTGAGGAGGTGTTCCTGCCCTCCCACAGGATTCCATCCCCAGGGAATTTGCTGCCTGGCTCTTGGGGATGGTTCCTGCTGTCAAAACCCCAGGAGAGCCCAAGCCACCTTCCCCATGGCGCCGTGCCTCCACCCTGCGCCTCAAGGTGCATGGTTGTTAAGCAGTTCAACCTCCTTTTCATCCCAAGCACAGTTCTGAAGGTTTAAATAGAAAGATATCAAAATAAAAGATAATTGTTGAGAAAGATGAATAGGGGGAGAAAAAAACCCCATCAGCACGGAGGAACTCTTGTCTAATTTCTCACCCACGCAGAGCACAGCGATATTAGTGCCTTCAACTCTGGTTCGTAAAAGCTTTCATGGCTTTATTACCAACTCCCCGAACAGCTTGTCCTTTTAATAAGCCAAGGCCTCCAGATAGCAGATCTGCCCATGGGAGATCCCATCAGGACGTGGTTAATCCAGGCAGAAATAGCACAAAGCATCATCACACTCACCTGGCTAAGGAAGCCCCTGTCTGAGGCAGGAAAAGGTTAAAACCTAACCCAAAATGCAGGGGGAGAGGGGAGGGAGGGAGAGCTGGACCTCCCCGGTGGCGGGTTAACCAGCGCTGCCGGGTGTCCTCGCCTTCCCCATCAGCCCTGCTCTCCACAGCCGCTGGCATTGGCCATGGAGGCCTTTAATTATCCAAACTGCTGCCCCTCACAAAATTAAATGCTGCTGAGGATGACTCAGTGTTTAATGGACTGGCTGCTCCTCACGCCGGGAGAGCCAAGCGAGTGCAAGCGAGAGCACGGCACAACACGGCATAAATCACCCGGAGACGCCGCTCACGGGGCCCGCTGACCCAGCGGCTCGGAGCGGCCACTGCTGGGTTTAAACACTGCTGTTTTCACTCAGGATAACCCCGGGGGGAACTCCTGGGAGCAGCAGCTCCGGGCATTGCAGCTCGACCCTCTGCCCAGGCTGGCTGTGACCTTTCCCCAGCTACCACCACGTGGATGCTGGGGATGCGCTCGGTTTAGGGATCCCACGGATTCACCACACTGACTGTGCTGGGTTCTCTGTCCCCGGGATTCAGATGCGGTGGTTTCCTTTGGGAAGGTCTCAGCAGTGGTCAGATGTGGTTTGGAAGGCAAACAGGTGCCAGGGGATGTGATACAAAGCTTGTCTCTGCCTTTGCTCACCCGCCTGGGACGGCACCGCGCTCGGGGCCAGCCCAAGCCAGCATGGCAAGAAGCAGCTCTGTTAATAGCCTCGTTAGTCTCACCAAGATGCCGAGGCTTTGGCTTCCAGCAGATAATTAACGATGTGCTCATGAATTAGGAAACCCTGGACCTCTACCAGGATCTCTGTGGAGACAACGGAGCTGCTCTTGGTTCAGAGCTGGAGCAAAGCACTGCCTCGAGGAGCAGCACAGAGCAATGGCAATGGCCAGCAGGGACTGGCAGAGGCCATCTTTGCCCGTCTTTAATGGCAAGACCAGTTTTTCCTCCAGGTACCCAACACCTGGAGCTGGAAAACAGGAAGCATTTCTCCATGGAAAATGTTGTCAAACCCAGGCAGTCCTGGGCAGTGGTGGAGGCACCATTCCTGGAGGGATTTAAGACACCTAGATGTCTTAAAGGACATCTTGAGGACGTGGCTCAGTGCTGGCCTTGGCAGTCAGAGGATGATCTTGGAAGTCTTTTCCATTTAAAGGATTCTGTGCAGGTGCAAGAGTCCCTAACGCTGGAGCTGCCCCACCAGGGAGAAAGGCACACATAAGAAGTCCTAATAAGGCCCCACGGTGCCTCATTTGAATACAATTTACTGTCGCTAATGATGCTGATGGTTATTTCCCCAAGCTAGGAAGTGTTTGGCCCCAAAATGGGCTCCTGGAAGCAATTTCAGACAATCTGTAATGCTGGAGCTGATGGAAGCAATTTGCAACCCATTAGCAGAGATCGGCTGTGAAGATATTTTACACATCACTCAGTCCACGTTTATGGGGGGATGGAACTTTTCCCCCTCTCCTTTGGAATTTTTGTCCTGGATGTCCTGGAGAGGGCTGCCTCTGCAGCTTTGCCACATGCCAAGGGTGACTTCTGAATTAAATCTCTTAAATACACAAATACAGTCCCGGACTGCAGAGCCAGGCACCCCCAGAGCCTCATGCTCCAGGAACGGACACAGCGGTGCCCAGCATCTCCAGCACCCACAGCACTAATTGACCATTATTAATTAATTTTCCTCCTGGACAGCAGCGGATGCAGGTAAAGAAGCGATTTGCAATCCAGGGTTGCCTCCGTGGAGGGAGGGATAGCACGGCAGGACACCAAAAAGCGTGGAAAAGCATCACTTATCCATCCTTGCCCTGGGGACGCTCTTCCAAGAAGCAGGAGGGGAGCTGGTTTCCGTAATTGGGGTGTGTATGGTGGAGCAGGGACAAGCTCTGCTGGGAAGGAGAGAAAAGAGCCCCAGGCCCTGAGTTATCCCTTGGTCCAAACTCTCGAGGTGTTCCCAGATTCCTGCCTGTCTGCCAGAACCTGCGCTGGGAGCCTCAGCTCTGTCGCACCTTCCCTTAATTACTTTTTCCATTCTAATTAGATCTGAGGGCGCGCTGAGGGGAGCCCTAGTTCCTGAATCCGTGCTCTGAACACCCATTTTTAACAGGAGGACTCCCTCACAGCCTCACCACCCCTCATTAACGCGCCCCTTTAAACCTTGGTGTCTTGCAGTTGTCACCTGGGGCTGTTACCTCCTCACCCATCCCACAGCCCTCGGCTGGTTCCGCTGTCTCTTCCAGCAGGAATTAACACAAGCCTCACGTGGCTTCCCCAAAAAATAACACGGAAACGCTCCCAGTCCCCACGCTCCACTCGATTCCAAGGATGCAGCTGCGTTCTCCCTGGATGAGGGCCAGCGGTGAGGAAGTTTCCTCTGGCCGTTCTCCTCCTCCCTGGCTCCTGTAGAAAAGGGTCCTTGGGGTCTCTGGGGTCCCAACAGCTCCACGAGACCCCCCAGGGAACATTCTCCATCCCGGGGATGCAGCAGAGCCTCTTTCCTGGGGTGTCTTGTAGAAATCAAGGACTCCCAAGAACGTCCAGGTGCTCACCTGCTCCAGCCTGAGACCTCCTCGCCCCCTGCCCGCGCTGCAGGGGGATTTAATGTCAATAAAACCCCTGAGGAGAGAGACTTCTCATCTGGAAGAAAAGAAGGAGCGGGAGAGGGGGACAAGCACTTCCTAAGCGTCCTTCTCCCTTATCCCAGCAGCACATCTTTCTCCGGGCTCCCATCAGGAGCTAATGGAGGGACAGCTCTCAGGCTGCCGGCCCGGCAAGGAGCGATGCCGGCTGCAGAACGGAGCGGGAGGGGAAAGGCAGAGCTGGTGGTGCCAACTGGGAATGCTAATGCTGCTCTCCCGGCCTCGCAGGCACGTCCCCAAGCACTGGGGACACAACAAACACACAGGGCAGGGCTGTCCCTGAGCCCAGCAAGGGGGGCACTGCCTCAGGGGGTGTCCCTGTGCCCCACCTGTGTTGCTCCAGAGCAGCTCCCGCTGTAAATCCCAGGGCTCCTGCTCGGGCAGGGGAGAGGATGCTCCAGGAAAGGACCAAACCAAGCGTGCCCAAGCCGTGGGATTTTGGGAACAGGGTCCGTGTGCCTCACCCTGCTGTATCCCTAAATGCCCACGCTCCCGTTTGCCGCGGTTCAGGTGGGGACACGGCGCTGGGAAGGCACCTCTGGGCAGGGACACAGCTTGTGACAACCCTGGGGTCTGGCTGTCCCTTTCCAGCATCACACTTGTAAAGGACATTGAAGCATCCTTTTCCATTTGACTGCAGCCGCCTTACTGGGAGCAGTGGGCGGGCGCCTGCCGCAGCCTCCGCACCCAGAGCCGCTGCCAGGGGGGCTCAGCCTGGGTGACGGGGGCACCCCGCTCCTGCCGGGGACACTGGGAGATGTGCTGGCACCGGGGGGAGCTGGGCAGAGCTGTGCGACCCCCCCCCTCCTCTCTGCCCCGGGGAGGAGCAGAGCGCCCGGTGCCTCCTGCCCCGGGGACAGCGGCACAAGGACGGTGCTGGGAAAGGGGCGGCGTGTCCTGAGCGAGGCCCGGAGCCTCCAGCAGGGTCAGTCCCTGTCATCGTGACAGGCGTGACAGGCGTGACAGGGACCGGCCGCGGGCAGCAGAGCGGGGCCGCACGGGCTGAGCCCGGGGCGGACACTCCAGTGGACACACGCGCTCCCCACGGCCAGAAAAGAGCTGGAAGGTCACCGGTGCCCCCCAAAAAGGAGCAAGGCCGGGGTGTCCCAGCACCCGCCCCGCCGCTGGGACCACCATGGGTGAAGGCTGAAGGGCGGGGGAGGCCGCGGAGAGGGAGAGACGGGTCAGGGCTGTGGCGGGGGCCGGGGGGCTCCGGCGGAGCGAGGAGCCGGAGCATCCCTGGAAGGCGCTGGGGGATGGGAGCGGCACACGCACACGCACACACACATTACCCACATGCACACGGCAGCAGCACCAACAGCCCCTGCCAGCGCCTGCAATCGCTGGAGCGCCGCTCCTGCGCCTCTCCCTCCTCCTCCTCCTCCTCCTCCTCCTCCTCCTCCTCCTTCTCCTCCTCCTCGCTGCCCACCGGCCTGCGGCACCCCTCACCGCTCCGCGGCCTCCGGCCCCACCAGCGCTCAGACAATGACTTCATGCGGATTATGCATCTGAAGAAATCACCAGCTCCCAGATAGCCACAGGGGGAGGTATCCATGTGTTTGGCAGGGAAGCAGCCTCCTGCTCGCCTTCCTTCTCCTCCTCTTATCTCCTCGCACACGGCAGCTGCCTCCTCTCCAGCGATGGTCGCCTGCGGTCCCCCCGCGCGGCGCTGAGCGAGGCCCCGGCGCATCCCCGCTCCCACGCTTGCACCAAGGTACCAACGAGGCTATTTTTATTCCCCCCCCTTCTTTTCCGGTTCACCCGCCGCTGCCGGGCTCGGTGCCTCAGCACCCTCGGTGCCTGCACATCTCCCGCTCCCGTGTTCCCAGCCGGCGGCGAGAGGCTCATCCCAGCCCCGGCTCCCACGGCGCAGCGGCAGCGACACGAACCCAGCTCCAGCCACGGCCGCCGGCCCTGATTCCAGGTTTGCATCCCCGATTCCTTCATCTGTTTGTCGATGCGCCGGTGCCATTTGTGGGAGGTGGAGGGGGAGCGGGGGCAGGTGGGAGGGGAGGGGAGGGGGAGATAAGGCGGGGGCGGGGGGGGCACAGCACCCCAGTCCTGCCGTGGGATGGGGAGGGCAGGGAGGAGGTGGGAGGGGAGGAAATGCAAGAGGCTGCATCCACATAAATGTATGTATATATGTATATATATATATATATATATGCATGTCTGTGTGTATATATATATATATATATATGTATGTATGTAGGCTCAGGGGCAAGAGCAGGGCACAGCGCAGCATCTGCCCCTCGCGGGCGCTGCCGGGCGCGTCCCTGCCCGGGGCTGCCGTGGGCTGGGCACCCTCAGCACCCACGAGGCACCCACGGGCTCCCTTCTTGGCAGAGTGGCCACCCCGGCGTGCTGGCACTGACCATGATGGACCTGAAAGTGGACGAGGAGGAGGTGGACAGCGGGCAGCCGGTGAGCATCCAGGCCTTCGCCAGCAGCTCCACCCTGCACGGGCTCTCGCACATCTTCTCGTACGAGCGGCTGTCGCTGAAGCGCGTGGTCTGGGCACTTTGCTTCCTGGGCTCGCTGGCTCTGCTCGCCCTCGTCTGCACCAACCGTATCCAGTACTATTTCCTGTACCCCCACGTCACCAAGCTGGACGAGGTGGCGGCCACCAGGCTCACGTTCCCCGCCGTCACCTTCTGCAACCTCAACGAGTTTCGCTTCAGCCGAGTGACCAAGAATGACCTGTACCACGCCGGAGAGCTCCTGGCCTTGCTCAATAACAGGTGGGTGCCGGTGCCTGGAGGTGGCCCCAGGTGACATCTCAGTTAGTCTGGGTGCAGCTGAGAGCCACCAGGTCCTGCTGATGCTCCTGGGCGTGTGGCTCCCACACCAGGCTGCCCCAGATGGCTCCAGCGCACGCAGCTCCCATCCCCAGTGTGCAGCACATGCAACAAGGCCAGGGCCACCCCCCTGGGCTCTTGTGGGGTTGATACAGGCTCCAGTGCCATGTCCTGGGTGCCATCACTCCTGGCTCCAGTGCTATGTCCTGGGTGCCATCACTCCTGGCTCCAGTGCCATGTCCTGGGTACCAACCCACACTGTGAGGTCAGCAGTGCCAGCAGGTGAAGCCACTGAGTGTGACCCACAGCCCAGGATGGTGCCATGCCTCAGGCAAGCCCCTCACCCATGGCTGTGGCGGCTCCAAGCCACTGTCAAGAGCCTGGTGCACTCCCTGCCCATGCCAATGCCAAGGGGCTTCACTGCTGTCCCCACTCCTGCCCCAGGGTGGGGTTTTCAGGCATGACACAGAGCTGAGAGCCAGCACATTCACCCAGCAAGGCCACCACCTCACCAGGACACCACACAGGGCAGGTGGCTGGGTGGCCTCAACCAGGGCTGGTGCTGCTGGACCAGCAGCGGGGCAAGTGGGATGGGTTTGGAATGTGGCAAATGCCCAGCTTCTCCTCATCCATCCTTCTGCCATCTCTCGTGTGCCTCTGGGCCACTCTGCGCTGTTGGATGCTCTGGGAATGCCACATGCAAGGTGTGGCTGTGCTGAGCCCAGGCGGGGGTAGCTCCTGGCAACCCCAAGCAGACTTTGCCAGCGGGAGCAGCCACCACAGCCAGGCCTGAGCCTCTCCCTGCTCTTTCCCCCAAGATATGAGATCCCAGACATCCAGACAGCCGATGAGAAGCAGCTGGAAATCCTGCAGGACAAGGCCAACTTCCGAAACTTCAAGCCCAAACCTTTCAACATGCTGGAGTTTTATGACCGGGCTGGCCACGACATCCGGGAGATGCTGCTGTCCTGCTTCTTCCGTGGGGAGCAATGCACCCCCGAAGACTTCAAAGTGGTGAGTGACCCGTGGGCCCTGCCCAGTGCCACCTTTCCCCCACGCAAGGAGGGTGTTTGTCCACCTGTAGCTGCTCCTGCCTCCTTCCAGCTCGGAGAGGACCGGCAGCACCGTCACTAAGGGGGTGTTGTTGGGTTTGGGGAGGTCCAGCTTGTCCCCAGGAGCACGTGTGGCTCCGTTCAGCTCCCTGGGCTGCTCCCACGTGGGCACAGCTCCCCGGGATCATTTGGGCTCTGCAAAGCAGGGTTGTGCCAGGCTGGAAGCTGCCATGGTGAGGAGGCTCCAGTGGGAAAGCAGGGAGAGCACGGATGGCCGAATCCCTTGGGAACACGGGTCCCAGCGGCTCCGTGCTGTGCCCTGCCATGGAGGTTGTTCTTGTGCTGGTGGATCCAGCACACAATAAAGCCTTTATCCCTGCGCCTGCCCGGCCCCATCCAGCTGGGAATGGAACAGTGCCGGCTATTCGGGTGCTGCCTAATCAATTCGGCAGCCGTGGTGGCTGTTCCCGAGCAGCTCCTGCGTGGAGCCCGTGGCCCTGCGCTCCTCGGGGTCCCCATCCTCGTCACCAGCCCAGGGCTGTCCCCTTTGTGTCATGGCTGGGTTTACGTGGAGCTGCCACCCAGGTCCCGGCACGGTTTGGGTGATTTTAATCATCGGCATTAAATTCCCGTCATGGGCTCTTTCCACGAGCAGGTGTCTGTTGTCAGCCATGAGGCGTTTTATTTGTTAAATGGAGGCACTTTGCAGCCCGGAGGGGGCTGGATCCCCTCCAGCAGGGCCAGCTCCAGCCTGAGCCCGGTTCCGACGCCGGCTCTTCCCAGGGCATCGTCGCGTTTTCTGCGCCGAACCATCCTCAGGGACCTTCATCCCAGCTCCCTCCCTTCATCTGTTGGGTTCGAAATCCCTGTGTTCTGCATCCCCTTCAACCGGCAAAAGCCAAACAGACTCGCAGCTGCTCTGTTATTCCTGCCTGGATTATTCCTCGCGAGCAGGTTGGGATGATTTAATGGATTTGATTAGAGGAAGCTGTGGCTCTCTGCTACGTCCCTGCTGCTCTTTGGGGTCCCCTGGCAGCCCGGCACGGGGAGATCTGTGTGTGCAGGGGCTGGCATGGTGCTGGGATGGGCTCCTGGCACTCTCAGAGGCTTCTAGGGGGTTGTCTCACCAGTAAATCCCTGCTGCCTTGCTGCTCCCTCTCCAGGGGCTGAGCCAGGCTCGCTGCTGCTCTGGGCCTGGGGGCCCTGGCCAGGCTGGGGGGGCTGGGGTCCAGCCCCTGGGCATGCACCATCAGCCCACGCCGCCCACAGGGGCTGGGGCCCCTCTGCACTTTGGGGAGACCCTTCAGTGTCCAGGGCTGCCCCTCTTCTCTCAGTGATCCAGAGGGAATGGAGACAGATCCAGCCAGGAGGAGTCTGGGGGCTGCCCAGACCCCACAGCCTGGGGCAGCTGGGGACAAGCAGGGGACAAGATGGGGACAGCCTGGAGATGAGTGGGGCTGGTTGGGGGTCCGTGGGGCCAGGCGGGGGTCCCGGGGCCGGCCGGGGGGCGATGCTGATGGAGCGCCAGGGCCCGACACGCCGCGGTGCCGCCTTATCTGTCCCCGGCAGAAGGGAGGGCTCGGGGCAGCCGCGGCGAATGCAGATGAGGGGCTGCCGGAGCCGAAATACCTGGGCTGACCTGAAAAGAGGAGGAGCCGCCTCCTGCCCGGGTCCTGCTGCCGGGGATGGGGAGCAGAGGCACCGCAACAGGGTCCCCTCGTGCTGGGGACACTGCCCGTGTCCCCCCAAAGCGCCCACCCGCAGCACCCCTGGTGCTGACCGGGGGGTCACAGAACCACCTGCAGCCAGGACAGGGCTCCCCTGGCACGAGGGGCTCGTGCTGGATGCCGTGAGGAGCCCAGCCTGGGATGATCTGAGCTCTTCCCACCTCCTCTTTCATCCTGTGTCATCGGCAGCCACATCGGGGGTCCTGGCATTGCTCATTCCCCTCCGTGTCAACCCCAGGGTACAGGGGCACTCTGGTGGAGCTGACCAGGCTCAGACTCATCCCATACTGCAGAGTGAACCCTCTGAAAAGACCAGGGGGGACCATCGGCCCACCCCAGCTCTGCCCTGCCTCTCCACAGCCCCTCCAGCACCAGGGTGGTGCTTAGTGTCCACCAAAGCTCCCCTCCTGTCCAGCCCAGGACAGCGACAGGGACACTTAAGGAGGTGCTGTCACCTCCTCCCCAAAACCCTGGCATGACCTTAAAGCCTGGAGAGGCAAACACAAAGCTGGGGGCACATCTTGACCCCCTGTCACGACACAGCCCCGAGGGACATGGGCTGAGATGTCCCCATCCCCAGGGCTGTGCCCAGAGCCTCGCTCAGGGGTGGGACAGGCAGGACACAGAATTTGCAGGAGGGGGCTCGCCCTGTCTCCCCGTTTCGGGGCCACGCTCCCTGACACCCTCATTAGCAGCACAGATCAATGTTTCACTCTTCCTCCTTCATTATTTATGAGTTGGAGCCCTCCCCCTGCTGCGGGAACGCGCGGCTCCCCCCGGCTCCCTGCTTGTGCTTCCTCCCTCCCCGTGAGGTTCCCCTGGAGCCTCGCACATCCACAGGGATCCTCAGCCAGCAAGGGAGAGGCCCACGAGTGCTGGCTCTGGGCTCTAAATCCCAGGGAGGAAGGAGAAACGCAGAGGATGAGCTTCCTTTCCACACCTCAGTATGAGAATTGTGGCTGCACAAAACCTCGGGGAGGTGCCCCCGTGCTTGGGAAGCTCCTTTTGGGTGGTCGGTGCAGCCAGGGGGGGACAGGAGTGGCTGTGCCTGGCTGTGCCGGTGCCTTGGAGTGGCACAATGTGCTTTTGCAGCTTTTCATTCTGACACCCTGTGAACCCGTGCCAGGGAGAGCCCCATCCCAAGCTCCCTGTCCCCATCCCGCTCCGGGGCACGGCGGGCGAGCCCGGAGCCCTGGGCAGCGTGCATGGGACAGCCTCGATGAGCTGGAGAGGATTAAGACCTCTGGACCGTTTCCATGAGGCTCCAGGGCTGAGCTGGCACTAGGGAGAATTGAGTTTGACGTGGAGATCATGCCGCTGCCTTTTGCATTGGATTCTGCATCCTGTGCCCTGGAAACACCGGGAGCACAGAGAGAGAGCCAGGGAGGGAGCGGGGAGGGTCTGCAGAGTCCCAGCAAACCCCAGCCACACTCCTCCTCTCCTCCTTCTCCCATCTCCGGAGCAGTGCAGGAGCTCCTGTGATGGAGAACAGATCCTGCTCCCCACAGCACCCCACTGCTCCCTGCTGAGCCTCCCCACCCTCCTTCTGACCCCGCTGCGCCTTGGTGAACCCCACGAGACACCGCCAGATCCTGCTGTGCCCCTCAGACTCTGCTCAACCCCAACGTGTGCCCCTCTGCACCCCCAAAACCTCTCTGCACCCCTGGGCTCCCTGCTCAGCCCTCTCTCCGGCTTGGGGGTGTTGGAGCTCTGCTCCTGCCACCACGGGTGCCTTCTCCCCTTGAAACAAAACCCCTGGTGAGGTTCAAACCTGCCCTCTTGGTGGGTGCTGGGGTGTCCTGCAGCACCCCTGGGACCCCGCTGGGATGAGCACGGTAGCTCAGGGGCGCTCAGCCGGGGGCTGCTGCTGCTCCCCCGCTCCCCCCGCTCCCACGGGATCCAGGCTCCAGCCCCTTCCAGGGGACCCCAAAGGCAGCGCTGGCCCCACACGGCCCCAGAGCAGTCACAAGCCCGGAGCCCCGTGGCGAGCGGAGCTCCCCCGTGGCGCAGCGTTAGTGGATAATCACGGAGCCGGAGTGAGAAGCATCTCCAACGCAGCTGGAGAGACCGGGCGCGGGAATTACTGATACCAGACATTTCCTGGAGCTTTTGACAGTTAATAAACAAACTGCATGGGTCCATCTGGCTCTGGAAAAACAACTTGGGGACAGCGTGTAGGCACCAGGCACAGCCACTGGCCCCCGATATTCCTGGTTTGGGGCTGGTTCCCAGCAGCATTCCCAGCCCCAGCAGATCCCCCACAGTCCCCAACGGAGCCGGTGCATTTACAAATTCTGTAAGACACTCGAGTGATTTATGCAAATCACTTTTTAAAGCGGCACACAGGCTCCTAAATAACTTATAAGCGTTGGAAACTGCTGGCATGTATCCGCTCTTTCCGAGCACTGATTCACCTCGGGCATCCCGCTGGTGCTCCCAGGGGCCCGGCTGAGCATCCTCACCTGGATCATCGGCAAACTCTGCCCGGGCTCATCCCCCTCTCCCGGATTCTGAGCCCCGAGGTTGCCCCGTTCTCCAGACGAATGGAGCAAAGCCAGCGGGACACGGCACGAGATAATCGGAGGTGATGGAGCAGAGGAGGCGCCGCGCACGGGACCGCAGCCGTTTGCTGCTGGTACTCGGCTCTCCCGGGGAGCGCAGCGGGTTGGGAGTGCCCCGACTCTGCTGCCTGCTCAGCAGCTCGGAGATTTTCCCGTATCACCGTATTTTGCTCAAAGCAAATGATCCAGAAAGCAGCCGTGAGCTGTTTCACCCTCGGGCACGGAGCAGAGACGCTCAGGCGCTGCTCCTCAGCTGCCTCCTTGTCCCAGCCTCACCCGAACGTTCCCAGACCCGCTCAGGCAGGACTGGGGAGCCCTGGGCTGTTTGTGGCTTTGCTCACCCCACTGACACGAAGGTGGACGGGAATTCTTGCGGGAAGCCGGGGTGTTCCTCACTCTGCGGCAGGACGGCGATGCCGCAGCCCCGGAGCCGTGGGACCAGCACCACCGAGCCCATCACCGAGCCCACCAGCACTGGTCTCGGCCAAGACGGGGCAGAAGAGGATCAGGAACAAGAGGGATGAGAACACAGCCCTGACGTGGCACAGTGAGAGGCCACCACGTGCCTGCACCTCACAGCCACTTCATTAGAGCTGTGAATGGCACATCCTGAACCTCAGAGCTCTGGTGGGATTACAGGAGAAGGACTTGCGGGATCAGGATCAGGCTCAGCCGGTGTCATTCAGTCCCTGGCTCTGCCCAGGGGCCGTGCCCAGCCCCAGCAGCTCTCCCTGCACACCCGGAGGGGTCACGCACCCCCAAAGCTCTGCACACACCCGGGGTGGGTCACACACATCTTGCTCACGTGGAGATGTCACCCCCCAAAGCTCTGCACACCCAGAGGGGTCCCACAGCCGGAGGAACCGCACACACCCAGAGGTGTCACACCAAGAGCTCAGAGCATCTCAGCTTCACCTCTGGCCAATCCTGTTCCTCTTGCAACGCCTTTGCACACAAAGACTCCTTAACAAATGAATTATTAATGATTATTAATAAGCTGTAATGGCATCTGTGGCTGCTGGAAGAGATGAGGAGGCTTTCGAGTGGTATCCGAGTGCAATGGAGGTGAGGATTTCACAGCTGAGGACAGGGCACGTGTGTCCCAAGGGATCCAAAGGCTGGAAGCACAGCCCTGGACATGCATCAGCATGTGAGGGGTTCCAAGTTGTTCCCCTCAGCCTCTTTTTGGTGTTTTTCCCAGCTCCAGGCTGGGCAGTAGCAAAATGTTCTCTGAGGGCTCCAAAGGAGCTGCCCAGGAACCTCCTGGTGCCATTTTCCCTCTCTGCCTGATATCAAGTGGGGAGAAGCCAGGCTGGAGGGGGCAGATCCCCCGAGCCTCTGGAGCCACAGATCTCCACAGGGAGACCAGGGAATGAAATGTCTCATGGCCTTTTTGCCTCAGTTTAATTTCTCTGGCTGGAGCCACCTGTGTTTTATCGCCTGTGGAGCTTGGCGGGGGCTCCCGAGGCAGCGCTGCAATTCCTGCTCCAGCCAGGGCTCAAGGAGCTCCTCACCGGCTTTTATTTATTGATACAGCCCTGACACTTGGATATTATAACCAATTAATTATTTTTGGAGGGTTTTTTTTCTGTATGGAGGGTTTGGTGTGTTTGCATCCAGGCTCTCAGCTCAAGGACAGGGCTGGAGCAGGGTGTTCCCACCCACTCTGTGATTTATCAGGGATTTTAAACCTCTGCTCTCCTGGCAGGGACAGGGACACCCTTCCAGAGGCACCACATGCCAGGGCTGTGTGACTGCTCTGCTTGGATTAGATTAGATTTGAAAAGCGTGATACGTGCGGAGCCGGAGCGAGCACAGCAAGGAAACCAGACCGGAACACCGTGGGTTTTTTCCCCCCTCCAATAAAAGCGCCGGCTCGAATCTGCCTGCATGAACTGTCTGAGCGATTGTGAAGGATGTCGGAAAAAATCGCAACCTGCTTAGGGGTAATTCGTGATCCACGGGAAACACGGGAAGGCGTCGGGATCAGGGTCGGCAGGAGCAAGCCTGGATGCACGGGAATTAGCGACACCTCGGCAGCATCCTCGGCGTCCTGGCGGAGTCCTGGTGACCCCTGCTCGGCACAAAGGGACTCTGCCAGCGGCTAAATCACCGGCAAGCTCTCAGCGGTACAAACTGCTTCAATTACAGGAGCGTGAACAGATCCTGGAGAGGAGGATGCGGCGGCCGCGGAGCCGTCACGGCGGATCACAGCCGAGGCTCCAGGGACACGCTCGGCTGCTCACAGAGATGCGGGGGGGTCCTGGCTGAGCCCCCCGAGCCAGGGTGGCTGCAGGTGGCCTCAATGCCCAGGGCAGCAGCACCGGCACCCGGCAGGGCTGGCTGGGAAGAGCCTGCCCAGGAAAGCTTTGAAAGATTAATAGAGTTTAAATGGAAGCGTTTGGAGAGGAGATAAGGCTCATCTGATATGAAATCATATGGAACAACGGGATCCAGGGAGGCCCTGGCTCTATAATGAAGTCCAGTTCGCACATTACTCACCATAATGTGCTTTTTATTAAAGTCCTGTGCTGCAGGTGCTGAGTGTGCAGCGGGGAGCGCGGGGCTGGGATGGAGCAGGGACCTGGAGTACCGGACCCACCGCCAGAAGCAGCCGGGATGAGGCTTGGAAAAGGCACCTTTGGCTTCCTGGTTGCCACCCCCTGTTTGATCCGGGGATGCGGCTCCGGCATCAGCCGTGCCCGAGGCTGGGGCTGGTGGGCCTGCAGGGACGGGGTGGAGAGGAGGCGGAGGTGGGGAATAATACAGAGGAAAAACTCCTTTTTAATCATCAATTTTTCTGCATTAGAATGTGACATGCTAATCCACTGTGAAGCGTCTAATCTGGGGGATAAAGGGCCGGATAACACAAGCTGCGCCCGGCTTGGCTGGCGGAGCGAGCTGAGGCAAGGTGGCAGCATCTGATAAGGGGTGCAGGATTAGTCCCGGCACAGATCCCGCCTGCCCGGGCAATCCCACCTTGCTTGGCTGCCTCTGCTCTGTCTCTCGCCAGGGTCAGGGAGGGATCTGCAGCCCTGGAGCCGTCCCAGAGCGGCTCATCCCGCCCGGAGCGGCCGTGGCAGCGCTGCCGCTGCCTCCACCACCACCTTGGCAGCTCTGGGAGCTGCAAAGCGCATCCCTGGGCCAAGACGCGTGGAAAAAACTCGTTTTTCTCCTTTTCGATTGGCACGCCCGGGTGCGCGGTGGGAGCAGGACAGCCCGGCTGTGGGGTCTCCATCTGCCCCAAATGTTCTCCCTCATCCCATCCCTTCCCAGCAGCCAGCTCCGACCTCCGGCCACCCCCGGGGATGAGGTGGGCAGCTCAGCCAGGCTTTGGCAGGGACGGGCCCCCCAAAAACCGAGCGGGTCCAGCTCCCGGGGCGCTTTCGGCGACAGCCTCCCCGGGGCTCGGAGACCTGGGATAACAGAACTTGCAATGTTGTTTTCTCCTCGCCTCCTCGGGGATTGGTTTATCTCTATGAATAACTCCATCCCGGCTTTGATCTCCTCTGCCATTAAAGCGTGACAGGCTGTGAAATGTGCTGTTGCTGCCGTCAAATCCCGCTCCCGCTTCCCCCCCCCCGCCGCCTCCGTGCTCCCCCGCTCCGGGAAACCTCCTTTCCCAGGCCCGTGAGGAGCTGCAGAGCATCGAGCGGGGCCGAACCGCCCCGGGACAGCGGCCAAACACGGTGCTGGAGGCAGGAAAATCCCATTTCCTTCTGCCATCCCACACCTCTCGCTGGGGCGGGGAGGAGGGCGCGGAGCATCCCCGGGCCCAGCGCCGGGTCGGGTGTGGCGGCATCATCCCAGCACCCGCCACGGGGGCTGATGGCACGGCTAATTATAACCTCCCCCGTCCCTCGCCCCCGCCAAAGCTTTACCTGAGAGAGGGTAAAAATAACTCCCGGCGAGGGAGGAGCTGGAACGAGCCCAAGGACTCCTCCAGCATCTCCAAAACTCGCACAAACCAGGACGGCACCTCCCTGCCTGCAACACATTTTGTCCCCGATCTGGGGGGTCAGGACGCGCTCCCCTTGGCTCCGGTGCCACCGTGCTCGGGGCTGCGGCTGTCCCCGGTCACCTTCAGCCCGGCTCGGGTGTCGGTGCTGGGACAGGTGGCGGTAACCGGAGCCGGGTCCTGCTCGTCCCCCCGCCCCACGCGGCTGCTGGGAACCAGCCCCGGCGCTCCCCGCGAGCTGTTTAAGCCGAGCGAAGCAGGTTAATGGCCCCAGTCGATGATGGAATGTTTTCATTACAGCAGCTTTCTCACTCTCTCTCCCTGCTGCAATTGCTCGCAAGAAGAGACATTAAAGCTCCCCGCGCCCCGGGAGCGGATCCGGCCCTCGCTCGCACCGTCGGGGACGGGCTGATGGCCCCGGGCAGCACCGCTCACCTGTCCGAGCCTCGCCGGGGCCAAACAACCCCCTCAGCCTGCAATTCCTTCATTCCATTTCCCTTCTCCTCTCCCTGCTAACAGCCAGGGCACAGGAACCCTGGAGCACCAGAAATCCCAACCCCAGACTGCTCCTACCTGCTCCTGCCTGTCAGAGCATCCTCCGGTGCCAGTGTGTGTGTGGGATCAGCCCAGTGTGTTCCCAGCCTGCTCCCACAGGGCTGAACCAGCCCAAGTCTTGCAAACCCCCTCCCAGGAGCAGCCCTGGTGTTGTTACAGCCCTGCCCTGCAGCTTGTCCCCATCAGACACAGGGCACCTGGGACCTGGCCCCACGTCCTGATTGTTCCCAGCCACTCAGTCCACCTCCTGACTCTTTTCCAGGAGGACTTTTCATCTCAGATTCTCTGGGATGTTCCTGACTCGCTTTTCCAGGAGGACTTTTCATCTCAGATTCTCTGGGATGCTCCCAAAAGGTGTAACCTTGATCTTGGCCTGATGAAATTTCATCCTGTGGCGCTGGCGCTCATCCTCAAGGTCATCCACACTTTCTCCCAGGTCCCCAGGCAGCATCTGCCAGTTCCCCTCTTACACAAGGGCCCTACTGAAGGGAATATTGAGCTTGGGGAGCCCCAGGATGGGACATCACAGATCCCTGCCCCTGGCGGGGACCCCCCCAGTGCCTGTTCCACAGGCATCACCTGCCCAGGAATCTCAATAACTGTGCTGGTACCAGATCAGATTTTTTTCTGAGCTCCTGACTGATTTGTTCTCTCAATTTGTGGTGTCTGTGTGCGCCGGGATGTTCTCAGGAACCCTGCAGGGTGCACGGGGAAGGAGACACAGCGGCTGAACTGAGGGCTTGGGGTGAGCCTCTCCCACCCAGGCACCAGCCCAAACCTCCCATCCAGCCCCTGCACATCCAAGTGCTGCCGGATTTAGATTCTCCCCCTGAGCCGGTGATGGCGGTGCCGGGATGGGGCTGGAGATTGCTCTGTGGTCTCTGGATGCTTTTATGAAGTGCTGAGCACAGGAAAACAGCAAACCACGAGAAGGGGCTGCACTGCTGCAGAGAGGAGACGCTTGTGTGCTCCCAGCAGCTGCCAGCTCCATCCCAGCATCCTGCACCAGAGCTGCTCCCTGGGACCCCCAGCCCAGCTGGCTCAGCAGCACCAGGCCTGGATGCAATTCCTTGAGGGAAGAGGTGGCTCCCTGTGCCCCACCGGGGTCTGAAGCACGAGGTGACATGTCCAGCACCGACCGGGCTCTGCAGAAGGACTCACTGCCTGCACAGCACCCAAATCCTGCCCCAAATCCCCAAGACCAGCCCCGCTCGGAGGGGACCTCACAGCACTCGGAACGTCGGAATTGCCGGATCCTCACGGGCACACGCCAGTGCCCTGAGCACAGGGGGATGAGCCTGCAGGGATGGGCACTGCCAGGGCAGGAGGAGCATCGGAGGAGCCTGAGGACACCACAGCATCCACCACTGAACCAGGCATTTTGGGAAAACCTCTGGCTCCAGCTGCCCTGGGGATGAGTGCACAGAGCCTGGCATATGGTGGCTCTGGAGACAGCCGGGGACCCAGCAGGGAGAGCCTGGGCCTGGCTGGAGCGGCCGCTTGGGCTGCCAGGGCCAGACCACGCAAGGATGGAGGGCACGGCGTGGGGACCTGCACACCTGCACACCCCGTGTGCCCCTCGGGAGCCCCTCGGGCCCCCAGGGAGCCCTGGGAGCTCCCACGGCGCTTCTGGAGCCGGTGATGTCTCTGCTCTGTCCTGGCAGCCGGAGCCGGCCGGTCCCAGGGGGCCCGGGGAGCCCGCGGAACCGCCCCTCGCTCCTCCTCCCCTCCTGCTGCTCCTGATATACCCTCCTGGCTCCGGCCGCTCCGAGCATCCCTCTGCTCCTCTCCCTCACTCCCGCTCGCCTCACTCCTTTTCCCTTCTCCATTTCTCCTCTCTGAACTTGCCCCTTCCCCCTCCCCTGCTCTCTCCACCGAGGAACTGACTGAAGACCCCCAGGTTGGGCCAGGGCAGGGGCCAGGACCCCCACACCAGAGCCAGGACCTCCACACTACAGCTGGGACCCCCAGGCTGGGCAATGCCTCTCCAGATATTCTGCACCATCTCCTTCTCCAGTGAGGAAGAACCAGAAGATGCTGCAGCCACTGGGAAGGGAGAAGATGGAGCAGACGAGTTCCTGTATGGGCAGGAGGAGGATGAAGACGATGAGGAGGACACAGGGGCAACCACGGACTTCGTGGCCTTTGCCAGCAGCTGCACCCTGCACGGGCTGAGCCACATCTTCGTGGAAGGCAGCCTGGGCGCCCGGCAGGCGCTGTGGGCGCTGGCCTTCCTCCTCTCCCTCTCCGTCTTCCTCTACCAGGTGGCCGACCGCATCGCCTACTACCTGGAGTACCACCACGTCACGCTGCTCAGCGAGGAGGACAGCCCCGAGATGATCTTCCCCGCCGTCACCTTCTGCAACATCAACCGCGTGCGGCTCTCGCAGCTCAGCCACCAGGACTTGCTCTACCTGGCTCCCCTGGTCGACTACGAGCCTGGGATGGAGCTGGGCTTCACCCCAGCCCAGCCTGACCCCTGGGAGGAGGACGAGCCCCTAAATTTGTACGGGTTTTTTAACCGCACTTGCCACCAGCTGGAGGACATGCTGCTGAGCTGCAGCTACCGCGGCCAGCGCTGCGGCCCCGGGGACTTTGCGCCGGTGAGTAGCCCCAGGGTGGCCCGGCACGGGGAGCAGCTCCGGAGCTGATCGGTGTCGGATCAGGCACGGCAGGTGATGCTGCCCTTGGAGCTTGCTCAGGGACAGGCTGATATTTCAGCCCCATCTGCCGGAGCTGGGGATGGCACCGGCTGTGGACATCCTCCGGTGGGACGTGGAGCGAATCCCTGGGGCTGTGATGGCTGAGGAGGTGCTCGGCACCTCTGTCCTGGTGGCATCAGGGCTTGTGGGGCACCCTGTGGTGAGATCCCACTGCCCTCACGTGCCCTGGGCTGGCAGCAGCTCTGTGGCGCTGGGGCCGTGCCGGCTGCCGGAGGAGAGAGCTGGAACGGCCAAGGAGGGATGGGGAGGTCCAGGATCCCATCCAGCCCTGTCCTCTGCAGGGATGGAGGAGGGCTTGGAGGAGGCACCGGTGCAGGCACCAGGCTAAGTGCCACCACCCTGGGGAGCCACAGCTGCCGTGGGCTCTCTGGGGCTGAGGTGCTGTGAATCTGCAGTGTCTCCTCTGAGTCCGTCTCTGAGTTTTGGGGCTGGGGACGCTCTCCTGGCCCCGTGCTCCACACAGAGGGGCCCCAGCCTCACCCCGTGTCCTCTCCTGCAGGTCTTCACCCGCTACGGGAAGTGCTACACCTTCAATGCGGGGCAGGACGGGAAGCCACGGCTCATCACCATGAAGGGGGGCACTGGCAATGGCCTGGAGATCATGCTGGACATTCAGCAGGACGAGTACCTGCCAGTGTGGGGGGAAACAGGTCAGCCACTGGCCCAGCGGACCCACTCAATCCTGGGGTGCTGCCCAGCCCCTGCCCACCTCCTCAGCCCCTTCCCAGCTCCCCAGAACACAGATCCACATCCCCGAGGCTCCCTTCTCCTCCCTCCTTCTATTTCTCATCACTTCTGGTCTTTTCTTTCCCTTTTCCTCCTTGTCTTTGCTCTTTGCCATGGCAACTCCCCATCGTTTAGACACGCAGCCATCACTTGTTTATAAATAGAGGCAAATACTTTCCCTGCCACTCCCGGGTGTGGAGCAGGGGGGTCGGGGTGGAGGGGCAAGGACATGCAAGTGGATGGACAGATGGATGGACACGTGGATGAATGACTTGGCCCAAGGGAAGCGTGGGAGGCAGAAGTTGTGGTCCCTCTCAAAGCAGGCTCAGCACAGCCCCTCGGAACAGGGACAGTGCTGTGCTCACCCCACTTCTCCCTGCCACAGATGAGACCTCGTTCGAAGCCGGGATCAAGGTGCAGATCCACAGCCAGGACGAGCCTCCGCTGATTGACCAGCTGGGCTTCGGGGTGGCTCCCGGCTTCCAAACCTTTGTGTCCTGCCAGGAGCAGCGGGTAGGAACCGGGCAGGTCTGGGATGTTCCCTCCCACCCTGCACGAGCAGATCCTCCTCGCTGTGCCCCTGTCCCCAAGCTGGATGGAGAGGAGGGCACGGTCCTGGGGAGCAATGCCAGGAGGGTGTCTGTCCCCTGCCACACTGGAGAGTGTTCTCTCCTCACTCCTGGCTTCTGTCCCCTTCCAGCTCATCTACCTGCCGCCTCCCTGGGGTGACTGCAAGGCCGTGGCGGGCGACTCAGAGTTCTACGACACCTACAGCATCACGGCCTGTCGGATCGACTGCGAGACCCGCTACCTGGTGGAGAACTGCAACTGCCGCATGGTGCACATGCCAGGTGAGCCCCGTGCCTGGCCTGGCCCCCGCCCAGCCCTCCAGTGTGATCCCACCTGGAAAACCTGCTCTGTGTCTCCCCAGGCGATGCCCCTTACTGCACCCCGGAGCAGTACAAGGAGTGCGCGGATCCGGCCTTAGGTGAGGCTGCCCGGCCCCGTGGGACGGAGCTGCGGCGCTGGGGTTCTCCATCTCGCCATGCCCCTCTCTCCCTGCACAGATTTCCTGGTGGAGAAGGACAACGAGTACTGCATCTGCGAGATGCCCTGCAACATGACCCGCTACGGCAAAGAGCTCTCCATGGTCAAGATCCCCAGCAAGGCCTCGGCCAAATACCTGGCCAAGAAGTACAACAAGTCAGAGCAGTACATCGGGTAAGGCGCTGCGGCCGCGGCGGCGGGGCAGGCTCTGGTGTCTCCATCCCAATCCTCAGCCTCATGCCGCTTCTGTCCTGCGCAGGGAGAACATCCTGGTGCTGGATATCTTCTTTGAGGCCCTGAACTACGAGACGATCGAGCAGAAGAAGGCGTACGAGGTGGCTGGTTTGCTGGGTGAGTGCTGGTGGCTGTGGGGAGCCTGTGACAGTCCCCAGCCAGAGCCCTCCAGCCAGGTGGTCTCTGTCACCATGGCCTGTTCCCAAGGCACCGGGATGTGCCACCAGCACAGATGTGGAGCACCCAACTGCCGTGACCAGGTCACAGCGGTGACAAGTTCTGCCCCTTTCTCTGCTCCCTCTGCCACCCAGCTCTGGACTCAGGCCACCCTGATGGCTTCCCTCTCCTCTGCAGGTGACATCGGAGGCCAGATGGGGCTGTTCATCGGGGCCAGCATCCTCACAGTGCTGGAGCTGTTTGACTACGCCTACGAGGTGAGAGTCTCCTCCATCCCACAGCTGTGCTCGTGTGGGACATGGGGAAGAGCCACCCATGAGCCCCACGGTGCTGAAACGTGGCTCTGGCAGGTGATAAAGCACCGGCTGTGCCGGAGGGGCAAGTGCCGCAAGAACCACAAGAGGAACAACACAGACAAGGGCGTTGCGCTAAGCATGGACGACGTGAAGCGCCACGTGAGTGTGGGGCACAGCACGGTCCCTTCTTGCTTGCCCCTTTCTGCTCATCCCCTCCTGCTCATCCCCTCCTGCTCATCCCCTCCTGCTCATCCCTTCATGCTCGTCCCGTCCTGCTCATCCCCTCCTTCTCGTCCCGTCCTGCTCATCCCCTCCTTCTCGTCCCCTCCTGCTCATCCCCTCCTGCTCATCCCTTCCTGTTCATCCCTTCCTGCTCATCCCCTCCTGCTCGTCCCCTCCTGCAGCTCGGGGGCTGCCCGAGAGGCGCTGTGGGGTGTGGAGTCACTGTTCTGGGGAGCGCCTGGGACAGGAGCAGAGATCCCAGGCAGAGATGCTGTGGGGGGATGGCGCTGGGTCTGTGCAAGGACCTGGATGAAGCCAGCGGCCCCAACGTCCCGTTTATCCTGCAGAATCCCTGTGAAAGCATACGGGGGCACCCAGCAGGCATGACGTACGCAGCCAACATCCTACCTCACCACCCGGCCCGGGGTACCTTTGAGGACTTCACCTGCTAACCGACGTCTGGATGTACAACCTGAGCTACCAAAGCCCTGCGAGAGCTGCCCTTCTCCCCGCCAGCGCCAGCGGAGAGACACATCTAGGGGGCCTTTGCTCCTCGGCACGGTGGGACACGGACAAGAGCGACGGCCTCGGATTTCGGGGCGGGCAGTGGGGTCGGGCAATGCCAGACCCCGGCGCAGCCCCCACGGCAGCTGCTCTGCGCCTGCTCTGCTCCTTCAGAGACTCCAGGACGCTCCAGCCCGGCCGTCCCGCGGAGCGGGAGCGACACGCACAGTGGGCCAGGGCACGGGCCTGCCCCGGCTCCCCCTTGGCTCCCCTCGGCCTTTTTAACTAAAACCCAGAAGCCAAGAAGAAGCAGCCGTTCGGCCGCAGTCTCCATCCACAGCCCTGTCCGTCTGTCCTCCGTCGTCTCCATGCTCATCCTACTCCAATGCCTTGGCCGAGCTTGCCGGGCCCCCTGTGCCTGGTGGGGGGATCATCGGGGAGCCCCCGGTGTGCCCTGCCCAGGGCAGCAAGCCGGGAGTCCCCCGAGAGCACCTCTGTCCCCCGGGACCGCAGCCCCGGCTCGCCCGGGCGCTCCCGGCATGAAGACGCAGCATCTCCACCTGTCCACAAGGTCTTCCTTGGCCCCTGTCCCGGGATCAGCCCCAGGATCAACCCCGGGATCAGCCCCGGGATCAGCCCTGGGATCAGCCCTGGGATCAGCCCTGGGATCAGTCCCGGGATCAGCCCTGGGATCAGCCCTGGGATCAGTCCCGGGATCAATCCCGGGAGCACCGAAGGGGCTCAGCTGGGAGGTGCCACCTCGGCTCGAGGACACCGGCCACTGTCCCTCCCCGTCCACCCCTCCTGGGCTCTGGGCAGCCTGGCCAGTTCCAGCACTGCCCTGCAGCCCCCCCATCCCCAGGTGACCCCAAACCCAGCCATCCTCGGGGAGAAAGGCAGAAGGAAACCCCTGGCCCCACATGGCCACCGCCCCCAGCCCGGCCCAGCCAGGGACACCCCCTTGGCACCACCGTGGCTGGGCAGGCACCGGAGCCCCAACCCCCCCGGGGGTCCTGGGGGGCTCTGGAGCTCAGCTCCAACCCCACTGAGCCCCGACAGCCGCTGCCCCGGGGGGGTTGGGGTGTCTGTGGGTTCCCAGGGCCACCGCTGCCCCTTCCCTGGCACAGCCCTGCCCTGGCTGGGGTCTGTGGCCACCGGGTCGCTGCCCCCCGGGCCTGTCAGTGCCCACCACTCCCCTCTGGGGTCCCTGCTTGGCCCCCCAGCCCATCTTCAAGCCCCCAGGCCAGAGCCCTCCCCGGGCCCAAGTGCTACTTATCTTTAAGAGCTTTTGCAATAAGTCTTTTGAGTAATTTTTTTTTTTTTTTCTAAACTGCAGTTTTGGGTTTTTATTCTTGTCATTTTTATTCTTATTATTTGCTTCCTGACCAAAATTAGGAACTGGGGGTCAGTCCTTTGTATCCAGCAATCACCCAAAGACGACGGGTCGGCCACATCCATAAATTTTCTTATGGATTTCTCCTAACGTTTCATCTCGTTTCATTTATTTATTTTCTTTCTTTCTCTTTCCCATTCAAGCTTTTAAAGATGGGGCTGGGATTTGACCTTGAGGCTCACCTGTTGAAGAAAACGCTTTTTTGTTGTTATATCATCGGCATTTTATATTTCTTATATATAATATATATGACTATATATATATGTGTACATATATATATATATCTCTCTATATGCATCATGCCAGTGTAGATACCCATTCAGTAGAGTTTAGGCCTTGTTCTTGTGCCATTTTTTTTTTTTCTGTTACTGATCTCTGAATGCCTTCAAGTGTATAAAGTGTGGAATTCTCTCCGGTATCTGTACTATGTACACACATTTTCATAGGAAGCACAATAAGATGACAGATGCATTGTACATCAATACCTGCTACTCTTAACAACGATGATATAAAGAATGATATAAATGATATAACTCCCCCACGCCGAGCCTTTCTCTCTTGCTGAGCTGCTGGAAATGCTCCCCCGAGGAGGCAGGTGGGGACAGCCGCATCCCGGGATGCTCCTGGAGCCAAGGGAAAGGGAGGGGGAGGAAAAAGCTCTGGGCCAGGCTTTAGTGCTGCCTGGGACGTGCAGAGTTTGCTCTGGGTCAGAGAAAGCTGAGCATCCCTTTGCTGGGAGCTCCTCGTGGAGCTCCAGCCTCGCTGCCTTCCCAAGGAGCTCCTCCCGAGGCACGCAGGGCTGGAGGAGGGAGCTGATTTCTGCTCCCGAGCAGGGAAAGGAGAATTAACACTCACGGAGCTCTTAATCCCTGACAACTCCAACACATCCGTGGTTTGGGACCCGCCTGAGCTCCAACGGGAGTCGCCAGGTGGAATTCCACCCTGGCAGGAGCTCTGGGAGCACAACCCAAATATAAACACACCTTCTGTCCTAAAAATTTCCTGCTACAGAGAGCAAAAGTAACAACAGAGCAGATCCAACAGCGGAGCCCTCGGGACTCCATGGAGACCGAATAATAGGGAGCGGGAGTGGGCAGGGAACGCTGAAATGCCAACGCGCACACACACACACACACCCTCCCCCCGGTCCCTTGGCTCCGACCGTGTCCCCTGGCTCCTGGAAATGGCAGAGGAGTGTTCTGCATCTCAACGAGAAGCGTCTCACCCCGCTCCGGTGCTGCAGGGGCCGGGGGGTGGGATTGGAAGGAGAACGGCGGGGCCAGGAGCGCGTTAATGAATGCGATTCATCCCTGCCCGCTCCCTCCCCGGCGCTGCCCCCGGCTCCGGGGGCTGTAATCCCCCGGCTGGACCTGCTGGCTGTGCTGGGAGCAGGTCACCCCGTCCATCTGTCGCAGCCCGGCTCTCCGAGGGCTCGGTGAGCCTCCGGGGCAGCACAGCCCGGCAATTCCCGGGGAGCAGCAGCAGCAGGGACCGGGCAGGCACCGCCCGGAGCCGCTCCTGGATGGGGCGAGCAAAAGCTGCTCTTTCCAGGCACGAGGCTCCTTTGGAGCATCCTGGGACAGCAGGAGAGGGCTGGGAACATCAGCCTGGTCGGGATCCTGAGCTCCAGACTCTTTGGGATCTGGGAACCTTCAGCCGGTTTGGGATCCACAGACTCGCAGCCCACTCAGGGTCTGTGGGGATGCCGAGATTCCACCACCGCCCCTCGCGGGACAGAATTCCCGGTTCCCCCTCGCTGGCAACAGGCGAGGGGACAATCGCACAGTCCTGGGTGTTGCTGTCCTGCAGCCAGAGCCAGGCTGGCTGGGCAGGAAAGTTTCCCTGGAGCCGCCAGCAGGTGCAGGGGAGGCATTTCCAAAGCTGTTCCACCAAACCCTCGGGGCAGGAGAAAGGAGGAAGGACACAGCGAGGTCAACCCGGAGCCTCTTTTCCAGGCTGAATAATCCCGATTCTCCCAGCCTTTCCTCCCAGAAGAGCTGCTCCATCCCTCTGATCATCCCGGTGCCTCCTCTGGACTTGCTCCAGCAGCTCCACGTCCTCCCTGAGCTGGGACCCCCAGGCTGGAGGCAGCGCTCATCAGATGATCATCATTAATTGTTTAATTAATACTCGTGGTGTGACTGCGCACTTGGCTTTTTCCATGGATTAATGCTGGATTTGTGTCCCTTTTCTCTCTGAGCATATGAAACTGCTTCAGGGAAAAGGAACTTAATGTTAATACTTGCAGAAAGTGGCCTTTAACTCCAACCTCCTGCTCCCTGTGGAACCCCAGGGGAGACAGGATTCCTTTTCCTGCTGCTCTGCCTGAACCTGCACAAACTGGACCCATGCATGGCCGTTTCGTTTCCCCCATAAATTTCATTGCTAAGATCCCAGAATCCCTGAGGTTGGAAAAGATCACCAAGTCTAAACTGTGACTGATCCCCACCAGAGCACTGAGTGCCACGTCCAGTTGTCCCCTGGACATCTCCAGGGATGGCGACTCCACCATCACCCAGCCCGTTCCAATGCCTGATCATCCTTTCCGTGAAACAATTCTTGTATGTTATGGAGGGCAGATCTGGTGCGGGGTGTCACACCTTCACATCGGAGCTCTCCATCCCTGGCAAAGGCACATCCACCTCCCTCCCAGCACATCCCAGAGCATCCAGGACCAGGGGTTGTAATCACGGCCAGGGAGCGGGGCTGACACCCCCCAACCCTTCCCAGCGTCTGGAACAATTCCGCATCTCCAGTTCCACCCCTCGTGGTCCCCGTTCTCGAATTTGCTTTTCGAATTCCCTGTCCCACATCCTCACGGTGCCCATTCCTTCCTTTGATCCCCCTTCTGCACCCCCAGTCCCACCCCTCAAGGTCCCCGTTCCCACCCCTGATCTCCCGGGACCCTGAGTCCCCAATCCCACCCCTCAAGGACCCTGAACGGGTCCCACCCCCGCTCCCTGATTCCCCTTCCCGCACCCCCAATCCCCCCAATCCCCGCCGCTGTGTCCTCCCCGCCGCCAGGGGGCGCTGTTGGCGGCGGGCGCGGGCGGCTCCTCCCCGGCGCTCCGCGCGCCGCCAGGGGCCGTTTCCGGTTCCGCTCCCTTTGTGCGAGACAAGATGGCGGCGCGGGCCGGGTTCCAGTCGGGGCCTGCGAGCGGCGGCGGCGCCGGGGCCGCGCCCGGGGCCGCGCTGGGCCCGGGAGCGCCGGGCGGGGCGGTGCGCATGGGCCCGGCACCGGGCCAGGGCCTGTACCGCTCGCCGCTTCCCGGAGCCGCCTACCCGGTGAGGCGGGGCGGCGCGGGGCGGGGCGCGGGGCCGGGCGCGGCGGGCGCTGACCGGCTCTGTTCTCTCCGCAGCGCCCCGGGATGCTGCCGGGCGGCCGCATAGCGCCGCAGGGCCCGGCCATGGGTCCTCCCGGCTACGGAGGGAGCCCCGCGGTGCGGCCCGCGCTGGCGCAGGCCGGGCTGGAGCAGGCTCGCAAGCGGCCGGCGCCGCAGCAGCTCCAGCAGGTGCAGCCGCAGGCGGTGCCCAACCGAAACCACAAGTAAGGCACGGGGAGAACGGGGAAAGAGCGCGTCCCGGACATAACGGGGACATCCTGGGCGATTGGGGACATCCCGGGGCGTCCCCAGACAATGGGAGCATCTCGGGGCAGCAGCAGCAGCAGCAGCAGCGTGCGTGGGCAGAGGGGACATTCCCTGGGCTTCGGGAGGAATTTCTTTGTGGAAATTGCCGGGCGTTGGAAGGGGCTGCTCAGGAAGTGGAGTTTCCATCCCTGGAGGTTTCCAGATGTGGCACTCAGTGCTCTGGGCTGGTGACAAGGTGGGGGTCGGGGACAGATCAGAGTCAAGGGTCTGGAAGGGCTTTTCCAACCTCAAGGATTTTGGAGTTCTCAATCATCCCTCGGGTCCTTGTGCATTCCCCTGGCATTGGAGGACAGCACTGGGCAGGGCTGAGTTTATTTCACGTGCCTGCATCCTGATGTGATGCCCCAGTGAGAATGAAATTCATCCTGGATTTAAAACTCTGTTCCTGGAAAAGCCAATCCAAAGTTGCTTGAGGCTGGAGGGTCCCTCAGTGTGGGCATTGTGTCATGTCCACCTTCCCAAGGGATGAACCCCCTTTCCAAACAGATGTAATTCCCTTTCCAAGTGCTCAGAAGGGTGGGAAACATTGAGATAAGCAGTTAGCCGCACTGGAGCAGGGCCCAGCTAGCTGGTTTGTCAATTCCCGTTCCCATTTTCACGCCTGTTTTGCCTCTTGCTCCTGTCAGCGCCAAGAAGAAGAAGATGGCAGATAAAATCCTCCCACAGCGGGTGAGTGTGATGCAGAGAGGGGCTCAGGGAGGGTGAGGCAGCCTGAGGCACTCTGGGGAGCTGATGAGCATTTATTTCCATCCTTGCTTGGCTGCAGATCCGTGAGCTCGTGCCCGAATCCCAGGCCTACATGGACTTGTTGGCCTTTGAGAGGAAGCTGGACCAGACCATCATGAGGAAGCGCTTGGATATCCAGGAGGCTCTGAAACGCCCCATCAAGGTAGGAGAGTCCATGGGATGTATCCAGGCTTTGGAGGCTCCAGAGTTGAGGCAGCAGGAGGGCACTGAAGGGTTGTGCTCTGTGAGTGTGGCATGTCAGGGGTCCCAGTGCTCTGGACAAGGACTGGGCCCAGCACCACCTCTGTCCTCTGCTCCAGGAGAGGGGGAGCATGAGGCAGCTGAAAACATTGAGCTCAGTTTTAGCTAAAGCTGTGCAGGACAGTTGGCCCTGTCCAGGAGGATTAACGCTGAGCTGATGCTTTTTCTCGTAGCAAAAGCGAAAGCTGCGCATTTTCATCTCCAACACCTTCAACCCAGCCAAGTCGGACGCGGAGGACGGCGAAGGAACCGTCGCCTCCTGGGAGCTCCGGGTGGAAGGACGGCTGTTGGAGGATGTAAGTGGGAAGTACCCAACCTCAGAGGAGACTGTGGATCTGGAATTGGCAATGAAACCAGTTTCCTAGTGTCTGAGAGCACAGCTGGGGCTTGATATCCTCCTTCATCTCTGTTTTCCAAGGAGTCTGATGGTGACGAGACCGAGAGCCCAGCTTGGAGACCGATGGGTATCCCCCATGGCAGGACATGGGTTGTCCAAAGTTCTTAGAGTTGTGAGAATCACTGGTGAGAGCAGCTCAGTGGCACTTGTGTCCCCAGCTCTGAGAACCAGGGCACTGGCATTGTACGTAACTGCTGAGGGGTTTAACTCCTGCGAGCTCATCTTTAACTCCGGTCTTTCCCTTTCTGACTTGGAAACTTGATTTTTGAGCACATGTTGGTGAATTCAGGTGTTCAGAACTTACAGGAGCTGTTGTGCACGGTGGCTGTGCTTGAGTGCTGAGACTTGCTGCCCTAACCCTCTTCCTCCCTGTGTTGCTTGCAGTCTGCTCTGTCCAAATATGATGCCACCAAGCAGAAAAGGAAATTTTCGTCCTTCTTTAAATCTCTGGTCATTGAACTTGATAAAGACCTGTATGGCCCTGACAATCACCTAGTAGAGGTGAGCTGCTTTTTGCTGTGTTTCCTCTAAAAGTGGGTTGGTGTTTCAGCAGGTGGGGTTTGTGTGTCATTTATAACTTGGGAGGTGGGAATCCTTGAGGCTCCTGGGAGTCAGGAGCTCTTGAATTCTCACTTGGGCTCTTCCTCTCACTTGCTGAAGGTTGGAACAAATTTACTGACTGTTGTTTCAAACTCTTTTAAGTAGGAAGAACTGGAGCTTTCTCTAGTTGGGTGGGATTTAGTGGCAAAGCAGTGGGAGAATCATTGTGGGGGAGCTTCTAAATTCCCTCTCATATTCCAGTGGCACAGGACTGCTACGACTCAGGAGACAGACGGCTTCCAGGTGAAGAGGCCGGGGGATGTGAACGTGCGCTGCACTGTCCTGCTGATGCTGGATTACCAGGTAGCACAGTGGGGAAAAATTCCTCCCTCTGGGGGTGCTGAGGCTCTGGCACAGGTGCCCAGTGCAGCAGTGGCTGCCCCATCCCTGGAAGTGCCCAAGGCCAGGCTGGACAGGGCTGGGAGCAACCTGGAATGGTGGGAGGTGTCCCTACCCATGGCAGGGGGTGAAATGAGATTTCTTTAAGGATTTTCCCAACCCAAACCGTTCCATGATTCCGTGCTGGGAGCAGCAGTGCTGGGCATGCACCATTACCTGTGTCTGGGGCTGCCTCACCTCTCTGTGCTTTGTTCAGCCTCCCCAGTTCAAACTGGATCCACGCCTGGCTCGGCTCCTGGGCATCCACACCCAGACCCGGCCCGTGATCATCCAGGCCCTGTGGCAGTACATCAAGACCCACAAGCTGCAGGACCCCCACGAGCGGGAGTTTGTCATCTGTGACAAGTACCTGCAGCAGGTGAGCAATGGCAGGGCTGGAACAGCAGCACCTGGGTCGTTTTCCCTGTGTGGGCAGCCAGGGGTGGCTGCACTGAGCCCCTGCTCGTCCCTCAGCCCTGTCTCTGTCACAGATATTTGAGTCGCAGCGGATGAAGTTCTCTGAAATCCCACAAAGGCTTCACGCCTTGCTGATGCCCCCCGAACCGATCATCATCAATCATGTGATCAGGTGAGGCTGCTCCACGTGAGTTCCTGTTTCCAGGAAGGACGGGGAGGGATGGATGAGGCTGGCACAGGAAGACAATGTGATATGTCCTGATTTTCAGCAGCAGCTCCCGTGTTGCCTGTCACTGTTCCTTTGTACAAGAACAGCCGCCTCTCTCATTACCAATCCATCTTCCAAAGGCACTCCCACATCCCTGCTGTCCTTTGCTGTGGATAGAAATCTTCTTAGAGCAATCAATCATTTCTTTTGCTGCAAAGCCATTAGTGGGCTTTTGCTACTTCTGGGGCTGAGGCTGACAGTGCTGTGGCTTGTCCCTGTCCCTGCCTGCAGTCTGTTTGCTGCAGCATCCCAGAGGAGCTGCATTTACTGCTTTCCTGAACTGGTCCCAGATTTTGCCTTCTTTCTGGAGCTACTCCCTGATTTTGGCTTCTTGTGGATGTCCCCAGTGTTGACCCAAATGACCAGAAGAAAACAGCCTGCTATGACATTGACGTGGAGGTGGACGATACCCTGAAGACTCAGATGAATTCCTTTCTGCTCTCCACAGCCAGTCAACAGGAAATTGCTGCTCTGGATAACAAGGTAGAAAAAGCTCCTTCAGGTCTGCTCTCCTTGTTGCTGGGCAGGGATGTGTCTCTGGACAGGACAGGAGTGTTCTGTCGTTTGGAAGCTGCAGTGGGATGAGCCGTGTTTACAAACATGTGGCTGTACCTGGAAGTGTAATTTTTAAAGCAAACAGTCTGTGGGAACATTGGTTACATTTAGAGCAGGAAACTGAGAGCTGAAAATCCTTGTAAGTCTAAGTCAACTAGAGAGTGTAAGATTTTTCCTTCGTGTGTTGGATCCCTTGATGTTTCTGACTTCTCCCCTGTTCAGCAGTTCCATTCTGTGTTTGTCTCCTTCAGATCCATGAAACAATTGAGACCATCAACCAGCTGAAGACACAGCGTGAGTTCATGCTGAGCTTTGCCCGAGATCCTCAGGGCTTCATCAACGACTGGCTCCAGTCCCAGTGCCGGGATCTGAAGGTAAAAGCTTTGTCTTGTGTGGAAGGTGGTCCAGTTCACACACTTCCCTCATTAGAACGAGCTCCCACAGAGAGAAGGAGAGAATTTCCTCCTCGGAAAACGAGGCTAGGATTTGAGTCAAGCATAAGAAGCTGACCTGAGTGCACTGAGATGTCTGTGAGGAAAGGGAAGGGGGTGGGTTTGCTCAGCACAGCCAGAGCTTTTGCACTCGCTGAGCTGTTGTGCCTTTGTGCTCCCCAGACAATGACTGATGTGGTTGGGAATCCCGAGGAGGAGCGCAGAGCCGAGTTCTACTTCCAGCCGTGGGCGCAGGAAGCCGTGTGCCGATACTTCTACTCCAAGGTGAGCGTCCCTGAGCAGGGGTCCCTCTCCGTGCCTGTCACTCCCTGGGCACACAGTGCTGGGGAAAGGTGCTGGCTGCACCTTGCTCCCGCTTTGAGCTCACCTTTCCCAGCTGGCTCCGGTGTTGACTGGGTGCTCCGGTGCTGCATCACCCGAGGGTGTTAATGCTGCAACTCTGCTCCTCTTGCAGGTGCAGCAGAGACGGCAGGAACTGGAGCAGGCCTTGGGAATCCGGAACACATAAGCTGCTCTGCTCCTCCCCAGGCAGAAGCATCACAGCTGTTTGTGGACACAGAGCTGCAGAGCCACTGTTCCAGCTCACCGAATCCCACTCTGGCAGCGAGGCCCACGTTATTCATCCTGGCATTGTCCCTGCTGGGGCAAGTCCAGCACACCTGGGGCAAGCAGACAGGCTCCAATGAGCACACATTTCTACCTGGTTTTCTTCCTGACTGTTGCCTTGTCAGTCCCAAGGCTTCCACGAGCGTTCCCATGACCCCGCACTGCCCGTAGTGTCCCCAGTAGCCAGAGTTACTCAGAGCCTTCTCTCAGCCCATTCCTCCCCAGCCAGCATCTGGCTGGGCACTCAGAGCTGGCTCTGAAGCCTGGCTCTGCTTTAAGGTGTGGCTGGGCTCTTCCCTGCCACGTTTTACAGCCCGTGCCAGGCGCTGTTGTGGGCAGGATGCCATGAGCTGACATACCTCCCTGCCCTCACCCCCTCCTTGGAGGGTGCTGCTGCACTGGGCTGCCTCATAGGTCACTCTCCTCCTTGAGGAAGTTACTGAACTGTGTAGAGAATTGCTTCTTCCCCTTCTCCCTTCTTCCCTGCCCCGTTCCCTTCGTTTCCTGTGACGGACTGTCCTAGGCTGGGATCACAGGGACACGAGGCGTTGGCTTCCTGCAGGGATGTGGAAGCGTTGGAGTGATGCAGCGCTCTGCACTTCAAACACCTACAAGTGGGTTCCAGCAAACCACGTGGCTGCTTGTTATCCCTGGAACAGGGAGAGGAGATGCAGCAGCTGCTTGGAATTCTGCAGGGACAGTGTTGTAGGCTCATTCCTTTGGGACAGTTGTCCTGTGTCACTTGCTGTGGGGACCAGAGGCTCCTTCTTGTGGATCCAAGGGTGTAACAGGACAGCCCTTGGAAATGGAGATTTTTTTTTCCAAGCATATGTGAGTTAGCAGGTGTTTCATTGCTGAAGCTCCTGTGGTTTTTAGTCAAGTTTTAGGCTGTGGGGCTGCCATAGGGCCCAGCATGGTTCAGGAATGTACAAATAGATTTTCTCCACTGTGAGGAGCAGCAGCTCCGATGCCTCCTCCTGGAATGAGTTACTGGTGGTCAGGCTTAGGAGAATTAAACAGCTCCTCTTCACCCCGATCCCAGTGTTTCTGCTCGGGACTATAATGCAAATGGACTCAAAAGTTGGGTGGACTCTTGGAATAGCTGCAGGATCATGTTACTGATGAGCCCTCGCCCAGTTCAGTGTGGCTGGGGAGGCTGCTGTGAGTTGGAGCACCTGGGTGGCCCTACTACTCCTTGTGTCTGTGTTACTACATGTCTGTGAGTAATAGACTCTCGACTTCCCCTCTCCTTTGCCCTTCTGAAATGCTCCTCTGTGGTACTGGGGTGAAGGTCTTGGTGCTGGAGAAGCAGCCCCTGACTCCTCAGGGTACTCCCACAGGTTGGATGCTGAGTCCTACGTAGACAAAACGTAGCTGTTGCAGAGTAACTGCTTTTCTTAACTGAATATTACGGTTTTTTCCATGGACCAAAATTTTTTTTTTTTGTACTGTATCCTTGTAGACGTCACCCAGTTTTAATAAAAGACTCCTGTGAAGGAAGCTGTCCTCCTCCTTCCATGCTGACAGCTCTCACTCTCCCAGCTGCCATGGGGGATGAGCCTGGTGACTCCCAGGGAAGGGACAGGATTATCTCTGCTTTCTTTTCAAAGCCAGCAGGGTTGAGTGACTGGGGAGAAAATGTTCTTCATATTTTGGCCTTTTATAGTGAGCCCTTCATGGAGGGATCTCCCAGCTTGCAGACTCTGCTAAACCTTTGCAAAGTGCTTTTGTGGTAAACAAAGTAACTTGAGCAAAACTGGAAATCCAGTGGCCAGAGCTAATAAATCCTGAACTGCCCCGTGTCCACTTAGCTGGGTTGTGGCAGCCTGTTGGACATCCCAGGGGAGAAGGGCAGAATTGGAAGGGAACTGTAGTACAGCTTACATGCAAGGGTTTAAAATTATGCAGAAGGGGATTTATTCTCTTCACCCTGCTTGTTTATAGAATGTAAATGCTTTGCTGCAGACCTGGGAGCCCCTGGGGCAAAGGAAGGATGTGAAAAGGAAAGTGCTGCTGCTGCTGCTGCTGTCTCGGGCTGTGGTGGAGGCAGGAGCCGAGTCCTGGGGCTGCACCAGGTGGTTCCTGCTCCTTCGTGGGTGGAAATGGCACTTTTTTAGCAAGAGGGGGACAATTAAATGCTTTTATGCAGAAAGGCTCAGCAGTCACGAGTCCACAGGCCTCATGGGGTCTGCAGCTTCCTAACGAGGGGCAGCTCTGATCCCTGCTCTCTGGGACAGTGACAGGACCCGGGGCAGCGGCTGGAGCTGTGTCAGGGGGCATGGGATGGATATTAGGAAAAGGATATTTTCCCCTAGAGGGTGCTCAGGCACTGAACAGGCTCCCCAGGGAATGGTCACAACCCTGACCCTGCCAGAGCTCAGGGGGCGTTTGGACAACGCTGTCAGGCACAGGGTGGGATTGTTGGGTGTCCTGTGCAGGGCCAGGGCTTGGACTCGCGCTAATCCTCGTGGATCCCTTCCAGCTCGGGGTATTCCATGATTCTGTGATTCTATGACTCCCGGTTCTGCGGCATCTGAGCTGCTCCAGGGCAGCGCTCTGCACCTGCCGGGCACCGGCAGTGCCTGGAGCGGGTGCCCGGTGCCCCCGGGGCAGGCGGGGCCGGGGGCGGGCCGGGGCCGCCCCTGCTCCGGGCAGCCTTGAAATAGCAGCGGCGGGTTCCAAGCCCGCAGTGCCCCGCTCCCGGCACCATGGGTGGCAAGAAGGTTTGCATCGTGGGCTCCGGCAATTGGTGAGCGCTGGGCACCCGGCTCCCTGTCCTCCCCTGTCCCCGCTCGGCATCCCCGGTAGCCGGTGCCAGCCGTCCCCATCCCTGCGGGTCACCTGTGGTGCTCTGGGCTCCCCAGTGCCCACAGCCACGGCCTCCCTCTGCCCTCGCAGGGGCTCGGCCATCGCCAAGATCGCCGGCAGCAACACAGCTCGGCTGAGCAGCTTCGAGAACCAGGTGAACATGTGGGTGCTGGAGGAGGAGGTGGGCGGCCGGCGGCTCACGGACATCATCAACACGGAGCACGAGAATGTCAAATACCTGCCGGGGCACAAGCTGCCCCCCAACGTGGTGAGTGTGGGCTGGCAGCAGGCTTTCCGAGGGGCAGAGCTGACGGCAGGGGATGCAGCGGGCTGTGCAGGGTTCAGTTATTTTATGCCCTCCCACTGACCTTCATCTGTGCTCGCAGGAGCTGCAGCCCCGGCTGCTCTCGCTGCCCACCTTTGCCTCTGCTCTGGCATCCCACAGGCTGGGCTGGAGGCCATGTGGCTGCCTCTGAGCTGGCATCATCCCACTCTGCTCTAGCCCCTCTGTCCTGCCAGCTCTGGCTGGGACCTCGGCATGGTGACTTTGGGCCCTTCCTTCCCTTCCAGTTTCCCAGTCCCTAATAACAGTCACGCTCTATTCAGGTGGCAGAGCCAGACCTGCTCAAAGCCTGTGCAGGGGCTGATGTCCTCCTGTTCGTGGTGCCCCACCAGTTCATCGGCAAAGTCTGTGACCAGCTCAAGGGCCACGTGAAAAAAGAGGCAATTGGGATGTCGCTCATCAAGGTGTGAGCAGGAGCAGCACTCACCAGGGGAGCTGGAAGTAGCCTGGCTTGGAGTGGCTGCTGAGGGAATCAGGGGATTTGGGAGCAGAAATGGGCAGTGGGGGGAAGAAGGGAAGTGGGGGCAGAGTCTTTGTGGGGATTTGGAGGTGTTGGTGGAGAAGGGTGAGGGCATAGGGGGGATCTCTGGTGCTGAGAGGAGCAGAGCACAGCTCTGCACATCAGGATCAGTCAGAGCACTGCAGCACAGGGAATGGTGGGGTTGGGATGCAGGGCAGGTGTCCAGGAGGGACAAGTGCTCATGGTCTGCTTGGCAAGGGGGTGTTTAGTCAAAGGTTGGACGCAATGTCCTTAGAGATCTTTTCCAGCCCATGATTCTGTGATCTCTGTTCCTTGCTGCCTCCCAGGGCGTGGATGAAGGACCAGATGGGCTGAGGCTGATCTCAGACATCATCCATGAGAAACTGGGAATAGAAATGAACGTGCTCATGGGGGCCAATATTGCCAAGGAAGTGGCAGAAGACAAGTTCTGTGAAACCACCATCGGTAAGGAGCCAACATCCCTCCTCATTAGCAGCTTTCATTTGTGATGAGCAGGAAGAGGCAAAGGGCGGACTACGGCGCAGCTCAAACTCCTGCTGCCTCAGGTGAACTGGCTCCACTCCCTGGGAAGACAGGAGACTCCATAGGAGCTGCCTGAGCTCATTCCCAGGGTTTGTGATGGGATCACTCGTTTCATTAGCAATGGATTCATGTAGCTAAAAGTTCCTGCCAGCGTGGGCCTGGCATCAGGCAGCTGCCTGGCACAAATGAAAGGGGTGGGCACCAAGAGGACCTTTAGGAATAAGTTCCATCCTTGATTTCCTTGGGCTTCACAGGATGCCCACCTGGATCTCATGTTATTGCCAGCCAGGGCTGCTTGCAAGTTCATCTGCTGACTGTTTCAACATCCTCTACACACTGTTGGGAACTGTGCACAGAGCCAAAGCAAACAGAACCGTTTGCTGGGTCAGAAGTCGTGGCATTCAAAGTGTCTGTTTTATTAAATAACAGCAAACACACTGGGCAGGAGGCTGGAGAGGTGGAGCAGATCCCACAACCCCTGCAAGCACACAGGACCCTGCAGAGACAAGCAGGACAGAAAGCTCCAACTCCAAATTAGCAACCTTTGAAGATGTCTTTAACCTATTGAGCATTCAGAAAAGTCATTTCTGTCTTGCTTGACACAGCAGCAGGGATTGTCCCTGTGTTCTGGGAATGCCAAAGTTGAACATTTCTTATCTGTCAGGCAATGTGTGCCTGGCTCTGTGTGGACCTGCAAACGTTTTGCAATGTCCACTGGTTGGGCAATAGGTTCCTCTCACTGGATGACCTTCAGGAGAACATGGACCTACCTCAGAGTCTTCTACATCATCTTCCTCCTCGTCCCTTTGTCTCCTCAGGCTGCAAGAACATGAAGCACGGGCAGATGCTGAAGGACCTGATGCAGACACCAAACTTCCGTGTGTCAGTGGTGCAGGAAGCTGACACCGTGGAGATCTGTGGGGCTCTCAAGGTGGGTGTGCAGGGCTTGGTGAGCAGGGCCTGGGGCTCTGCAGGGAGCTCATGGGAGAAGGGATGATGGGCACTGGCACAGACAGCAGCCAGTACTTGGGATCACACCAGCTGCTCCTGGATGCAGCCAAGCCCCAAGATCCCTCCACGTTGCCATTGTTTTCCAGAATGTGGTGGCTGTAGGAGCTGGTTTCTGTGATGGGCTTGGCTATGGTGACAACACAAAGGCTGCTGTGATCCGCCTGGGCCTGATGGAGATGATTGGCTTTGCCAAAATCTTCTGTAAGGGCCCTGTCAGCTCCACCACCTTCCTGGAGAGCTGTGGCATTGCTGACCTCATCACCACCTGCTATGGGGGCCGCAACCGCAAGGTCGCCGAGGCTTTTGCCAAGACTGGGAAGGTGAGCAGAGCTGGGAGCGCTGACAATGATACCTGTGTGGATGAAGTTGTGTCACAGGAGGTTTAGGCTGGAAAACGTTCTTCAACCAGAGGGTGGTCAGCACTGAACAGGTTCTCCAAGGCTGCCAGAGCTCAAGGGGCTTTTGGACAACACTCTCAGGCACAGGGTGGGATTGTTGGGGTGTCTGTGTGGGGCCAGGAGTATGACTGCATGATCCTTGTGGGTCCCTTCCAGCTGAGGATATTCCATGATTCTGTGATCCCTGCATCAGCCTGGTGAGCACTGGGAGGTGATCCCAGTTAGTGCTGTGGGATCTGCCTGTGCTTGGCTAGTGCTGCAGCCCAGCTCTGGGGCAGGAACGTGGTGCAGCAGTGGGGCTGCAGGTCCATCTCCTCACTGCTGGGTTGTTTCAGTCCATCGAGCAGCTGGAGAAGGAGATGCTGAATGGGCAGAAGCTGCAGGGTCCCCAGACATCTGCTGAGCTGCATCGAATCCTCAAGAGCAAGAATGTAGTGGAGAAGTGAGTGCTGAAATCTCTGTGCTTCGTTGGGGTGGGGCTGGGACCTTTCCAGGAGCAGCAGGAGGGGAAAGCCTCCTTGGTGTCTCTGCACTGCCCACGTCACACCAGCTGAGCAAGAGTGGCCTGTTGGACACAGCACAGTGCCATTGGCCACCTGCTCCTGTGTGCCATGACAGAGATCGAGGTGCTCTGACTCTGCCATCTGTGGTGACTTCCTTTGCCTGCCCACAGGTTCCCCCTCTTCACAGCTGTCTATCAGATCTGCTACGAGGGAAAACCCGTCACTGACTTCATCACGTGTCTGCAGAACCACCCTGAGCACATGTAAGGGTCTCTGCAGATCACGGGCCCTGCCGAGATGTGCTGAGAGCTCCTGCCCACACCAACCTCATCTGCTGCCACAGCCTTGGAAGGAGTCCAGGTCTCCTGGGAGCCTTTGCAGACTGCTCTAAGAGCAGAGGTTCCCTTCCCCAGCCCTGGACACTGCCCTGGACACTGAGCCTGGCACAGAGGTACCTGCTGACCTCTTTCTGTCTTTGAAGGGCTCGTTTAAATGCTGCTGTCGTCTAAGGTCTGCCCTGAGCAGGGCTGAGCATCTTCCTCCTTCCACTTCCTCATAGTGGATTCAGCTCTGAGAAGGACTCTGCCAGGCCATCATGATAGATAAGGGTTGGGCACTGCCTGGAAGGGAAAACAGTGTCCCAGCTCCTCCCTCTTAGCCCCATGGGTGGGTGACATCAGCTCTTCCCTACCTGCTGCTGCTGCTTTTGCATTCCCTGTCTGGTGGAGAGGGCACAGTCCCATGCCAGTCTCCACCTGGTGCGTGGAGCTCTCAGGACTTCCAGAGGTGCTGAGGATCTTTCTGAGCAGCACCAGCACAGACAATGGCATTCCTTGCCACCCGGCCATGTGCTGCTTTCCCCCAGCTGCTCCTGCTGACCCAGGGACACGCTGGAGCTTGTTAATTTCGAGCTTTTGCTCTCTCTATCAGCCCTGGGAGCTCCCTGTTGTCACAGGTTTGCCTGTGCTAATTCCATGCCTGCTGACCTCTCTCCCTGTCTCAGTTTGTCCTCTGGGGCTTGGCACTGCAGGGACCAACTGCCTTTGAGTCTGTGTGAGCAGCTGGTGTGACCCTGCCTCGTACCTGCACAGCAGGCAGGTGGGTCACCACAAGGCACCTGAGTCATGTTGCTGTTCAGTAAATGCTCCACAGCCACACTTTGCCTTCCTCTTGCTGGCTTTAGACCACTCTGTGCATCCCTGTGTGGCTGTCCAGGAGCTGAAGGAGGTCTCACACTTTCCCTCATGTGGGGATGCTGCAAGCTTGCCCAGTGGCACAGGGGCAGGAATAAGCATATGATCCACAAAAGGTACACGGAGATGTCCAAATCCTAGGATAGGACAGAGGTCTTGGGCCTCACACTGAGCCTTTGAAATTTGCCCCTTGTCCAGCCGTGTGCCACATGTCCCTCTGCTCCTCTGAAGCTGGTGGTGTTTGCTCAGGCCAGCATGCCCAGCAGTCACTGACCCTACCTGGGCTGGAAGGTTGGAATGCTGTAGGGCTCCCTGTTCTCCCCCATTCAAGTCCCAGAGCCAAGGGGTCTCTGATTAACAGTGTACCTTTAAAATAACAATAAACATGGAGAGGAGATAGGAGATGCTCTCCTTGTTCTGCGGCTTCAGTCCGTCGCTGTCGCTGGGTTGGTGCCTGCTGGACTTGCTGAGTGCTCAGAACAGGGCACTGCCCGTTCCCTCCTGGCTCTGCACCCTCCTGTGCTGTCCCAGAAACAGCAAGAATGTCCCTGTACGTCCCTGTTTAGCCACAACGTCACACAGTGTCCCACTTGCTTTGTCTCAGCAATGGTTCCAGGATTAAAATTTGGCCGTAGGACTATGGCGGGTTGGGATTGCAACATTGAGCTGGGTCCCCCTCACCTGGGGCCTGCAGGAGCCAGGCCAGGACCCCACTGTGCCCCACACGCCCCAGGCCTCCCCTCCTCTGATGTTTGGGCTTCCCAGGACACACTGCGGGATTTTATTCATCTCTTCCCAGCTGCTTTTCCCAGACTCGCCTTGTGCCTGTGTGTCTTTAAAGGAGCCCCGTACTGAGTGACCTTTCCAGGGCTCTGAACCCTCTGCTCGGTGTCTTACAAGGGGAATTTAATCTGCTGGCACTGCACTTGTTTCTGTGCCTTTTATTAGCCACGTTTTCTCAGCAGGCACTCTGTGACCTTTAAATTCAGCAGAACTGTCGTGTGGGGGGAGCCGACACGGCTTCCTCTGCTGAGGAGCTTTATTGAGCTTGGAGGGAGGATAAAGGAAGTCCAGTGTGTTCCTGCAGGGCTGGCACGACTTGTAGTTCTCTTTGTCTTCAAGGGCTTCAGGAATCCAAGTGTTTGGATATGAGGCTCATGCAGAAGGTCCCTGAGCTCTGCTCTTGCACAAACTCCTGTCAGCACCGGCCTGGAGCTGCAGCAGAATCCAGCAGGGATTTGTGTTTAGCTGGGAGCTCCTCTGCGATGGAAATGCTTTGTGCATCCCCCTTGTCCATGTTTCTTTGACCCTGGAAATGCCTGAGTCCCTTGCTGAGGGTCCCAGGTCTCACGTGGGAAGACCAGCACACCAATCTCTTGCTTTTAAACACACCACACTGGAGCTGGATTTCCTGAGCTATAAAAAGTCTTCCCTTCGCCATTTGGAATTATGTTCTGCAGGCTCAGCACATCTCAGTGCCGCAGCCCTGGGAGCTCCTGCTGGAGATCCTGGCAGCTCTGGAGCTCCAGGGACGGAGCAGGGCTGGGACAGCAGAGTTCAAAGGCTGGAAAGGAGCTCCGGGAGGGGAGCAGCTGCCACAGCAGGGACAGGAGGGGATGTGGGGGAACACGGCCTGTTGAACCCTGGGCTGGGGGCACACTGGGACCCTGGGCACGCACCAGAGCCCTTGGAATGGCACTGGGACCCTCAGGATGGCACCAGAACCCTTGTGAAGCCACCTTGACCATCGGGATGGCACTGCGCCGCCGCGCCTCAGGGCTGCAGCAGGGCCCGGAGTGCCTCTGCTCCATCCATGCGCGGTCAAAGACTATCCCTTGCGGGGGTCCCGGAGCCGCACCTCAGACAAGGAGAGCCGCGGGTTGCGTCGTGCAGGGAGGCCCGTGCAGGCTGCGGCGCGGGGCCCGAGGCGGCGGCGATGGCGGCGGGAGCGGCCCCTGAGGGGGAGACTGGGGGGGGGGGCCGCCAGGGGGCGCTGAGGGCACCGCGCGCGCTTCCCGCGCCCGCCGGCGGCCACACGTGACCGCACCACACGTGACAGCGACACACGTGATCGCCCAGCCCCACGTGACGCGGGCCGGCAGCGCGGCGGAGCGGAACGGGAGCGGTGAGTCCGGAGGGACGGGACGGGACGGGATGGGAGCGGTGAATCCCGAGGGACGGGACGGGATGCGATGGGAGCGGTGAATCCCGAGGGACGGGACGGGATGCGATGGGATGGGACGGGAGCGGTGAATCCCGAGGGACGGGATGATGGACGGGACCCCGGGCGAATCCACGCTCCCGGCCCCGCTCACCGCCGCCTCCCTGCGGGCCGGTAGTCAGTGATTTCACCAGGGACCGCTGCTGGGCCCGGGCTAATTCACAGTGTTCATCACCGACCTGGATGAAAGGATCCTCCCTGAACGGGAAGATATGAAAGATATCCCTGCTGAAGATATGAAATGTGGGGCTGATCCACCCTAAGGATGTGCTGCCATTCAGCAGGGCCTCCATCATGGAGAACTGGCCAAAGAGAAACCTAATGATTAATTAGAATAATCTAATGAGGCTAGCAAGGATCGTGCACCTGTGGAGGAATAGCCCCAAGTAGCAATGGGATCCTGGGATGCATCAGGCAGAGCGTGGCCAGCAGGTCAGGGAGGGGATCCTGCCCCTTGGCCTTAGAGAGGCACATCCAGAGCGATCTGCCCAGTTCTGGGCTCCTCACAACAGGACAGACAAGGAGCTGCTGCAGATGGTCCAGTGCAGGCCACAAAGATGTTGAGGGATCTGGAGCATCTCTGTGAGGAGAGACTCTGGGAGCTGGGCCGGGTTAGCCTGGAGAGAAGACTGAGACGGGACCTTACTAATACATTAAAATATTTCCAAGAGGTCAGAGGATGATGCCAGCCTCTTTTGGTGATGCCCAGAAACAGGACGAGGAGCAAGAGTCAGAAACTAAACCACAAGAAGTTGCACCTCAACATGAGGAAGAACTTTCCATGGAGGGGGGCAGAGCATGGGAAGAGCTCCACAGAGTCATGGGGGTCTCCCTTTCTGCAGACACCCTAAGCCCTCCTGGACGTGTTCCAGCATCACCTGCTCTGGGTGACCCTGCCTGGACACGGGGGATTGGACTGGATGATCTCCAAAGGTTCCTTCCAACCCTGACTATCCTGGGGTTCTGTGTCTCTCTCGCAGGTGCAGCCATGGTGTCCAAAAAGCAGCTGGCAGACTTTGGCTACAAGGCGTTCTCGGGCTCCATGATGCTGCTGACGGTGTACGCCGGGTACCTGTGCAGTGTCCGCGTCCAGAGGATGCTCCAGCACCGCCGTGAGCGGGAGAACGCGCCTGGCCCCGAGAGCTGAGCCTGCACTGGGAGCTGGGACCGGCCCCGGGAGCTGGGACCGGCCCCGGGAGCTGGGACTAAGCCCAGGAGCTGGGACTGAGCCCAGGAGCTGGGACCGAGCCCACGCTGGACCAGCCCCACCTTCCCGGTCCCCCCTGGGCTGGGGGAGGCAGATGGAGTGCAATAAAGCCCGTGTGAAAGTGGTCTGTGTGGTGGTGTGTGGTGTCCCCCAAATCACAGACTGGGCTGGGAGGGGACCTTAAAGGTCACTTGGTTCCACCCCCATGGGCAGGGATGCCTTCCACAAGTCCATCATTTTTATGGTGTTCTTCCAAAAAGCTGTTTTTTCTGTGCTCCTGGCAGCAGCCAAGGGACACACGCTGTCCTCTGTTCTATTTTTCCTCAAGATGAAACACATCACCCTGAGTTTCTGAAGCAACTTTTAATTGGAGATAAGAGTAAACAACAGTATAAAATGGTAACAACTCGAGAAGTTTCCAAAATTCTGCTCCTGATTGACCGTTCCATTGCCCCCAAGTACCATTGAGTAAAAAAAAGAGAAGCAAAGCCCACAGTGTGGCTGCTCTTCCAGCCCTGGGTTCCTCCACAGCTCTAACATCCGAGCAGCAACAATCACTTGTCTCAGAGTACAGGACCAAAACATCTCATTTTCTGGAGAGTTAAACCCAGCCCACCAGTTCTGATCCTCCCTCTGATCCCAGCTTAGCCAACTGAATCCAGTAGGTCTAGAGAAGTCTTCAAAACCACAATTTGCAACAGGAAGAAAACAATTTAAAAGGCCTGGATTATGCTGGTTGTCTCAGGGGCAATAAACCACTCCCCCAACCCCCTTGCAGAAGGCTTTGGTCAAGACTTCAGAGGGGTTTGCAGCACCAAAAGAGGCAGCAGATGCTGGCCTGGTCCCTGGTGACAGCAGAGATGAGCTGCTGGACCTCCCCAGCACCCTGGGGCGAGGCAGAGCAGTGGTTCTGGGTTAGCACAGTTCAAAGCTCAGCTGGGAGCAGAGTCTCTGCCTCACCCAGGGCAGCTGGGACACGGAACCTGCGTTCTCTGTGCTCTGAAGTGGCTTCTGGAGTGCATCAAGAGCTGCTGCACCTGCCGGGAGCGAACCGTCACCGAGTGGCACCGAACCCCGCGGTCCAAACCTGCTCTGCCTCGAGTTGATCCCAGTAAAAGCCAGTTTGTCACAAAGAAAGACACCTCTGCAAATATCATCGGGACTCAGGGGCGTTCTCTTGTACTTCTGAAGTACAAAATGGCTTGAAGTGAAATCTGCAGCTTTTTTTTTTGCCCCGGTCGTTGGCTTCATCCCTTGTGCCGTGCAAAGCCTCTGACTGGTCAGGGTTGTGCCCGTTTCGGGTCTGCTGGAGGTTTCTGGGGAAGGGTTTTTTGATTAAAGATCACTTGGGAATGTGGAACTCAACACAACTAGATATTGAAAGAGAAGTTCGTGTTTGCTCAAGGCCAGCCCAGGGCCTTACTCCTCTCCTGTCCACTGGCCGCCGGCCACGTGGCCGTTCAGGCGGTTGGAACCGTTACTGGAAGTGCTGAGAATTCCTTTTGTGCTGTTGGAAGTCACATCCTCCTCCTCGGAGCTGCTCTCCACGTCACTGCGGTCATCCTTGGATACCTAAACATCGCCAGTGGAATTGGGCAGTGGGAGAGGAGAAAGGGGAGTTGAGAAATTGACAGAAAGCAGCAGTTAGAAGGTTGTGTCCGTGGGATGAATCACCTGCACTCACATCTGCCTCCTACATTTGAGTCTGGCTCAGTTCAAGCTCCCAAGAAGGAGCCTGTCATCACACTGGGAACAAGACACAGACACTGAAAGAGACAGTTTGGAAAGATGAGCTCCATTTTGCAAATATTCTGTGTATCTGTGAAAGCACTTCACTCTTGTTCTCACCAGATCAGATGATATTACAGATCTGGCATTGTTCTCGTCATCCAAGAGCTCCTCTCTAGATCAGTTGGAAGGCCATTTTTCTAAACAATTTGTTTTGAATCAAAAATCTCTCATGCCACCATCACAAGTGGGTTTGACAACCAAAAACCAAGAATGTGTGTCAGTTTGAGAGAGAACATTTTGTCCTACAGGGAGCAGCTCTGCTATTTTAAAAATTAACCAGCTTTATTTATCACATCACTGCTCGAACAAAGCACCTCCATTTCCACAGCCTGTGCTTCATCTGGGAGATTCCATTTAGGAGCAGGACATGGGCAGGGGATGGAGAACAAAGGCAGTGTCTGATCCAGCAAACACCCGCTCAGAACAGGAGGAGCCTCAGCCCAGGGATCCAGATCTGCTCTTGCAGATCAGAGTTCAGAGACTGGCTGCAAATCCAGCTCCATTTGACTTGCATGTGGGGTTTTGAACCTTCCCAGGAGGAGCGTGGTGCCAGCTGCTCCCAGGGCAGCCCTGCAGAGCCACAAGGGGAAGGGAAGAGCCCATAAACCCGGCCCCAACTGCAAACACACACCTTGGGTGGTGGCAGGTGCCAGAGCCAAACCTCCCCAGCCTGAGCTGGGCCTGGAGAGCAGCCCCTGCTCTGCCCAATCTCACTGTCCTCACTCCCCTCCCTCTGCAGCCAACAGCCCTCGGTAACTCCATGTGCCAGAGCTCTGCCTTGCAGCTTTCCAAGGATTCCAGGATTTCATTCTACTCTGCTCTCTTGGAGACAGGGTTAGGGTTCTCCAGCAGCAGGAAGTGGTTGAACTCCAGGGAAGATCTGGCTGGAAGCCAGGTGAAGTTAATGATCTCCAGGAACTTTTTGGATGTCCTGGCTTCTGCCTGTTGCCAGAACTTCTGCTATCTTTCCCCAATCTCCTGCTGTACTGGAAGTTCAAAGGGTCACTGGAAGGAAGCAGAAATCCCTTGACATTTTTTCCATGCTTGGGGGAGAAGTGACTGTTTCACCCCTTTTCACAAAAAGGAGTAAATTCCTCCTGCCCTCTCCCCCTCTGTGCAAGGCTGATGAGGAACAAAGACAGAAATTGGAGTGTGTGGGTGTGTAAAAGCAGAAAGTGAAGGATGTGCAGGCAGGTGACATCAGGTAAGAACAGACCCCAGGACACTGCTCTGACCTTTGGAAAAAACAGTATTTTAGCACCTGTCAGGACCAGGGAGAGAAGGAGAAGGCACCAAAGCCCCAAGACCAGGGCTCTGCTTGTCTTGGCCTTGACACAGACGTGTTTCAGTGAACAAACAGAACCACAGGTCACACTTACATGCACAGGGTGAAACTGTCCAGCTCCAATCTGGCACAGAGAAAAGGAGAAAAGAATGAAGAAGACAGAGCTTAGAGTCCTTTCTCTGGCTAGGTCACCTGGACAGGAGAGAACCAAGGAAAGGGAAAAGGTGTAGAACTCAGGATACAGAAACAGCTGCAGAGAATGAAAATCAGGCATTTGTAGTAGCAGCTGTGGGGAACAGATGAAGAGCTCGTACCCTGAAACCTGCTTGCCCCCAGAGTCAACCAGAATATTTATCATTTTCATGTTTCATGTGTAGGGGCAGCTAAAGTCAAACACAAAATAATGCAGAGCCATCAGAGAAACTCAGATCAGAACATCAATATGTAATAGGAAAAAGCATTTTTGCTATTAAATCAGCTGTTTTGCTGTTTTCATAGAATCATGGAATGGTTTGGGTTGGAAGGACCTTAAAGCTCCATCCCCTGCCATGGGCAGGGACACCTTCCACCATCCCAGGTTGCTCCAAGCCTTGTCCTTGAACTGGATCATCTTTAAGGTCCCTTCCAACCCAGGCCATTCTGTGATTTTTAACAGCAAACAAACCCCACTGCATCCCTTTCCCTGAGTGCTGGAGCTCAGTGCCTGCACTGGCAGACAGAAGCCAGTGAAGATGCACAATTCCCAAGGACCAGCTCAAGTTGGGAAACATCCTGTTGGGAAATGTCCAATTTCTGTTCATCCTGTTGTCCAAAAGAGAGCCTGCTACCACCTTAAACTCCAGAGTGCACAACAAGAGTGTCACAATCACCATTTTAGGATATTTGAATGTACTGGAAAATGGAGTTATTTCCCTGCATGCCCAGGAGAGACTCCCTGCCTTTGAACACACCCAGGAACAAACAAGTGCTGAGCAACCAAGGTAAAAAAATGCCATTTTTGTGAACTCCTGACACAAGTCCCTTAAGAACCATCACCAGCCCTCACTGAAAAGCCCAATTTCTCAGGATTCCTTAATGGGGCTTGTAGGAAAGAGGACCCAGAAGCCTCCCTCAGCCTTACCTTGCCCCGCACCAGGGCCTTGGAGGCCGTGCGGATGATGAGGTAAGACCAGATGACGTGCAAGACCTGCAAGGTCACCAGGAGCCCGTTGAACAGCCACCAGGAAGGGTAGGGACCGATCAACTCCCAGCTTTCAAACAGGGTTGTGTTCAAAATCCTTAAAGAGATGCAGAAACGCATTTCAGATCAGCTCTGACTGGAGGTGCCAGGCCAGATGCACAACAGTTTGTGTCTCACTGAGCATCTGCTGCTCTGCTCCTGCCAGAGTCAGGAGACTGAGTAAAGCTCATTAGGAGCATTTGAACTGAGCAACAAAACACAACATGTGAATATGCTGCAATTTGGTTACACACACGGATCTGCTGCCAATTTTCTTCTCCAAAGCACAAGCATTTATTTATAACAACTTCACAGGAAGTGATGTCAGGCTGTTCTGGTCACCAAAACAACCATTAACACCTTCCTGCTTGGGCAGCTTCTACCCAGATTTAAAGATCAAAAGTCCTATTAAAAATAGTGTGGGCACGGGAGCAGGGCAGGGATTGTCCCCCTGTGCTGGGCACTGTGAGGTTGTGTGCAGCTCTGGACCCTCTGAGCCAGGGAGATATTGAGGGGCTGGAGTATGTCCAGAGCTGGGAACAGCTGGGGAAAAGGAGACTCAGGGGAAATTTCTGGCTCTGCACAACTCCTTGACAGGAGGGGGCAGCTGAGGGGGCGTCAGGCAACAACAGGACAAGAGGGAATGTGTCAGGAAAGGTTCAGGTTGGACACCAGAAGGAATTTTTTTATAGAAAGGGTTGTCAGGCATTGGAAGGTGCTGCCCAGGGAGGTTTGGAGTCCCCATCTCTGGAGGTGCCCAAGGAACAACTGGACGTGGCACTCGTTGCTCTGGTGGGGATCTGTCACAGGCTGGACTCGGTGGTCTTGGAGGCCTTTTCCAATCTCAAGGATTCTGGGATCAGGAAGGAATTCTGTCCCCAGAAGGCCTCCCTCCCTCCCTGGGTGCTCTTCTCTTCCCTCAGAGTTTTACAGATTCCTCCAGCCAGGCTGGAAGACTCAAAACTGCTTTATGGCCCAAGCTTAGTGTTTCTTTCATTACTGTTTTGCTGTTCTTGTTGCTGGGAGTTATTGCCAGTCCTTCAGCAATTTAATAAACACTTTAGATTTTATGATGCAGAGAGGTATGGAAAGACCTTTAACGACCACATTAATTTCACCCAGCTTTTAACATTTCACAAGAAAAGCAAAACAAGCCTTTCAAACAAGAACCAAAGTCCCCCAAAAGGCAGCCCCAGAAGCATTTAACTCATAGCAGGTTTATGAAAGAATTAAATGCAATTCCAGAGATCTGCTGATGTTTTACATTACTAATTAGGGAAGGGAATACACGTGCAGTGATACAGCACAGGGTCTGCAGTGCTGCTGCAGCTTGCCAGATTCCTCTACAAAGCTGAGGAGTGACATTACAGCCAGTGGAAAACACATTAAAGATTTACAGGATGCTGAGCACTGGTGTGAGGTAAGAGCATCCCCCCATGACAGACAGCAGCTGCAAAAACAATTCTTGTCTGTCCCTGGAAGGAACCCACCAAGAAATAGGAATTAAAGCTCTTCTTCATCCAGAATCCCTTGGTGCATTTACTGGAAAATAAGCAAGAGCTTTAACTGCAATCCCAATACTAAAGTGAAAGGATTGTTGCTGCCTGCCAGGCACCCAAAAGAATGCCAGGTGTCCATGGCCTAGGAAATAAATGCATGCAGTAAAATGGTGTAACCAAATTGTCACCACACACAATAAACAGGCAACAGCTCATTAACCAAAGCACTGCTCTAGGTCTGACCTACTGAGGTGAGAGGGAATCTCATTATGGGATGATTCTCTCTAAGCCATTTATCCAAGGTTTTACCTCCCAGGAAACCTCAGACCTATTTCAGGCTCTGAATAGTCATGACACAAGGACAGGACAGAAGTGTCATAAGAATCAAAAACTGCAGTGATGACTAAGCCAGATACAAACAAAAATTACCTCAAGAGATTGAGCCTCACTTGTAATTATTTCTAGAACTTCTTCAGAGAAGCAGAGAATCCTTCAAGCCTCTCAGAGCAGATTCTGGCTGACTCTGTCATCACTGCAGCAGGGGAGGGGCAGCTGTGAATGGGATTCTGGACTCTTCTCCCAGTCCCTCAGCTGACTGGGGAGAGATTTCTTCATGTGCCTACTCAAACCTCCTGCCCCAAACAGCACTTGGGCCGTGTGCCACTTCAGGCTGCCTCGAGGGACAGCTGGAATGCTTGGGAAAAGTCTAAAACAAAGGCTCTGCTGAAAGGATTGGGAGAACAACCAAGACCTCCCAGCTCCAGGTGCTTACCAGAAAGGGTAAATGCCCAGCCGGGTCACGATGAACACAACCCCAAAGAGCATGAAGAAAGCGTCACACAGACGTTGGTACTTGGCATAATTGGCCAGTTTTGCAGCCTACAAGAGACAATTAACATGCAAATAATTATTCCCTTTGTGCACTCCTGTAATTACCCGGCTGGAGAGCTGCACAAAACTCTCAGTCTCATTTGTACAGTTTGGAACAAAGAGGGATTATTATAATACTGTATTACTATTTTTATACTGTTATTTATATGGTCCCACAAGAACAAGGGCTTGGAGTGACAGGACAAGGGGAATGGCTTCAAACTGCCAGAGGATACAATCACCCTCTCTGAGAGGGTGATGAGGCCCTGGCACAGGTTACCCAGAGAAGCTGTGGCTGCCACATCCCTGGAAGTGTCCAAGGCCAAGTTGGATGGGACGTGGTGCAACCTGGAATAGTGGAGCTGGATGATCTTTAAGGTTCCTTCCAACCCAAACCATTCCATAGTTTTGTGCCTCTCAGCACTCAAGCAGTTTGGAGAAAAAGCTGACAGGGCAGGATCAGCAGCACGAATTTCATGGCATATTTAAAGCACTTTTTCAACAACAAAAATGTCAGTTTGTTCCCCTGAGATCACACCAGCATTAAGGATGTGATGATTTGAAAGGAAATTCACCTCCAAGAGGAAATCTGAAGCATCGTGGAGGCACAGCACCAGAGTTCCAACCCGCACCATGTTATTCATGTACGAGAATGTGATGAGTCCAATCGTGGCCAAGTGATGGACGAACATGATCAGGAAGTCCTGCAAACAGAGAAAACCAGATATGAAAACTCTTTGGCTGTCACAGAAATGCAAAAGTTTGGAACAGAGCCACGCAACTGAATCACTGAGGTCACAGGATTCCTTCGGTTCCTTCTGACTCCACACCAATTGCAGCTCATCACACTCCCACCATCTCCACAAAAGCTTCCAGAAAGGTCTCTCAGCTTTGGTGCTGCTGAAGTCAGAGCTGTGCCTGCTCAGGGATCAGCACAATCTCTGGCACACACACAACTGTACCTGCAGACCCCACAGATATGACTCAGAGGACAAGATGACCCTTATTTTTGGCTCCTTCTGGTTTTTCAGACACACTGCTCGCCCCCTCGGCTCCTGGCACACATTTAAAGTGCTGTTCCTGCTGTCAGTGACCAAACCCTGCCAGGGCAGAGCAGGCACAGAACACCAGGGAACTCAGCAGGAAGAACAAAAAATGTTTACAATGCACAATATTCAGGGCTGGTTTTCACTTCAGGCTTCCTGCACCTCACCCTGCTGCAGTGGGGAATGTCAGCCACTCATTAAAGTCAAAATTAACCATAACAGAGTCCCAGAGGTTGTCCATCACTTCCTGTGATTCCTGCAGCTCCACTGTGTTCCATAGTGCCCCACCTGCTAATATTTCAGCACAGAAAAAAAGCCTGGGTAAACTTGTATTTTTAACAGCCAATGCAAAAATTGGGATAATTTGCTGCTTTGCAGCTCATGCAAAGGAAGCAATAAGCCAGGATTTACTGGGGACTGTTCTCCAACAGCAACAATAACCAAATCCTGGAACACAGCATGACAGAATTAGATTTGAGCAACTGCAACCACTCATCATCTGCTCCTCACACAGATGAGAAATTCCTTTCAAAACCCCATTTATTATTGCCTCAGCATTTGCTATTTCCTCAGCAGCTTCAGCAAGGTACTGCTTTGAGCAGCTCATTTTCCTGCAAGCCTTCCAGTTAAATCTATTTTTAACTAGGCAATGATTTGTTAACTCTTGATTGGGAGGTATTGAGTGATGCTGTTCTGTCCCCTGGAAGGTGAAAGGAACTCAAGGATACACCAGGCCTCGCTCCTGCCTTTTTCTCAGTGCTTACAGGAGAAGGGAGGCTCACAAATGTGTAAATGAGGAAGAAAACATTAAATCTCACCACATTTTGGCTTTCCTGGCTAGGTACACTCCCATTTTTTGTTAGTCCTACCTATTTAGTATTATTTTTATTACAGCTATTGAGAGGTTAATGCAATTCTGGTTCATCTCACCTTCCGTTTAATGTCTGTAAACTGAGAAAACATGAGGGACCAGTAGAAGGCCAGCTCCAAGATATAGTAATAATAAAGCCTGGATGTTAAAGGCTGGAAGACAAGAGATAGCACAGTCACAAGACAAAATAATTCAAAATTTACACTGAAATCACTTTTTTCCTTCCTCCTTTCCCATCCCACTTTGTTCCTCCAGAACTGCTGAGGCATAAGTTAAATCATTCAGGTTTAATAAAAACAAGCTTAAGCAACAGGCACCTTACTCCAGGCTTACTCACACAAATATAATTGTGTGTTTGAGCTTTCTTCCAAAGGAATAAATTCCCCTGTCAATATTTACAACTCCTGCTGAAGCCTCTTGGAGTAGGAAAGTCTGGAACAGACTGTTGGCCTCTATACAGTAAATAAATAAATTACCACTATGATTTTATGCCTTTTTCTCCCACTTTTAATAATCTCAGCAGCAAGTAAATATAAAGTGACTGAGTCAGAGGTATCTGAGGAAACCCTGCTGTTGCCAAACCTAATCAGGATGTAAACGCACATGTGCCCTTATCAATAACAAAAATAAAAACTGGAAATGTCCAAAGAGTTGGAATTTAGGTGTTTCTCTCATACCTGGAAAGGGTAGTTGTACCAGCACTGTCGTGTGTCCCAAAACCAGGGTGCCTAAAGGGGACAGGCAGGTTTATATTATATATAAATATATAAATAAGAAGTTATATAAAACCCCAGTTTGTACTGGGTGTTTTCCTCCCCAGCACCTAAAGTCACCTGACACTACAGCACTGCTTCACTGAAATTTCACCTTCATTCTGCCATTCAAACTACATTTACTGTAAAAAACACTAGTGATTTAAAGTCTAACTTGTGCTGTCAATGTGAGTTCTGCTCCAATGGTAATTTCTAGAATAATTATATAGCTCTAATAATAATAAAGACCCAAGGAGATGAACTTGTATCCCTTCAAGAGGGAGAGGAGTAAAAAAGGAGCAGCTCTCCATAGCAAAAGAAACCCAAAACCCACCTTGTTTTCTCCAACATTCTGGGGAACACCTCAAATAATTTTCTATTATTTCCAAAATGACAGATTTGTATAGAAGCTTCCCTATAGTGTAAAGAAAATCTTTAACAGCACCCCCAGGATCCCAAATCAGGGATCATTCAACTGCAACCACACAGAACAACAACGTGGGTGACAGAGCAACTCACCGTCCAGAGAAACCTGATTCCATAAAAAAATATACTTAAATAAAATGTAAATCTCCACCTGGAAAAAGAAGCAAAAAATAAACTCAGGACACAGAATCAGCTTCTGGTTAGCATTTGTAAAAACAATTAAAATAATTAGGAAAACCCCCAAATCTGACACCTGAAAAGCCTTCACCCACTTTGATTTTTAAACATTTCAGGTAACATAAACCTATTGAAGAGTTTTCCCACCAAACATAAGTTTGCATCGACAGCCAAGTTTGAAATTCAGGGTGAACATGCATCATTCATATGCTTTAAGAGACAATAAGATAACAACAAGCAAAGTTGTTGTCACCCAGAGGTATCCTCATGTAGGTATTTTTCCCTCTTACCTTGTAGCTTTAGGTAGACAAAACCAAACTGGGGGAAGAATTGAAAGTTACTGGAAAGGAAAGAAACCAGCAGAGGAGAAACAAGTCAGGAAAAAATACTGAGGTTCTACTGCACTACAGAGAAAACTGCAGGAGCTGGGGGGGAACGGGAGCAGAGAAAGGACTGAGGAGAGAAGGAAAGGAAGCCAAGGAGTGTCGGTAACTGGGAAAGCCACAAGGTCATTCCTGCGGGAATGGGAACACGGCCGTGCAGGAGCGTCCCGGGGGATTTACACCCGGCGTGGGCATGTGCACGGACACACGGACAGGGACACACGGACACATGGACAGGGACACACGGACAGGCACACACGGACAGGGACATGGACAGGGACACACGGACACATGGACAGGGACACATGGACACATGGACATGGACAGGGACACACGGACATGGACACACAGACACATGTGCACAGATACACGGACACGTGGACACATGGACATGGACACATGGACACCCGGGCATGGACACCCGGGCATGGACACACGGACACATGGGCATGGACACATGGACACACAGACAGACATGGACACACAGACACGGACACACAGACACGGACACACAGACAGACATGGACACACAGACACAGACACATGGACATGGACACACAGACATGAACATGGACACACGGACAGACATGGACAGACAGACATGGACACGGACACACAGACCCTGACATGGACACACAGACACACAGACCTGGACACATGGACAAACAGCCAGATATGAACACAGACACACAGACATGGACATGGACACACAGACATGGACACACAGCCAGATATGAACACAGACATGGACACACAGACATGGATGGACACACAGACAGGGACAGACACACTCTCAAGTGCCATGAAGGACCCAGCCCAGTGTGTAACGGTGCTCAGCACTGACTCCTGTACCCCGTTCTGGTCTCTCAGGCATGCCCACAAAATATTGTAGAATTGTAGAACCTCCTTTAACTGCCCTCGTTTGCTCGTACAGGAATTTTGGCCCTGGGCTGGCAGAGCAGCTGCCCCCAGGCCCAGCTGGAGGAGAACACAGCTAGAGCTCGAAGATGAAGCCCCTCTGCACAAACATACATGCTCTCACAAAATTTAGTGAGGGTGGTGGGTTTGTCCTGGTTCCTCCGATGCCGAAACCAGCGCTGGATCTTTCGGACATCCCAGTCCAGCTGCTTGGACAAGCCTTCTAACCTTTTTCCATCTGGAGACTGAAGGAAAATGAAACAAATGTCATTTCTCCCACCACTCAAGCTACTTTCAGTCCTGTATTATGACAGAAATAATGCACAGATAACAAAAAACACACCAGGAAGGGACCACTGAGTCTGGAAGCGAGAACACACTGCCACAAATGGTCACTTGGTTTAACCTTCATAAGCCACTAATTATTTAATTACTCAGAATGGCTTTTGTTGAGCGTTTCCTCACCTATTTCATCAGTTGACAGCACATTAAGACAAAGAATGTGACTGTTCTGTCTGTTAATTTTGGGGGAGGAGCTGTTAAAGTGTCCTGTCCTACCTGTTAAAGCTACACATCAATTCAAACAGCCCAGAACTCAGGAGGAGCAAAGCTAAAGATGTTTAAGGTTTGTTACAGCAAGGACAGAGAAACTTTAAAGAGCTGTTTTAACACAGTAGATATTTGTATATTCCATAAGGGCAATGTAGAAATTGTGTTATTTCTGTTATCAATGTGCATAAATGAAAATATATTTGAAGACTGAAATACTTCCATGACAAATACAGATATAATATATCCCTGTTCTCCACCTGGGAATTCTGCTGCGTCTGAATGAACACAAATGGATTTATCAAAGCGAACCAAACCTGGTAACTCCCTCTACAGTGGCCCAGGAGTGAGATAATTCAGACCAGCTCTGCCAGGGAGCTCTATCACTGAAAGATGATAAACACATTTTACTATTTGATTTCCATACAAACCACAAAAGCTATGCAGAATTCTGATTTAATACAAAATCATCAGTCTGCCCTGCTGAAAATCAAAATCAGATTAATTTGATTTTCAGCATTGAGACCATGACTGTCCTGTCACTCCACCACACCACACCCCTCAGCACCTTCCTGGGATTTAATGGTTGGGGCACTGGGAAAGCACCTGCCTCCAAGGGGAATTCAGATCTCCCAGCTCAGAGCAGCAGTGAAATCCTTCCCCTGCACCAGGGCCGCCCCCAGCCTGACTCTCCAAACCCAACAACAGCCACAGCACACTGGGACAGTTAAAGGTTTCACAAACCAGACAAATTCTGCACAGTCTGTGACCTCCTGGGTTTTCTAAACCTTAATTTCAAGGACATTTCCTGCATTGAAGTTCTCCCAACAAAGGGCATCAGATTCTGGGGATTTTTCAGTTCACACATAATTCCAAATGCCTCAAAACTTTAATGTTCCCACAAGGCAGGTTTTTTGAGGTTTTTATAGAATTTCCTTTTATCTGCTCCTGTAGACGAGGTTCAGCATCACCAAATCTCAACAGAAAACCCTCTTAGTCATTATCTTTAATGAAAATCTATTCAATATTGGATAAAATACAGTGGAATCCTGTCATTCTGAAGTGGTGTAGGCCTAAGAGAAAGAAGGAAACAACCCAAAGAAACACTTTCTGCCACCATTAAACGTCCTGCCCTTCATCAGGACATCCTTCACTGACTGAACACCTCTCTGAATAATCCACTTCCACGGACAGCTGCTGTCCAGGTCACAGCAAAAGCGAAAATGAGAGGAAGACATTCACAATAAAACCATTAAAACCAGAAAAGGAACTGAGCTCAAGAAAAAGAGGAACACTTTCCTAATAAAAGTGGAAGATGCTGAGAAATGTCTTGTTAAACCAAGAATCCCCACCGTACAACTTAAACCAAAGGCAGGGATCTAAAGGAAGCAGCTCAGGCCTGTCTATCAGGGCAACATTTGTATTCCAAAGATTCTTCTGTGCACAAAACCATAGCTCAGCCATACAGGGAATTTACTTTGCTACCAGGACATGCCAGAGGCAAAGTGAAACCAGAACAAGCCCACTTGTGGATGCAGAGTGTGAATTGTGCATCTCAGTCCAGAAAAGTGGAAGCAAAAAGCCCCCCCTGCGACACTTCCAGGCCTGCATTCCCTTTGGAAGGGAGGAGGGATTTGAAGCGTGACTCACCTTAGTGATGGATGTAAACACTTTCTCTAAAATTGCATTGGGCTGGGCTCTGTGAGGTCCACTGTCCTGAATGCCAAGGTTTATGGCACATGGCTTGGCAATAAACCTGCAAGAATTCCCCAGAAAGAACTGGATTAAAACAAGATTTTTATATTTCCCTCCTCTGCCTGAATCACAAGGACCTGGATTCGTCACCAACTGCAAAACCTGATGAAAAAGCTTTTGAAATCTCTATTCCAACGCTTCCCAGGTGAAGAGATTTCTTTTATTGGTCCATATGGTAACTGCAGATAGCACATACTGTGCACACCAGAATGAAAAATTAAATCTTAATGCCCTTGGCTTGTAAGGATCTGAATGTGCTCCCCAAGGGGGATTCTCATTCCTCAGTAATAAAACAATAGACTGATAGCAGTCTGCTGTGAACAGAAATGCTGGAGATGAAGCCCTAAAACAAAGTATCTTGTTTCCAAAATAGGCATTGGTGCCACATAGCTCAGAAAAAAGGGAAGTTCAAGTGACACAGCTCCCAAAAGTAATTTTTTTCTTTCTTATTTTTTTGTCTTTGGGAAAAATAAAGTGGCTTGTTTCCTTCAGGACAGAGAGGAAGATGCAAGCCCACAGTCTGAAAGATCCCTGATCTCGGGATCTCATCCATCCCACGTGTATTCCAAACTGATTTAACTCCTCCTGGATTTTATAGCACAAACTCTGGAAACAAGTCTGGGTTTGCAACTGAAACGAATATAAACGTGTTCCAAATTACCAGGTTTTGCTGCACGTTTGAGTCAGAACGGACTCAGGGAATGTTCCAAGGGAAATGTCTGCATTACCTGACATGTGAATTATTCCTCTCCTGTTGGTGGAGAAACGGGGGGATTAAAGGAGCAATATTTAGTATTTTTAATCAATTCTTTTGAGGAAGAACCTGTTTCTCAAACTGATTTTGAAAAGGACACAACATTTATACCATTAAAACCATTTTGCTTTCACAGAGATTGTTTGAGAGAGAGTTAAACTGAAATTACACATATTTAGGAGCCTCCCACTGCCACCAAGCAGAAAATGCTGCTTTTTCCAACCACAATTGTTACAATTTCTCCTTATGTTTAAAAGGAAAGATTAAACTTCAGGAGAATCACGGTTCTAAGTACTCCAACAGTAATTATTCTCAGGAATACTCAGTGCTTCAGGAACAAATATCTGTGGATGTGTTCAAGAACAGTCCCAGGCTCTGGGGTTTTCCCTTGAGGAATTACAGATCAGCTTGTGACTGGTCCCAAAGGAACACCCAGCTCTCAGAAAACACTAAATAAATGATAGACACTGCAGGCCCAGGCTTCCCTGTCTGCCCCAGTTCTTCCTGTGTCTCTGCCCAGGATCCTCAAGGCTGGAAAATCCCTCCAGACCATCCAGTCCAAGCTGTGCCTGACCCCCACCTGGTCCCCAGCACAGAGCACCGAGTGCCACATCCAGACCTCCCTGGACACCTCCAGGAATGGGGATTCCATCCTGGGCAGCCCTTTCCAAGGCCTGACCACCCTTTCCATGGAGAATTTCTTCCTGATGACCCTTCTTCTGTCAGGAAGTTATGGAGAGGCAGAAGGTCCCTCCTGAGCCTCCTTTTCTCCAGGCTGAGCTCCTTTCTCAGCTCCCTCAGCTCTCCTTGTGCTCCAGACCCTTCACAGCTTTGCTGCTGTCTCTGGACATGCTAAACTACATTTCAACACCCACAGCTTTAAAAAAAAATAAATTAAAAAATAAAAAAGGAAGGAGTGATTTCCTTTGAGCTTGGCTCCAAAGGCTCACGGCTTCCGCCATAATCCAGACCACCAGCCAGAAATCGTGTCCTGATGTTATGAAACATTTGGCAAGACCCCCACAAAAATGTAAAAAATATAAAGTATTCAATGTGTTTATACTCTGCTTTCCTACAGGACATACCACAAGTGCAGCACAGAAGTTTACATGTGAACTTGCAGGTGGAATATGAAGTGAGTGGTCAATTCCACGCTCAGCCAGGAAAATCCCAAGCTGACCTGTTATTTAGGTAAACTCAGCAAGATAAACTCATGCTCCAAACTTCTGTGGCACTTCAAATTTTTGGTCCCAGAGCAGGTTTCCAGATGTGTTTTGCACCGAATCCCATAGTGACAAAGTTCTGCACAAACCCCAAAATAGAAAAAAGTACTGCTGGGACAGTAGAAGTTCCACTCTTGAGGATATCAAACTGAACAGCAGAAGATCATGGGTGCCTGAACACTGGCCTTGCTTTGAGGAGAGGATTGCATGAGGTGACCTTGAAAGGTGCCTTTTAATCTAAATGATTTTATGATTTTATAGAAATCTCAACAGCAACAAATTATACCCAAGGTCAACTTACTGCCACACCTTCCAGCAAGAAAGCCTCATCACATAAACACTTCTATTAAATCTTTATCAACAGGGATCAGCTCACACCTGAGCTACCTGGCCACCTCTTCAACACTAGGTGTTAACGCACACTGATTTCAAAACCAACACCGTTTTTCAACTCCACGGACTCATATGTTGTAACAAATAGTTCTCAGGCATATTGTGATTCACAAAAAGGCAGAATCTTTCTTTATGAACAGTCCAGTTTGGCTGGTGACTCCCCACTACAGCTCTTAAAGGAAGAACAATCTCCAAAGTGAGGTTTATTGAATGTGCACTCTTTGAGTTTGTATTTCCATCATCTCCCAGTTTCACTGTGTTAAGATTTAACCACCTGTCATGGGACAAGATGTGCAAGGAGAAATATTCGAAGAGATAATCAAGGATAAAAAATATAAACCCAAATTTATGGGCAAAAGTATTTATTTTTGCTGACTGGACAAAAATCCTCACTCTCCCACTATCTTTACCTTCCTCTGCAAGTCCTGCCTCACCCCTACAGTCATAAACTAACGATTATTTTGTCAGTGTTGTGATGTAAAAGGTAGTTTTTAGGGAAATTCTAACTAACAAAAATGTGTCAGTGTTACAAGTGTTGTAGCACAAGGCATTTCTTCACACTGAGGAGCTACAAAAGGAGAGAGAAAAGCAGCAGCTCAACCAAAAGAGCTGCATGAATCTGTAATTCACATTCTGAGTCACCAGGTCCAACTGTGAAATGTGTGTCAAGAAAGACATTTGACACAATCAAAGCCTGAATTGGGGTAAATGCACCACAGGAGTTTATTGAGACAAAGTTGAACTTTTATGACATGTTCAAAGTGGCTGGAGGAAACAGAAAGGAGTTTATTCAAAGATATGTACTTTTAAAATAAACACACTAGAAACTGCCTGAGATATGCTGTCACAATCTCCTTTCACTTTGGGACGCCACCAAGACACAGCTGAGGTCAGGAACAACCCCCTTCAAGAACCAGACCTCAGCCTTTGAGGTTTGCTCTGCAGGCTCAGGAGTTGTCATTTGACTCCACCCAAAATTAACACCAAAAAAAGAAATTTCATAAACCAGGGAGATATTATCAGGACAAAGTAATTTCTGCCTGGAGCACTGTGCCATCAGGTGTAGTAGGATACACTGCATCTTCCCAAACAACTCCAAGTAAAGAGAATATTGTGCACCTCTTCCCCAGACTGACAGCTGGACTAGAGACCTTCCTACAATATCATTTTCATGGGTATCAGTGTGTCTCACAATCTCCTTTCCTTATGTCCTGGACCTGCTTCATTTTCCTCCATACTTGTCATCTTTTTACTTTGTCCCAATCACTTCTTTTTAATTTCTGAAAGCTCAGGAAAATTCACACTTCTTAAAGAAAACCCACAGAAAAAAACCTGACTCAAATCCCACTCATTTTACTCCTGCAGCCCTTTTCATGCTTTAGAAATACTTATGGAATCATGGAATGATTTGGGTTGGAAAGGACCTTAAAGCTCATCCAGTCCCACCCCCTGCCAGAGGCAGAGACACTTTCCACCAATTCAGGTTGCTCCAAAAGTCCATCCAACCTTGCCAACTTCTGCCCTTTCAAGGCAGAAATTTAAGATTAAATCAATGTTTAATGAACTCCCTGAGCAGCAATACAGGGTGTCTTGGTCCGTTTCACCTAAGGGTTTCCTAAGTAAGCCGCTTTACTAATTAATATCTCTGCCACCCACACACTGCGTGTGGCTGTGGCAGATCCACAGCACAGATCTACCTCTGCCCCAGGGCTGACTTCACATGTTTATGGTGTTTATGGATGCCCAGGTAAATGAGGAATCCCGTATTACACCTGTTTGTGGGCACAGATGACGATCTGCACTCACATCCATCGTGCCTGAGACGAGGGAGAGCCACCACGTATTTAATAATACAACGGGCCATGTGAACGAGCCCTATTTCCTCATCCAGGAACTCAGATAAAGTACAATAAAGCACACACGGAAGCCAAGTGCGGAGCAGCAGCAGCAGCCGCCAGCTCGGTCCGTCACCCCAGCGAGGTTCTCCTGGGCAGGAGGAGGAATAAAAGTGAATTCCTATGTAAAACACGAGATTTTTCTTGTCACTCCCTCAGCAGCGCCGGACCGGAGGGACCTCTCGTTATCCAGACCCAGGGCAGTGGAGCCCCACGGGCTTCTTCATGTCGCGACAGATTCCCGGGATTACACAATGTCCCCTTTCCACGCAAGAAGGGCCTGGCGGAGGCCCCGAAGGGCGGGGGGAGTCCCCGCCGGGCCGCCCCCCAGCCCAGCCCGGTGCTCATAGACCCCGGCACCTCCCGGTCCCGCCGCCCCGGGGGCGGCCCCGCGCTCACCTCTCGAAGAGCAGCCGCACGGCGAAGATGCCGAGCGCCAGCGGGAAGGCGGAGAGGACGTGAGAGGCCCGCGGGTACTGCAGCCCGCTGCCCGGCGGGCCCGCCTCGCCGGCCAGGTCCGCCCACGTCACGTTGTGCGGGAGCCAGAACCGCTCGTTCCAGAACCAGGCCCGCAGCGCCGCCGCCGCGGCCGCCGCCATCTTCCGCCTGCCGCCGCCGCGCTCGGGCGGCCGCCACACACACGGGGGCGCGGCCGAGCGCCAGCCCCGCCCTGCCCCTCACGGCGGCAGCGAATCGGGCGACAGCCACGGAACGAGGGGGCGGGGCTTAGAGAGACCGCGCCCCTCATTATCTCTGTCCCCGCCCCGCCCCACCCCTCCCGCCGCCGCCTCACGGGCGGGCACCGCTGGAGGAGGCCGCGCCTCTCACCGCACGGCCACGGTCTGTAAAGGGCGGGCTTGGAATAGGCCGTGCCCCTCTTTTGCATCACCGCTCCCGTTATTGCACCGCCCGCTACATCCGGTAGGCGGTGCGGAGCTGCCGCGTCCGTTAGCGCTTCGCCCCGCCCCTCCCGGCGGCCGCATTTCTGGCGGTCGCCACAGCCACCGAACGAGGCCAAAACGCGGTCCCGGCGCTCACCGCCACGCCTCAGCCCGCCCCTCACTGCGGCCGTTGCTCGCGGCGGTTCCGCCGGGACCCTCGCGCGGCCCGTTAGTTTGGAGCATGCGCAGTGCGGCGCCCCAGCGTTCCCGCCCGTGCGGCGCCCGCGGGCTCGTGAGGGGAGAAGCGCGCGGGCTCGTGAGGGAGAAGCGCGCGCGCGGCCCCGTCGCCGCCTTAGCGCTCCCCCTGAGGGAACAGAACTGGAGTGACGGAAAAGAGAGTCAAAAACAGCCAAAAAGTGACAGAGCCACAGGGTCACAGAATATCCTGTGTTGGAAGGGGACACGCGAGGATCATCAAAGTATTACTCGCCCTGCACGGGACACCCCAACAACTCCGCTGAGCCCTCGGGGTTTCCTCAAGCAAAGACTTCTAACTGGTAAAAGTCCTCAAGGCCGCAAGACAGGGCAGCAAACATCGTTAGTGTAATGTCTCTTTTGGCACCTGTCCAGTGGAGAATAGATTAAATGGCCCATTAAGCACTCAAATGCTATGATAACTAATAGATTCAAGGATAGAGTAATTTATGGTCTAGTCACCCTTTTTTTTTCTTTTTAATCAATTACTTTATTTAGAAGTACCCCATGCGCTAATTTCTCCTTGAAGATGTTCAGTTGGTTTGAGTGACCACGTGTGGGTCCCTCTGTGTCGGAGACTCACAAATGCCTAAGATTTAACTAGAATTAATGATTTTCTGATTAAAGTCTCTGGTAAATGCAGCCAATATTGCTTCAGTATCACATAACTGGGAAGACACTGTAAAATTCAATTGTGTTTCCTTAGAAACAAGCAGTTGGCATGTTCCATAAATCCAAGTCCACGACAAATAGTCTTCCCTCCCTTTTCAAATAGCACAATTTCCAGTCAGAGATATCTCTGGTTGCTTAGCAATTTGAGGAAATCTGATACTAAATGGATTTTGTTAGGAACAGAGAAAGGTGACAGCAGCTTGGGTTTGCACATCAGGTTTTTTAGTTTTTCCTCTGGACAAAACAAACATTACTTCTCCATTTAAAAGAAAGGTGAATGAGCAGTAGGTTGTGGAACTAACACCTTCCAACTAGGCAGCAGGCTTTTCCTTTCTTCTTCCCAATGTCCATGTCATACAGATGAGCATTTCCTTGTGCTGCTGCAGAATGTTCACTGCATTGCTTCTGGCTCTTATCCCACTCTCTCCCAACCAAACACATCTCAGGCTCAAGTGACAACAACTTAAATAAAAAGCGGCTGATAGGGAGGGGAAAAAAACCCCTCAGTTGTCCTCAGCTGCCCTCGAGAGCCACCTGGAGCCAGAAATGGAACTGAAAAATCCCTGCATGTCCTTATTCCTTTTGCCAGTCCTGTTGTAATCCCTCTTCCACACGCTCTTCAATCTGAGAGCAGAAACTGCTCATTTGAGTCAAGCAGCAAACCACAGACAGACAGTGTCACCTAGTGGGGCACCAGAGCCAGCCCGAGCTGGCTTCCAGCACGGGGAATTCACCTATCTTTCCTCACCATTTTTGTAGATGGAGAGCAGCCCAGGAGAGAAGGATTTTAGGTGCTGGTGGAGGAGAGCTGGACATGCCCCAGGAACCCCCCGAGGCACGGGCAGCAGGGGAGGGGGGGGCTCTGTCCCTCTGCCCTGCTCAGGTGAGACCCTACCTGCAGAGCTGCCTCCAGCCCTGGGACCCAGCACAGGGAGGATGTGGAGCTGCTGGAATGAGTCTAAGGCAGGCACCAGGAGTATCAGAGGGAAGCTGGGATGAAAGGTTGGGAGGATGGGGATTGCTGAGCCTGGAGAAGAGACAAGGACCTCATTGTGGCCTTCCAGTGCCTGAAGGAGCTGCAGGAAGGATGGAGAGAGACCTGGAGTGCCAGGACAAGGGACAATGGCTTTAAACTGCCAGAGGGCAAGGTTAGAGGGCATACTGGGAAGGAATTCCTCCCTGTGAGGGGTGGTAGGTCATTGGAATGGATGTCCCAGAGATTTCCCCATCCCTGGAAGTGTCCAAGGCCAGGTTGGTCAGAATTCAGAGCAGCCTGGGATAGTAGAAGGTGTCCCTGCCATGGCAGGGGGTGGAATGTGATGAGGTTTAAGGGCCCCTGCAACTCAAACCATTCCATGATTCCATGCCAATTCTATGACCCCTTAAACACTGCCTTTTTGTGAAACAAGATGAATCCAGACTTCAGTTTTAATGGAAATGATCCAAACTTTATTGAAGGTTTTGTCGTTAGCAGAACTGTTAAGAAAGCAGAATATTTTACACCTCAAGAATCATGAAGATCTAATTCTCTTGAGAATACAGTACAAATAAAAGCTAATAAAAAAAGAGGGCCTCCTCCTCCTCCTCCCCCATTCAAGATTTTATTATTTGTAAAAGAAATGAAGTCAAGTTAAAAAACGTTCTGATCTTCAACACTGGCAATCGGAAAGTGTCACTGATTCCAGAGATTTTTGCAATGCAGCACAATTTCACAGCTGTAAGGAAAAGATTTATGGCAGCTTGATAAAAGTAGGATTTCAGAGTTGTCAAAAGGCCTTAAAAATCTTATCTGCAGTTTAAAATGATAACGAAGAACTCCAAGTAAAAAAAGAAATGACAACAAAACAAAACAAACTCCACTTCAAATGCCTGTGAAATGCAGAAGTAATGCCCTGCAGGCTGCTCCAAAGTTTTCACTTGTCTTTTGCAGAGACCTGGCAGCCAGCACAGCTCCTGGGATAGCACTGAAATACACATGGTCCAGCAACGGGCACCATTCCAGTTGTGCAGGGACTCCTCAACTGATCACAGGCAAGTTTGAGACAGAAATTCACACTGCACTCAGTTTAGGATGCTTTAGTTGTTGGACACTACACACAGAAATACTTTTATTATTAAAAATAAGAAGCCCAGTTGTGCCCTTTCCATGTATTAAAGTGCATTAAGTGACCATTTTAAAGCAGGCCAGAAAGTCCCTTTGAAGTTGGTCCCTAAGCACTGCAGTAGCATTTGTAGTGGTATGGGTGGTGTGTTCTAGAGGCCCTGTCCCACACCAGCACGGCAAGTACAGTGGAATTCCATAAATTGTTAGTGAAATACCTACTGAAGCTCAAAGGGATAAGACAGTAGAGAAGAGCTCTGTTCTCGTGCTGGGGACAGACACTACCTGCTGAAGCCATCCCACAGCCAGACATTTGTTCCATGCACCTAAAGAATTTGCAGGCTTCCAGAGTTTTCTAGCTGAGATAATTTGTATGTAGATTCCCTTAATGCTGATGTGCAGTGCAGCATCACTTCCTCCAGGAGAGCTGTTTGTTAAAGCTAAAAATACCCATTTCAAAAGGCCCAGCACCTTGCAGCAAGTTTTTTAGTAAAAGGCCAATTTATTCATCATCATCATCATCTTCATAGTAGCGATTCCTTTTGATCTGTTCTTCCACAGATAGATCTTCCATGTCTTCACCCTCCCAAAAACCAACATCTTGGGATTTACGATTCTGGTTTGGAGACGATTCCTTGGCGGTCACAACATTAGCTAAGCTGGAATGTTTAGGAGAATTTGGTTCAAGGAGTTCTTCCTTTGGAATTTCTCGCTCCTCTGTAGTGTGTTCTTCCTCATCTGTGTCTGCATTCATCTGGCCATTCTCTACAACACTGTGCTCTGTTTTATTACCAGACAATTCCCCTTCTTCCTCCACATTTTTCTCCCCGGCATTCTGGATGTTCCTATGCTTAACCCTCTTTTCTTTTTGTTTTTTCTCTACGACAACCTCTCTCTCCAGTTCCTCACTCCTTTTCAAGGTGTCTCTCTCTTCCTTAGAGGGAGATGGAGAATTCTCTGTTTTATGGCCTTTAACAGATACTGTTCTAAATGAGGCTGCGACTGTAAAGGGGCGACTTCGCTCCTTCAGCGAGGAAGATCTTCTTAACTTTTTGAGATCCAGATCCACATCTTCCTGCACATCTGGCTTGGAAATCTCTTCCTCTGGAGGCCACTTGGGTTTGAGTACTTTGATGCCCTCATCTAAGGCACTTCCTTGGATACTTTGGTCAGATGGAGGTGGCCAGGCAATCCTGAGCTTTTTTGTTTCTGCAGGTCTTTCTTCTCTTTCAGGCACAGCTGAAGCTTTTGCTTCCATACTTGCTGCCAGAACTCCCACTTTTGCAATCGGGGCATCCTCTACTCCTGGGCTTTGTGGAGTTTCTGCTGCATTCACACCATGGACTGTTTTCTCTGGAGATTCTTCACCTTCAGTTTTACCTGCCCACAATTCCTTATGCTGCTTGTGTCCAAAGCCCTCATCATAATTGCCTTTGGACTTGAAGAGCTGATTGAAGTGAGGCTTGCAGTAGATGTTCCCACGCAGAGATGCGTACGTCCCGAGGCTGTTCAGGAAACACAGACCAAACATTAGAGCTCAAGGCCACCAACACAGGCATCTGTTTTAGCTGTGTTACAGAAGAGATTCAATTTCAGTCTTCCACATGTTCAGAAAGACAAGATTACAGCCCTCAGGGTTTGTGTGGCTCTTTCTAAGAACTCTTTACAAAGCTGGACATTCTATTTTTCCCCACATAAAACTACATTAAGAGTTTAAAAATGGCATCAAGTGTGGCAGGCACTGGCAGAAGTAGGCCTGTGTTACCTCCCCTACACAAATCACTGGATTATGGTGACTTCCAGCTCAGCTAGACCTGAGCAACACCTTTCCTCAGCTGTGGGAGGAAAATTCACTTCCCAGAGGGCAGCCAAGGGAGCAGTGCACATACCTGAGTTTGCTGTTGCAATAGGAACAGCGGAAGCAGCTGATGTGAAACACCTGCTGGTTGGCAAAGAGCCTTTCCATGGGGTACACGGTCTTCTGACACCCAACACAGGTTTCCTTCATTGGCAACTGGAATTTCTACGAGGGGAAGAGAAAGTTTGTTAACTGGAAAACACATCAGCTGCTGGGGACTTGGCGTGGGTTCATGCACAGCTTCCTGAACTCTCAAGAACTGCAGAGAGCCACTTTCTCTAGTTCTGGTGCAGCGGGCTCTGGTGGGCAGCAAGAAGCTACAACAGGCCCAGGGGATTGCTGTGGCTTGACAAGATTTTTACCCAGTGAATCCCACAGCTGAAGCATCACGTGCTGAGCAATGGTTGGGAAAAAACAGTGAGAGCACTAAAACTGAGCCCGTTCCCCAAAGCTGTCTCATCCTTTCCTGCAACCTCAGTTTTTATTGATAGGAGAATGATGAAGCATTCCAGTTGATTACAATCAGTGTGAGACTTACCAAAATAATAAAAATAGCAGAGGAAAAGAGAATCTTGCAATTGTTTGGGTTGGAAAGGACCTTGATGATCATCTAGTTCCAATCCCCTGCCATGGTCAGGGACACTGCCCACCAGAAGAGTTGAAATAGCCTCAAAAGGTGCAGGGTGGGAGAGGAAAGGAGTGAAACAGGCTGCTCCAATGGTTTGAAACGATCCAATTTTTGTTAAATCTTTTTCTCAAAGAGGAGGAAATAGTCTCAGCACCAATACAACAGCAGGAAACACTCCTGACTTCACTTGTAAACAATTCCAGCTCTATCCCAAAGAAACCACACTCAGGTTTCAGGACTCACAGCCCCCCAAAACTTGCTCAAGATTCAAAGTGAGCAGAGCTTTGAGGTTAAACAGCTAAAATTCTTATGTGCTTACTAAATTTCCTGAGGGTTTAGTGCAAGGATAAACTTGAGCACTGAGGAGTCGAGTGTCACCGTTGTGCAGCAATGATCAAGGGTTTGTTTTCTGACAGCATCAAGGAAGCAAGAACACCATGAGAAAAGGTCACTGGATGCCATTTACTTCTTCAAATCTATTAACACTGGCCAACGGAGAGGACACTTCACAGCATAAATTAAATAATACAGCATTGACATTTTGAGGCTGTGTGTTGATTACAAGTGATTTAGCAGCCCAGCCTCCACTCCAGGTCTGCACTGACATAGTGTGGCTTCTCCTTGGCAAAGAATTACCTGCTACAAACTTACAAAAAGCTTTACGGAAAAATCCGATGGCTGAAGGAAAAACAGGAAGGTCACAGGAAGACATAATCACAAATTTATTTATAACAGTCTAGAAACAATGGTTAGGAATGAAAGTTCCAGTGTGTAAGGGCAGATTGCTGAAGATGGAGCCAGCTCAAGTCACTTTGTCACAACCATAAAGTTTGCTGCCAATTTAATTCCATTTTAATATGTATTTCAGGGTTTCCAGGCATCGCTTGAAGTTACAGTAGATTAAAGTTTTGATGATGACAGCTTCAATAACAAAATTCAGAACTCTTTTTGAAAAAGAATCCACAGTTTCTAGGTGCTGAAAACTCTGAATCTTGAGTCACTAAATGAAATCTCAAAAAAAATGAGATTTACTGATGCAAACAAAAATCCGATCACCCGTGCTTGCCACGTGGAACAAGGCAGCAACAATTCACTTGCCCACCAAAATGTTTTCTCCCTGAAAGCTCGGTTTGGCATGAGGGTTTTGCACAGTGACACAACAGTGCTGGCACTTGCTTCTGCAATCACATCCCCATCCAAGGAGAGGGACTTACTTGCATACAATGAGCCCTATATCTGTGGAGAGACGCTTTGGGCTGTGAAGAGACAGAAATTCCTTTCCAGGATACTACAGATAGGAGCTACAGGAGGAAGATGAGGCCCCACAAGCATAAAAAGGACTTGAGAGAAAGCTGAGAGTTGAGCTCACATTAGGAGGGAAGCAGAAGGCAGGAGGAGAGGTTAGGAACCAAGAACAGGAGACAGAAGCTGGAAAAGACAAATAGGAACCTTGCATGAATAAACAGAAGCTTCTGTCTCACACAGTGCAGCATCTAAAGCAGTAACTGGGCAAAAGGCTAAAATGGTTTTGATAATCTCAAGAGAGCAGAGAGCACCAGGATGTGCAGGTTTTGTGTCACAGACCAGCATCACACAACTCTCACTGCCAGATCAAATTTCCCCTACTGACATTTCTCCCCTGCACACTGGGAAGTCAGATCTCCCCAGTCTCTGAGCTCAGGGCTGTGTCCTCCCAAAGATGGGGAAAACAACAAAAGCCCAGTTGTTTCCTCAGGAGTGAGCCAGGAAGTGTGTGGCAGCCTAGGGGATCAGCATCCCACCCCCAGACAACACACGTGATGATCAACTACAGCCTGACCAAAATGTCCAGTGCTGCCATTTGTTGTCTAATCAGATTAACAAATACATCCCTGTCCCAAAGTTCTCCATCTGCTTTATTGCTCCCTAAAGAAACTGTAGCATCCAAGACTCATTACTCAGAAAGCCAAACCTGATTTTTATAGTCAGGCACTGCTGTGCCCTCACTATAAAGTTACTACCAGTTGCAGTTACCTTGGGAACAGCTGGAAGAGGAGCAAAACCAAGTCCCAGCCTGCTAAAAGCTCTGGAGATCAGTACCAGGACCTCAGGGGGCATCTCCAGGAGCCCAGACAAGCCCTGAGACATCCCCTGCTCGTGCCCCTCTGCAGAGCAGCAGCCTCTGTCACAGGGGGGTAACAGAGACCAGCAACTCCCACCCAATCTCTGGAAAAAACCCGACTGCTTTGAGGTGCTTTTCCATCCTGAATTCAAGCACCCCCACAATCACACCCTGATGAGGACGGAGCAGGTATTGATCAGACCTTTGTGCTTAAGCACATTTAGGTTTTTCAGTATTAAATAGGGCTGCCAGTTGGTTTTTACCAGGGTTGGGGACTAAAGAGCTGCGTTACCTTCACGGCTTTCGGTGGGGAGGCCTCTGTCTGCCCAGCTGCTTTAGCACCAAGGTTCTGCTGCTTTGAGATGATCGGTTTCTGAGCTTCTGCCTCGCTCTCTGATTGTCCAACTGAGGGAGCAGAGGAGGGAGAAAAGGCAATTACAGTGGCTTTGAAACTGTGGGCAGCTTATGCTCACCAGAGTATCAGTTAAATGGTGAGGGAGCTACACTTAGTGTTCAATCAGGGCAAAAGGAGTTAAAAATGTCTTAATTACAGCTGCAAATGAGCTTCTAATCATGAAGGGAATTCTTATAAAGTCAGTGTTAGGCACAGGACAGATTTTTAGTACAAGACAGTTTTTATGAATTAATCATTTGATGGGGCTCACCGTGGCCATCCTCCAGCAGACCAGAGTGCAAAGACAAGCTGTTCTCACCTACAGAAACCTGCAAGAGAAAACGAGACAATGACAACCTCTGACCTGCCGAGATCTGAAGTCACGGCCCCAGGAAGGCACCAGGCAGTTTGAGCACGGAGACGGGGAGAGACCTGAGGGGCTCAGAAAAGGAGTTGGTTTTGAGGCACAGAAGGCTCCAGCATCAAGAGAGCCCTTGCTACAAGGTAGACACCCTCACAGAGTTCACACACACATCAGATTTATCTTTCTTTGTACACCTTTATTAACCCTCAGAAATCTTTGTTGATTTGCTGAGGTTCCTCCCAGGTTATCTCACAAATCCCTTGACCCCAAGCAGCACATTTACTGGAAATCTCAGGGCTCCCTCCAGCATTTGGCCAATCTCTGACATTCAGCAGAGACTGTGCTCTTGGGAGGGGAAAAAAAAACCAAATGAAATAAAATAAAGAACACCTGAATTAAAAAAACCTTTTGACGAACCATAAGCCTGTTGTAAGGTTGGGACAAACATGCCAGATATTCCTTGTTCATCCTCCTTCAGAAACAAATTAATTATATTATAATTTTTAAAAATATATAAAAGTAATTGTAATACAGATATAATATATTTTAATTATAATATATAATTATTTTAAAATAATTATAATTTTTTTAAAATTTAAAGACTAGAGGAGCTGGATCTAAGCCAGTTTCAAGTACTACACAGAATCATAGCATTGTTTAGTTTGGAAAAGACCTTTAAGATCATCAAGTGCAACCATGAACAAAACCTGCTACAGATAAAGCTCTTGATGTATAACTCTTTATTAAACTTGGCACTATTGCTATTAAATCAAATAGTTTTAAGTAGCTACAAGGAGGAACTAAAGTACTGTAACAAGATTAACAGCAAATCATTACTAATTCACCTTAATGATTGAAAAGTCCATTGCAAGCAACTGAAATTTGCAAATTAATGAGGAGGCAAATTATGTGTATTAACATCCTCTGGTCTGCTGAAACCAGAACTGTACCCCAGCGTCCTGGGCAGAGCATGAACATGTTCTGAGGCTGCTAAAGTCACACACGTCTGGCTACTGAATGTGCCACGGGTGCAGTGTGAAAAATGACAGAGTGAAGTGTCTTTTGTTTCCTTTCTGCCAGAGGATTCCCATTTCTGACATTAACGACAAGCAGTTTTAATTAGGCTCATTTCCAAGTTCACCACGTCCCTTCCAAAGGACAATCCTGGCTCCCAAACAATGCCCCATTCAGGTTCTCATTGCACCTGGACACCTCAACAAGTAACTCTGCAATTACAGCTGAACACAAGAAATTTTATTCAAATCTTCCATTCACAACAGGGAGATATTCTGATTTAACAGGTGCTCTTTTAATTAACTCACCTTGGAGCAGGAAGCAGCCTCGACCAGTCAGACACGAAGCTGCTCAGCTGTCTCTGAGGAACAGCTGAAAGCAAAGATTTGGCCCCTTGCCCATGGAAGGCTGAAAAGCTCTAAAAGCCCTCCTGGCATTAAGCTGCCACGTGTTCAGCCTGGATGGAATACACAGTATCCCAATTATTATTCAGCTACTTTTATCCCGTCTGCTGTCCCCAGTTGAGGGAACAAATGCTCGAGTCCAGTTTACAGAGTCTCAATTTATAGCTGGAGCTCAAAACCAGGAACGAACCCAAACTGCCATTCTCAGTTACCCTAAAATTCAGCCACTAAATGCAGAAGGAACAGTGACAAACTCCTTTGACTTGGGTCATACGAAGCTGTTCGTGGGGTGTTTTTTTTAACTGGTATGGATTTTTTTGTTTATAAAAAAACTATAAAACAAACCTACCAAGACAGAAAAACCTCTCCCAGAAAACTCATCTCTATACATTCTCTTCCACAGCCACTTGCTGTCTTGTAATTCAGAGTCAATCTAAAAAGAATAGTTTAAAAAAACAGGAATTTTGCAGCATGTAACTAATTGCATCAGCTGCTCACGTTCAATTCCCAGACTGCATGTGGAACACGGAACCAGTGTATCAGCTGTGCTTCCACAGCCAGTTCCACTTAAAATTAAACCCTTGATCTCCACCAGCACAGACATCTTACCTTCTCCCCATCCTGACAGGAATTGGAGTCCTCAATTGGTGCCATATTCTCCTTCTGCCCAGATTTGTAATTCTTGACTTCACTCTCACTGGCTTGAATCTCACTCTATAGGACAAAGCACTGGAAAGGTGACAGGTTCTTTTCCCCTAAGAAAATACTTGCTTTTTGATTTTTCTTGAACTGTTTTTCTAGTATGTGGAGTGAGGATTTAAGGAAGAGCCGTAAGAATGTACAGACACTTGTTAAGAGACATATTCTAATGAGGGAACAGGATTGGGCTGTAGAATTTTACTGTGCTCTAATGAGATAATGCCAGTGTTTTCCTGAGCAACCCTTTTCTTCCAAATTCCTGTTTAAAATCAACTCCTAAATACTCCCTGCTCAATCCACATCTTCCTTTCTGAGAAAGGTTAACTTTTCACTTGGAATGACAAGTATTTCCAGACAAGCACTGCCTAAAGTACACTGTAATTTCTAAATACAATTTGACATAAAAGCAAATCCCACATTTGCTTCAATTCCAGCCAAAACTGAGTCTGTTTTCCTGAGATTTTTGTTCGTGATAGACTAACTTAAGACTTTCACAGAAGGATCTTTCAGACTTTAAAACCAAGAAAATGCAGTGAAACCTCGTGTTTCTTCCATTGCCACAGGACACAAGATCATTGGAAGCCTCGTGCTTTTCACAAGGCATCTTCTCTGTGACATGAAAGAGGAAGAGCCACATGCCTGCACCAGCATCTTCCTGCACTTGGAAACAAATCTCCACAAAACCAACCACATCCTGGAGGTTTGTGCCAAATGTTGGAATTCTAATGCTTGGATCTCTGTATTTGCTGTCCAGCACCTTTCCCTCCCCTTCCAACACTCAGAACTGATTGTTCCTCACCCCTACTCCAACCAAGTGTCCATCAGGTTTAATCCAGGCATTATTACACCACCATGCCCTAAAATAGTTGTACACAAGAGAGATTCTGGCTTTTCTTTGTAGCCCAGTTGTGAGAAGGGCAGCACAAACATCACACTTCCATAGCAATAAAAGCCCTGGATGCTTTGGCAGTAGGGAAGGAGAAGATCCCAAGGTTAGGGCTGCTGTTGGAACAGTGGCACTGCAAACACTGGCCTCAGGAACCCATCTGCTCCTCCTCACGCTGCCCTCATCCACAGGCTGGGTCAAAATGGGAAGAGATTGTGCCCAAATGGGGCATCCTGAGAGCATCAGGCTGCACTGACACTAAACCAAGAGCTGCAAACAGGAGCCTCTGGAGGAATGGCAATCTCTTGCCATCAGGACAGAATTCAGTGACAGCCACCACTCTGAGCCCCAAACTGGAAAAGGCATCAGGAAATGAGCCCAGGTGAGGCACAGGAGGCAGAAATGGACAATTAGGTTAATCAGATTTGTTGCAGAGGCAGCAAGGACTTTCCATTCATGCAGGGAAGGTTTTACTGACCCTCCTCCCACAGCTGGGGAATCTGACCCATGTGCAGATGAAATTCAGGAATCATTTGAGCTGGGAAGAGGCCCTTGGCCCTCTCCTGGAAAGCAGGCCCTCCTCTGAGGGAGAACCAGCACTTTGGGCTCACATTTCCAGGGCAAGTTTCCCAACTTAAAAAGGCCTTTCCTCTTTAAATCTGTTACTCTGGTTAATAAAAGTAATAATTGAGCAATGTAAGTTCCCATCATTCAGCAAAAGTATCAGAAACTTCCAGCAAATGTACCTAAGCAATTTTTAACAAAAGCTGAGATTCCTGGAACCTCCTCAGCTGTAACACTTCATTAATTGTTCAGGTCCTGGTCAAATATTTGCAAAACAGGCAGAGGTTCATTCACTGCAAGAGTCTAATTGGATTCAGAGAGCGGTGAGAAATCCTGAAGAGAGGTGAAAAGCAAGAGCGAGGAAAACCAAGAGAGAGTCCAAAGTTGCAGGGCAAGAGATCCAAGCTCTGAGCACTGTGTGACACAAAGTCACCTCATCTCACTGTGCCTCAGTTTCCCACAGCTCTGAGCTGACAGACAACATGGAATTGAGTGGAGTTTTCTTTTTTAAACAAAAACAGCAAACACGTAGAGGGCTACAGAAAGAAAAAGAAAGAATGTCAACTATGTTTCAGAGGGACCTCGGTCAGGGTGCCAGCAATTAATTCCTTGGAAAACTTTCAACATTACTGCAGGAAGATGCAAATATAATTATTTATTCCTGCAGTATGAAGAGGCAACTCTTCATCAGAAATTACTCCTATGGGCACAGAGTTACTTTCCAGAAAGAATGGCATTACCCTCAAGCAGCCTGGTTTCCATGAGATCTTCTTTCCAGTCTCAGGCTGGGACAAAAATTCACTTCCACACAAACCAAGACTTACCATGGGAATGAGGCCAGAGGAAGTGCCCTGCTTGGACACAGCTGCCTGGTACTTGGCCAGCCTGTCCTTTATTGATGTCTCCGATAAACGGGGCATGTCCAGGTTCTTCCTGGTCTCTGCCTTCTCTGGGCTGAGTCCTGGACTGGTCTCTACAAGATACCCTGGTAAAAAAACCCAAACATGAATAATGGATAACTCTGAGTACTCACCAAGATCCTTCTTGGGGAGAATAAACACATTGCCATTCTCTCCAGGATCATTCCAGCAAGGACACAATGTGCATCACTAAGGGGTGAGACCCAAGGGAACAGCAGCAGGTGTGTCAGGGGAGAGTTAGGTTGGATATCAGGAAAAGGCTCTTCCCCCTGAGGGGGGTCAGGCACTAAAAAGGCTTCCCAGGAATGGGAACAGCCCCAAGGCTGCCAGAGCTCCAGGAGCATTTGGACAATGCTCTCAGGCACAGGGTGGCATTGTTGGGGTGTCTGTCAGAGCCAGGAGTTGGGCTGGATGACCCTCGTGGGCCCTTTCCAACTTAGGATGTTCTATGAGTATTTATAATATCAATCATTGGTGGAAACCCCAAAAGATTACAAATAGTTTGCTAGAAAAAGGTCTCCAAACAGATAAAAATACATGATTTTGTTTAAGTCAAAGCTCACAGGAGCTCCCCTACAGCTGGCCAGGAGAGGAGGGATGAGGATTGAAGCAAGGAGGCAGAAGGAGCATTGACTGTCTGTTCACTGCTTCCTAAATTACCTATTAAAACTAGTTCTAGGATTGGGATGCAGGAAAGAATGGATTACATTCCTTAACCTGTTGGTTCTTCCCTGTGCCTTGGCTTCCCGTGATTAAGAGTGGAATGGTTTAAAACTCCCAGCAAGGCTTCACTAATTAAACGGGATGCTGATGGACTTTGCAGCTGGACAGTGGCTGCACTTCCATTTTGGAAAGGTAAAAGTTATTTCATAGAATCCTTGAGATTGGAAAAGCCCTCCAAGCCCAGCGAGTCCAACCTCTGACTGCTCCCCACCTTGTCAGCCAGCCCAGAGCACCGAGTGCCACCTCCAGGGAAATTTCTATTGTACTGTATAAAGCAGATTCACCTCCTAAACAAAAACCAACCCAACCCACCCAAAACCCAGCCCTGAGGTTTCCTCACCTGCCGTGCTGTGGCTCCTCTCTCCTTGGGCGGCATCGCAGTCCTCCAAGGAGAGGCTGTTCTCCGAAATCCTCCTGCCCACGGCCGCCCTCCGCGGCTCCCGGGGGCCCTGCCGGGGACAGACCCTCCCATCAGCTGCTGGACACACCAGGGATTGCTCTGGGTAATCCCTTAAGAGGCACAGGTGTCACTAGCAAATCTGCTTTACTGGAATAAACAAGTCTGGGAGGTGACATCTTGTTTAACCAATATAAAGTTTGATCACAGAGTACCTGACCCTCTGTCACCTGGGAAACACTTTCTTGAAGAGGTCAGTTGGTGACCTTTGGAAGGTCTCTTGCTTGAAAAGGACCACAAAGATCAGATTTTTGGGTTGTTCCCACTGCATATTCAAAGCTTCAGCCTGTATTTTTGCATTTCATGCAATTTCTGTTGAAGCCAATAGTCACGGTCATTGTATAAAGATTTAAAATCAGAAAAAGGATGTGAGGAACCACTTATCCAAAATCTGCATTCATTTTCAGCCACAGAGAAATTAATTAATAGTACTGTAATCAAAGTTATCTAGAGTTGTTTGTTTTGATTTTGGATAGTTCATGCATTTGGTACCAATAATTCTCTAATTAGATCTGAGAAGGCTGAAGCTTAAGCAGGAGAGTGTGAGAGATAAATATTCTCAGATCTCCAGGATAATCACTCTCTGCTGCAGAGCTGGACAGCGTGTCCTGTAGCACCACACAGATGCTCTGGCTGCCTCAATCAGATTTTATTATTATTTATTGATACCAACTCCCCAGAATCTAAATCTCAACAAAAGAAAGCACAAAAAGAAATTCCTGCAGCTTTGCTAAAAGCTCATGAGCACAGAGTTAAACCAGACTCCATCAACATTTCATTCACAGCTGAAAGTCAGCTTATAAAATCCTAGAAGGGACCTTTGTTCCATCTCTAGGAAGAGTTAAATCACAGTTGGAAATTCAGATTGAGGCTAATGTGGAGAAAAAGGCAGGTTTGGCAAGATGCTCCAACCACACATTCCCCCTCAGCTCCAACGACTTTCTTATTTGTGGGTCACCGAACTGAAGGAAATTCCAAAGTTTTATTTTCGCAGAACTGCAGTGGAAGATAATCACTGTGAAAAATCAGGCTGCTTTCCATACAAACAGCAACTTCACCAGGAGAGGAAAATGCAGCTGGAAAACCTCTTTTTCCATTAGCACGGGAAATAGTTTCTATTTCTGTGGTTTAAGGCTTTGGTAACTTTTCTTACTGGAAAAGAGCTTTAAATCTGACAAGTCTTGTGCTGACCAATAGGCTCAGGTTTGGGAGTGCCTGCACACTTGTAAAGACTTGCAGGTTCCTCATTCCATGAAAACTATTCTTAGATGATTCTTATTCAGTCAATGTCCCCTTTAACATCACCCTGAACTCACAAGTCTGGGGTTCCTGCAGCTCAGAAATTTGGGCTGAATTTGCAGCTCCAGAGCCCTGCAGCTCCTCCTGCCCTTTGCCACCTCACATCTGCAGGTGTCACAATTTCACCTGAAGAGTGAAATTTCTGGAGGTGAGCTGCAGAACACAAGAGTAAAAATCCCAACCACCAGAATACACAAGTTTTAGAGGTCAGGGATATTTTCAGTGATCTACAAATATCTTACGAATACATGTAGGTTTTATATCAACAGTTTTGTCTTGGGGGAGAAAAAAAAAGCAGAGTAAAAGGGAAAAAAAAATGTTTAAAAAGGGAAGATTAGGGACTTTCCTCATCACAACTATGGACTGAGCAACTGCAGGGAATCAGCAGGATCATGGGAAGATAACTCCTCTCACATGGAAGAAGCTCCCTTAGGGATTTGTCACTCTGTGGCTGGGCCACAATTCCCAGGGCACAGCTTCTGCTGCTTTGGAAAGGAGATTAAATATTCCTCGTGTGTGGAAATCCCCAAGTTCTCAGACTTGGGCAAGTGCAGAAGCACCATGAGCACAGGTAAAGCTTTGCCTGGGGCACAGAGTTGAGCAAAAACCCAAATCAAAGCTACACCTATTTCATTACAAACCTCCTGTGTCAGACGTGACCCTGCCATGAGGTCACCTACACACCACAGCCAGGTTTTGCCTTCAAGGAAAAACACAAACCAGCCCGGAGAAAACTCTTTCAGAAATGTTGCAGATCTGATTCTCCTCCCCCCTGGGTGTTCTTTCACTATCACTTACAGGAAGAATCCTTTGAACATCAGGTCTTTTATCAGTTCCAGTCTTTGCTTAGTGCTGAACCAATCCAGGCTGCTGTGCCTGCCTCTAATGGGATTAGAGCAGTTTGTTTCCATGAAAATGCATTAAAAGAAGATCTGCCTCCTATCTGTTGCAGAGGACAGAGCAAAATCTGAGTGAATAAATGAATAAATGATGAGATTTTACTTATAATCCTGAAAATGACAGTAGGTTTGTTTAGAGTGGGAGACAGAATCAGGAAATCCAGGCTGTAATCTGGATCCCTGCCCCAAACCTGCCCAGCAACCATGGAAGTGGATTTATCAGCACTGCCACGATCCTCCAGCCGTGATGCTGCTCAGTTCACACACAGGTTTTGTCAGCAAAGCTCTGACAGCACCAGCACACCGAGCCTTCAGTAAAGCCTGAAGAAAACTGCCATCTCTCAGCTGAATTTACAGTTGGACTCCATGATAGAAAGGAATTTTCCACCAAAACGGTTCCATGAAGCCTCGCTCAGGAAAAAGCACAGGAAATAAGTGGGGGAGAGGCAACTGCAGAGCTGTGGTGGCTCCCACCTCACTGAGCACCCAGCTCCCTTCTCTGCACGGACCCAGCCAACCCTCCCATCCACAGATCAATTCCCAGAACCACGAACCCAACCCCAAACTCTCCCCCACACATCTAAACCTCAGAACACTCTTTGTCCCTTCTACCATCCCAGATTAACTTGGAAACTTGGGGGTTTTGAACCGAACCTGACGGGTTTTGTGCCTCCTGGATGGGGTTTACTGGGTTTAGTTGATTTTCAACAGCGTTTGAATTGCTAAAGTTAAACTATGAGTTTCAGATTCACTCAGTTCCAAAACAATTTATTCCCCAGGCTGAGATAAAGTTTCTTGAAGCCCATCTGCAAAATTCCAGGGGAATCCTGGGTGATTAATCCTACAGCAAGAGTTCAGGGAAGGTCTGGCATGGGCAGCTCTCATATCATGACAAAGACTCCAAAAATTCAAGTTGTGAAATGACTTCACACAGACCCAAAATTCCCTTTAACACCGAGTTGCTCCTCCTCGCCTTAAACTGTAACACATTGAAACAACTTTTGTCCAAAATGTGTTTTAGTCAATACTTCAAGAAAACCACCCGCAGCAAAACAAAGCCAGGAGGAGAGGAAACTATGAGAAAACTGGAAAATCCACCAGCATCGAGGCCTCGGGACTGTGTTGCAAGTCCCCAGCATATGCAACTCATTTTGGAGTTAAGCAATTCCCCCCGGGACACGCCGGCTGCAGTCCACATGCGGGATCAGATTTCATGAGCACTTGGAAGAAAAATGCGAGCCCGGAGCATTTGCAAGTCAAAACTAGTGAGGGCAGGAGCTGCTCTGGCCATCTCGGCTTCGTTTTCTCTCTCTGTGAATAATTTTTTTTTTTTTTTTTTTTTGATAAATAACATTTTGTAAGACACACAAAGATGAGGGAAGAATGAGGAAAGGATGGGAATATTTCACTCTGTGTGTGTGTGTGAGTTTGTGAGACTCGCATTGATACAGATATCAAAAATTCACTTCTTCATCTCGACTGCAACAGTCCTGATTGCTGAGCTCACTTCAAACACTTCCCTTCTCTTTCATGTATTAAAAAATACAGAAATACCTACATATGTATTTTTATACAATTCACATTTGCCTAACTCATTGTAATCTTCACACGAGACACAAACAATCCCGATTTACTTCACAAAAATTAATCAATTCCACACTTATTTTTCCCTCTTTCACTGAACCCTATCAAAATCAAATTCACTTTACTCCAGCGAGCAATCACGAGCTGCCACAACTCCGAGCTCCCTGCACCACCTTGTGTGACTCGAGTAAGTTACTAACAGCACGATCTCCTGTTTCCACTAAAACAATGAACACAATATTTGCAGAGTCAATAGCCGCAGCCACTCCCTCCCGGGATTTTCCTGATGCAGCAGCTTTAATTTCTCCAAGATTGGGAGGGACAAATCCTTACCTTGGCTTGAGGAGCTTCACCCTTCTCGAACATCATCTTCAGCTTGCTCAGGGGCACGTTGTACTTCTCGATCCTCGCCGGAGACTCCGACCTCTCGCTGGCTTCGGGCTTTTCCATGTCCCAGCAGTTTTGCATGCTGTCCCGGGATGGGCTGTGTGGCTGTGTGTCACCAGCGGGACACACAGGGGCAGCTCCAGCCCCCGGGGATGGCGAAGGGCAGCGGCCGCTCCCCACTTTGTGTCTCAGCTCACTGCGGATCGCTTCCCTGCCACACTCCGCTGCCAGCACAGGATTCTCCCACTTCTTCTTCAGCACGCTCAGATTCCCCCTGCTCAAGTGAGCGGACAGGTTTTCTGCGTTCTGCAAAGAGCAAGGAGTTAATTGCGGCTCTCCCAGAGCACTTCCTTTCCATGCAGGAGGAAGCTCAGCAGCGATCCCCGCTCCCGGCCAGCTGTGAATAGTTACAGCTGTGCCACATGGAGAAAGCATCCAGGATAGGGAAGGAAGGAGGGGGGAGAAGAGAAAAGTCAGGATAAGGCAGGAAGTGAGCAAACAGGAATGGCCTTATAAGGGAAAAGGGAGTCAAAGGCAGGAGTTAAATGGCACACAAAAGACCTGAATCCACATATGAAGGAAATGGGGCTCAAATCCACACGAGGAGGGTCTCTAGTCCCACAACAAGGAAAGGGGAGCACCAGAGGCCATAGGAGATGGCTGCTGTGCCAAATGCTGCGGTGTCTTCAGAAGACATCAGCTATCAGACCTTCCCAAAGCTACAAATCAGCTTTCAGAAACCACTGAATCCTTGGAGTTGTTTCTGCTCTCAGATAGCATCAGCACTAAAGTTCCCAGAGACCTGCTCAGGATTTTACACCACACAGCCAAAGCTCAAGCCAAGCACCCACAACAAACACCCTTCTGCTCCAGTTTAAAAAACAACCAGTAACTCGCTGGGATTTTTGTTCCATTTGACTCAAGCCATGGAAAGCACGGCCGGGGACACACACACGGGTCACCGGCACTGCCTCACCCCCAGGGGAACACCCGGAGCAGCATCACTCCCATCCCACTGCTTCCCAGCCCATCCCCAATCCCAGCAGCTCCCTCTCCCCCAGAACAACAGCCCAGCCCATGTTTGAGCCATTCCAGCCCAATAATACCTGCCACCATTGCATGTTTCCTGTCTCTCCCTTATGGAAACCACTCCAAACTCATTGCAAGTGGAGCAGGGCTGCCAGGCTTACAGGAATTAACTGGCATTAGCAGCTATATTAGGATTTAAGTCTCTCACCCTATTACTCTTCTGGTCACATTTTGAATGCTGCTTTGCAAATTGACTTGAATCCACTTACACTTCAAAAAAAAAAAAAAAAAAATCAGCGTGTTTGCTGACTGAATTGAAAAGAATTAAAATTATAAGGGAAGTGTCATAATGGAAGAGAAATATTGAAAATTGTGTGGCAGGTTTCTGGTGGGAACACCTCCAGAATCCCAGCACACTTTCTAAAACTTGAGACTTGTCTGTTCCCTGATCACAGGAAGATTGACAGACAAGTACAAGCAATGAAGAAAATTTAAGACTTAAAAGTAATTTTCAGAAAGCTTCTTTTATCCCACCTATATCCCAAACAACAAAGAGTGGCTCCCTAAACATTAGAGAAATCAAGGCAGCAACCTTCCTCTAGAGCCTGAAAATATTGGCAGTGCTTTAAAATATAAATTATCCCAAGGACCAAGACAAAACCCTGCAGCCTTTGTCAGCCAAGGTTCCCTGATCCCTGAACACAATGGGGGTTACAGGAGGGAATGTGGGGCTGTAACAGAGCCAAAAAGGTTGGTGCTGTGTCTCATCCAGGGGCATTTCCAGTCCTGGATTTCAGGGAGGCTTGGAGGCTCCTTTTAAGCAATTTTAAATTTAGTTAAGAAAGGAAAAGGCACCACACAAATGCCTCCAGCTAAGAACAGGAGGTGGGTATTCCTGGCTTGTGGTTAACTCATTTTGCCTTTTGCTCAGGAGAGAATTGGTGATTCAACACAGCTTTGGGCAAGAAACTTTATTTCCTTTCCTCCACACTGGGAAAAAGCGTGGGGCACGAAGCAAAAGCAAACCCTATGTGTGAGCCAGGTTTCCTGTAGGACACACAACAGCAAATTTTGATATTCCAAAAGTCAACCGTCACAGCAATATTCATGCAGGTGATCCATCCTGATTGTAGGCTGTGCTCATTCCCAAGGAAACAAACATTTATACACAACACTTACACTTCTCTTCTTCTCAGCAGTGGCTTCTTCAGCAGCTTTCTGATACCTTTGAGAGAGTGAAAAACAAACAAAAGCCAAGTTTTAACCAGAATACTGAATGCTCCTAAAGACAGCTGAGATTTTTCTTCCCCCACCAAGGGTTCTGTGCACCCCCCAGATCAACTAAAACTAGAGGCTGGACAAACAGCAGCAAATAACACAAAGCCAAGTGACAGACACATTTTCAGTCACCCAGTTTACAATAATAACACCCATTAATACTTTTCATTCCCTAAGCACTCTGATTCCCAAATAGAGACAGTTTACCTTGGAATAGCTGTATTGTTTCCATCACCCAGCTGTCTGCTGTGCCCCCTTGCAGGAATAACTCAGCTCTTTATACAGCAGCTGCTGAACCAGAACAAATTCCAGCTTGGCACACGCCGAAAATCTCCCTAAGTGCCAGTGGATTTTACTCTTGGGGCTGGGAACTGCCCCCATTCAGCACTTGCCTCCTGGGCAGCTGAGCCATCACAGCCCTCTGGAGATAAGCCACCCTGGATCATGAATCAAAGTCCTTTAAGGAGCTGTAGGAAACTCCCAGCAATCTGCACCGGGCTGGGTGTGAGTCCCTGCACAGTCCTCCCTGGTTACTACACTGCACAAGGTGATTGCACTTGGCCTTTGAAATACAAAAATTAGTGACAAATTTTGCCATTTTAAGGAGAGTTTCACTTTTCAGACAGAAGGAACCCTTGGGCAAAGGGTGTTTCTGTTTTCCTTATCTGTGGAATTCTGCTTTTGACACAACAGTGAGTGTGTTACAGGCTCCTCTTTAATCCATGCAAACACACACTAACCCATCTCTCTGCACCCAAAAGGGTCCAGATTTGAACACAAGGTGCTGAGAAAGTGATGCTGGAGGAAAGGGATCAGCAGTGGAGGAAGAAACAAAGAGGAACACAGATTAAAGTCAAGTAGCACCTGGAAAACAGAGGACAGCTGAGGAGTCCCAGCCCCCTGCTCTGTGAGTCAGCCCAGCATGGGCTTCTTGAATCTCTGCTCTTGCCTTTTGTGTCTCTGACCTGACAAAGCTGATTATAAGGGATGGGGGAAAATGTTTTCACATACAAATATTTAATTAACAGCACTTTAAAAAGTCACACTCCTCCCTGCGGGTATCAGGGTGGCAGAGCCAGAGAGCAGGACTGGGTTTTTCCAAGGCACTGACCCTGCCTATGGAGAGGGACACCACTTGATTAAGGAATAGCAGTTTGGATTACTCCCAGTAAGCCTTTTTCAAGGGATTATCAACATTTAGCAAGATGACCAGGTTCTGTAATCAAGCTTCAGCGAGTGAATAAATTACCTTAACAAGGTGGTGACAGCAAACAGCTTCTCCCTGGGCCAGAGATGCACAGAGGAGCTCTGGAGCTGTGGGTGTTTAACTGTACAGATTCCAAAAAGTTTGCCTGCACTCAAGATCCAAACACTCCAAAACTTTATTACACTATTAATGCAATAGTGGAGACTCAGTTCCTCAAATCCCATTGAAAACTCCAGCTGAAGCCTGTATGATTCCTTAAGGAAATAAAAGCTTTTCCAGGGAATGCATTGCTTATTGCCACTCAGCTTTCTCAGGGTATACAATATTTATGGTTTGAGTGTAACCCTTCATCCGTCTCTCGGAGACAAGGGAAGCTTAATATTCCTTTTCTTCCTGAGTCAGAAGAGGTTTAGACTGGATAGCAGGGAAATGTTCTTCCCCCAGAGAATGACCAGGCACTAAAAAGGCTCCACAGGGCATGGTCACGGTCCCAAGGCTGCCAGAACTCCAGGAGCATTTGGACAACACCCTCAGGCACAGGGTGGGATTGTTGGGGTGTCTGTGCAGGGCACAGCAACTGTGAGAGCAGCAGTCCCTGCCCAAGGTGCCAGCTGTCACCTGCACACACAGCTGGTGCTCACCAGCCCCACAGCACTTACTTGGAGAACCTCTCCGCCAGGGCCGAGGACTTGTTCTTGTTGACCAGGGAAAGCTCTTTTGCAGTGATTTTCAAAGACTGAGAGGTCCATTGCCTTCTATTGAACGGGGAAGGCTCCATTTTATCTCCCCAAATCCCTGCTCAGGAGGAAGGAACAGTGTCAGCAATAGGAACTGTGAGCAGAAAAGAAGTTCCACAAAGTGATTTGATCCTGCGTCCCTATTCAGGTGCTCCCAGCAATCCAAACCCTCGAGGATCCGTCCACCAACTGACCTTGAAAAGGCAGCAGATGACAATTATCATTTCCTCTGCAGATGCCATTGAGATGGTGCCCTGATAAAGCCACAGGCACAATGGGGACACAGAGCTGTGAGCAGAGGATGCCAGAGTGACACTCCTGTGTCACAAACACACACACAGGAGCTCCAGGAAGCCCCAAAATGCCCTCACTTGTTCCGGTTTCAAACCAAATGTGCTGGCATTTATGTAAGAGGGTTTGAGTTACGAAACTAAGAGGATGTAATTACTATACAAACATTTTTCATTCACTCTTGTGTTCACTCTCAGCGCAGCAGCAGCGTTTCCTCTGTGAGCTCAAACAAGTCTCGTGTTCATGGAGGCAGCTGTGCCCCTCCTGTTGCAGTAGCTACCAAAATATCAGTGAAACAGTATTAATTACCTAAAGAACAGCCCCAACCACCCCATCCTGCTGGAAATGGCAAGAGATTTTGTCCAGCTTTTCACCACAGAAGCCAACAAAACTATGTCAGATTTATTTTTTTACATAGTTTTCTTTTGTGGAGGAGGAGGAAAGGAGGGGAGATTAATTTAAAGAATTCTCTGATAAGACAAAAATAAAGCCTGTAGGGCAACGCCTTTCCTTTTTTCCTCTTTTCTCCCCAGTCCCATGTCACACAATGCCTGCAGCAAGGGCACGAACTGACCCTGCAATGCCAACTCCAGGCAGGCTGAGCTCTTTCTTGTATTTTCCATTAATTCCTTTAACGGATTTGCAGAGTCACGGAACTCTGGATCCAGAGTGAGTCCAGGTCTTCCAGACAACTGATCACACATGAACACCTTCACACAAGGCAAAAACAATCAAAGGGAGGAAAGACAACGTTCCTGCAATCCTCACAGGTCTGGAATGCACCTGCTCAGAAATGACAAATGTGGGATCCTGCAGCACCTCAGCCCAGGAGAACTCAGGGTCACTGGAATGGGAGCCCTGGGAGCAGAGAAGCCTCTGCAGAGCTGTTCCCTGCCTGGAGACAGAGCAGGTGAACACATCTCTGTCCTGGCAGATGCAGGAAGAACAGGCCTTTCTCTCACATGCCATAATTCCTCTGATGTCCTGGAGAGAACAGCATGCCGTGACAGGAGGTGTTTTATCAGAACAGTGATTTTGGTGGAGTTTTCAGACACGCAGGTTGAACTGTCGCTGCAAACAAGTGACGCTGGTTTCGTGGGGATGTTGAAACACACTGAAACCATTTATCAGTGTTGCTTTTCCAGGTGTAGCTACATGAATGGCACACAGAGCCCCTTCCAACCAGCAAGAGAAGCCCAAACTGGAGTTACTTTCTGAAATTCCTGCCTTTTTGAACGCTTTCTGCATCACCAAGTCCCGCTAAACCTCCGTCCAGGCTGCACTGAGAGCGCTCTGCATTTGACAACAGCACAAATCACCATCCACAAGGACAAAGGATCTCATTTCTATCTTCTCTCTTTCCAAAAATCATACTGCACACACAAATAAACCCAGTGTTTCTGTGACTGCAGGATGCAGCCCCCAGGAGCCTCAGGATACACACAGAGAGAGATCACAGATCGAATTTACTGCTGGAAAATCCCACAAAAAGAATTCTGTCCGTGTTAAAGACCAATGCTGAATGAGCTGTGTCATGCCACAGGTTGAACTTTGTTTTATGACTAATCTCGAGCCAAAGGGAGCTCACCTGAGGCCCCGCTGCAATTTAAATGGCTTTTCAGAGAGCAGAGTCAGCTGTGCCCAGGAAACAGGAGCGGGGCATTCATCAGAGCTCCCCTGGCACAGGGAACAGGTGCTCATTGACACACGGAAGGAACAGCTCAATAAAACACTGAGAAACAAAACTGAGTGTAATTGTTCAGAAAATGGCCCTGGTTTGGATGCCTGAGCATCCCACTGCATCCCCAACCACTCCTGTTCAGGGCTGCATCTTCTCCCTGATGAGTTTTTCTGTTTCCCTGCCATTCTCCATCAGAGCCACACGTACACTGAGTTACTCTGGCTTGTTTAGGCAAAAATCTCTTTATAAAAAAGTCAGTACGTGCTGCTGGGACATTCAGCTGGAAAGAGAAGCAGCCTATCTGGAATCTCAGTCTCTAGAAACGACATGAAACAGAGGTCTGACATGCCTTGAAACTTGTGCTCCCACATTTTTATGCCATTCCACATTCTTAGCACTTTCCCATTCATTTTCAGTTTTGGCGTGTTCAAGTATCTCTGGGCTTTCTTTACTGCTCCTTGTGAATGGTTTGTCCAGACCAATTTGAGGAAGGATGTATTAAGAGTTAAACAAGACTATGAATGCTCTGTAGGTGCTGTGGAAGGTGGCACAGAGTCCAGAGGAGATGGGAATGCCAGAGGTGCAGCAGCTGATAGGGAAGGAAAGGACTGTGACTGAGCCACAACCTAGCACAACACATCAATAACCTCAGAATATATAACAGCAGAATATATTCCAATAACAGCAGAATATAAACGCCTTTACCCAGAAAGATCCTGAGAGAAAAGCCGCCTAACGCTTAGCCAAGGTGGAAATGGCCCGTTCGCTACAAGCGGCCCCAGGAACGGGCCAGCCCCGGGCACCACGCTCCAGCCCCGGGCACGAAACCGCCCAGAGCCGGAGGGCGCGGCCCCGGGAGCCACGAGCCCCCGGCCCGGCTTTTCCGGACGGGCCCCGGCCCCGGGCGGGGCGGCAGGACGGGGCTGTGCCGCTGACCGCCGGTACCGGGCACCGGAGCCGAGCGGGGCCCGGGCTCACCCCCGGCCCAGCCAAGCCCCGCAGCAAATCCAGCTCTGGGTGGCTTTGCTGTCAGAGAGAAACTCCCAGCGGTCCCGACCCCCTCCCCGCGCTCTTATCCCGGCCGAACCGAGGGGGGAGAGGTCCCACCGCACCTGTCCCGGCCCAGCCGGCGGCTCCCGGCACACCTGTCCCGGCCCAGCCGGCAGATCGTACCGCACCCGGCTGTCATCTTCCCACCCCGCCCCACGTACCTGTCCCGGCGGAAGCAGGGAGACCCCACCGCACCTGTGGCAGCTGAAACAACGGGTCCCAACGCACCTGTCCCGGCCGAACCGGCGACTGCACCTCCGCGCCCGCCGCAGCAACCGGCAGCGGCTGCGGCCCCGCCCCCGCCACGCCCCCACCACGCCCCCGGGCTCATTGGCCCCGGCCCCGAGCGCTCGGCCACGCCCCCGGCCACGCCCCGGCCCAGCGGGACACGCCCCTGGCTTGGTTCTGTCCCCTTCGCCTGGTTCTGTCCCCCTGCTCGCCTTTGGCCGCAGCTGTCCCCAAACCTGGCCAAGTGAGGGTGCAATGAGGGGTCTCAGAGTTGTGGCTCGACCCCACCGTGGCTCCCCAGGGCTCAGGAGGGGCTGTGCTGGGGGAAGCTGTGCCTGTGCCAGGTGTTTGGGTCTCCTGCAGCCTTGATTTGTTTGGAAAAAAAGAAAAACTGGCTTCAGCAGCCAAATGAGACACACGGCATTCCTGAGAATTAGAACATCCCTGTGTTCCTTAGCAGGACACTGCTCCTGGCCAGCCCTGCAGCTCCTCTAGGGATTCGTCTGAACAATTCATTGTGTTCCTCGTGTCAAGTACCAAATTCCTGTGTTAAAAAAGAAACAAAACTGTATATATTTGGTGCTCCAGCTCCTTTCCCAACTGCAGGTGTTGGATGTTGACGTTGTCCCAAATTCTGGGCTGTCCCAAATTCCTAGGGAGCTGCTTGCAGAGCAGCGACCATTAAGACAGGAAGTGACTAATTAGATTAATTTCTTGGTGCTACTTTTATGACAGTCTCAGCACTGACATGTAAAATTTAGTCATTCCAGTAAGAAGTCTGAATTATGGCCCAGAAAATGCACACACTGTAAATTACAGCTCCTGTGCTTGGATCCTGGTGGGAGGCAGGTTCATCCAACCTGGCTCCAGGGCTTGGAGCAATCTGGGATAGTGGAAGGTGTCCCTGCCATGGCAGGGCTGGAATGAGATGAGCTTGAAGGTCCCTTCCAAGCCAAACCATTCCAGGATTCAGTGGATCAGTTGGCCAGTACAGCACAGGAACGCTTGCACCTTCCGGACTGGCATCCCCCCTTTTTTGTAACAGGAGCACCACAGGCACCTGAAATGACACCAGATACCAACCTGAGGCACTTCTGGCAAGCCATCCCTGCTTTTCCAATGTGCAGCCTCGTCAGGAATGCTGCAGTGATGTGCTTTGACCCAGGGTTTTATGGAAAACTTCAGTATTCCAGACTTAGAGATTTTCAAAATGAGAAATGGATATAGACAGAGGGAGAATTTTTAGGTTACCTAGGATGGAGTAGTTCTTTGGAAATGTTGGGAACCCAGAATACACTGAAGCAGTGCCTGGAAGTTTAATTATCCAAATATCAAGGATAAAAGAATGGATCTCACTGCTTGCATTACAGCAGCCCACAGACTGCTGTGATAAAATATCAGATGTGCATCAAAGGCAGTGTAAAGCCTCAGCCTCAGTGCCCATGCTGGCTCCACGAGAGCTCCATGTGCCAGAGGGATCTGCTGTGGGATTAGTGTCCAAATGAGGCCATGCCAGAACGTGAGGCACCTCACAGAGCCATGGGATGGGCCGTGAGGAGGAGGAGAGCAGCACTTAGGAGATGCTGCCTTGCCTTAATTAATTATGTGATGTTTCCAGGGTTTAATTTAGGGTGTTACAAACATCCTCCTGGCTCAGACCACGACATCTCCAGCACAGGGACCCACCTCAGGTGGCAGCAGGAGATGCTGTTTGGACAAGGGTATGAGCAGGGAATGTGTCACAGAATCCTGGAATCGTGGAATCTCCTGTGCTGGAAGGGACCCAGCAGGCTGTGCCTGCAGAGAACTGGCAGTGACAGCGCTGTGATCTCATTCCTGAGGTGCAGCTGTGGCCTCTGAGCTCTGATCTCATTCCCCAGTTGCAGCTGAGGGCTCTGAGCTCAGCATTGATCTAAAATGGGGTTTCTGGTGCTTTGGTGAAAGGTGGTGAATGGCAGGTTGATGTGTCAATGAGATATGAACAATTTTTCTCTGGGGAAAACAACCCCAGGTGTAATTATTAATCTGTTGGTAGCGCTTCTTGCTTTCCAGGGACATCTTCCCTGGAGTCACTCCTTGAGCTGCAGAATGGGACCACTCTGGTAGATTTATACCAGAGGGGAGAATCCAAATAAACATTTTCTGTCTTCACCCCTCCCTTTCTGATGTTTCACCTCAGTCTCAGGGCACAGCAGCATTTCCTGAGGATCTGGCACTGACTCCGAGTGTTGGGACTCCTGAGCTTCTACAGCCCAGGCCCAGCACCAGCAGACAGGGTGAGACAGCAGCTGAAGAAACCCCCAGAAAAGCCTGGGACACCCTCATGGCATTTTTTTTGGTTTTGAGGTCCCCACCCAATCTGTAAACTCCAAATGACCCCTCCCAACAGCACCACTGGTTTGTTTAATCAGTGATTAAACTGGAATTTTATTTCCATTTCCAAACACACTCTGTCAGTCTTTACATTCCCTTTTTGTGATAAAGCCAAGGCAACAGAAAAACACCATCATGAACCTTCTGTGGCAGAGCTTTGCTAAAGCAGGGCTGCACACCTGTGGTTCTGGTGGGACAGCCTGAGCTGCTCCCTGAGCTCTCCCCTTTCTGCCTGCAGGTAACTTTAGCCAGGAGCTGCTCACTGAGACTCTTTTATTCCTGGACAGTCAGAGCTGCTGCTGCTTCTGCTTGGGTTACAGAATCCTTTCTTCCTCAGCCTTGGGGACTGGGAGAGACATCGGATCCACCCGCTGAACACGACTGATTCCTTCCCAGCCACGTCAGGTTACTGCAGAGGCCACAAATGAGATGGATGGATGGATGGATGGATGGATGGATGGATGGATGGATGGATGGATGGATGGATGGATGGATGGATGAGGAAGGGATGGAAGGATGGATGGATGGATGGATGGATGGATGGATGGATGGATGGATGGATGAGGAAGGGATGGATGGATTCCCTGTGGGATGTGTGTTCCCTGTGGCACAGGGGCAGAACTGCTGAGCTCTTTCCTGGCTGTCCTTGGCATCCTGGCTGGAGGAGCAGGAAAATCTGAGTTTCTGGTCCTCAGCAAGGGAGCGTCTCACAGCCACTCATCCAGTGTGTTTGGACCTTCCTAATTAGCCCTCAGACATGACTCTGGCAGTGTTGGGAATCCAGGAAGCACCATTCCCACTTCACAAGGGTGAAGTGAGGAGCAGGAATCCAAAACTGCTGTTGAGTAACCTGAGCTGGGATTGATGTCTGGGGTCCTGCCCTGCCCCTGGGGCACCGTGTGCTCCTTTTTATCCAAGACTCTTGGATTTAAATGCCCTTGGGAAGAGGAACGAGAGATGGAGAAAGAAGGGAGAGCTGGAAGTTTTGCGGCTTTGCCAAGATCGTTGGTAACAACATATCACAAACTCATGAGCTTTTCCTTATTGATAGTGTGGGAACTGGTGTGCCCAGGGCAGGGCTGCCCAGATGAACTAATTAATGCCATTAATGTCATTTATCCATCTCTTCTGGCGCTTATCGGATGTTGTGAGGCCCTTTGGACTTTTTTCCTCTTGACTTAACTGCCTTTAAGGCACAAGTGCAGCCCTGAGGGACCATCCCTGCACAAATCCTGACCAAGCAGGGTGTCCCTGGTGTCTCCAGGGCCTTTGGAGGAGTTAAACATTAACTCCTGGCCAGCTCCATCCGTCCAAGGTCCAGGAGGAGCCTGCATTTCCTGTTCCTGCCCTTTCCTGGTGATTCACTTGCTCCTCCTCCCTGCCAGGAAGTCTTTGGCCTGGATGGAGCGGTGAGAAGGTGGAACAGGGACACCTGAGCTCTGAATGTACCACTGGAGATCAGCTCCTGATGCCTGGAGGGTTTCCTGGCTGGAACATAACGTAGCAAGAAGGGAAAATCCTGGGTACCAAAAGACCCACCTGAGCTACAGAAAAATGCCCTCACTTAGTGTAGCAGTGCCAAGCTGGTGCTCCTGGCAGGAATCCCCGTGAGCCTGTTGTTGTCCTGCTGTCTCCTGCTTGGATTGTTTTATTTGATCACATTAAATAAAAAGATAAAACCTTTTTCCCTGTGGCCCAGCAGCAGGGCAGGAGGCAGATGGGAAGAGCTGGTTTATTTGAAATTATAGCACAGTTTTTACACTCCAGCCTTGCCAAGGCTTTGGGTGTAGCCAGAGTCTGCCACAGGAGACGGATTGCTCAGGGCTGGCTGCCCCTGGAGCTCCACGGATCAGAGCAATGACAGCTCTGAGCTGCCCAAGGCACATCTCCCACACTGGGACTCAGTTTTGCCTGGAAAAGCTACTTCAGCACCGATGGAAGTTTGTGAAAATACAGTGGCACAATCTCTGCTGAGCTCAGGCCCAGAAGCAGAGCTGTTAAGAATAATATGTTACAGTTGCTGTTTGTAAACTCCTTACTTACCTTGTACCCCTGTCCCAGGATATTGTTAAGAATAATATGTTACAGTTGCTGTTTGTAAACTCCTTACTTACCTTGTACCCCTGTCCCAGGTTTACTTACCTTGTACCCCTGTCGCAAATTGCTGTACCCCATATTTCTTGTTCCTTGTTCAGCCAGGCCCTGCCCCCTCTCCCAAGTTGCTGTACCCTGCGTTTCTTGTTCTGTGTTCAGCCAGGCGCTGCCCCCACTGCTCCTAGACTCCCACATGGCAACACTGTATCCCTTTCCCGAGTTGCTGTACCGCTCTGAGGAGGAAGATGACATACTGACTTTTATGCAAACGAGAGACACCAGAGACTTATGGGATGCACCCAGACTGGAAAAGACCCCAAAACAACGAGCCACGCAAAAGGGAAGGAATAGAACCAGCACCATCTAACAAGGAAGACCCAGAGGAGTCCCCTGGCTTCTTTCCAGGGGCCGACATAACCTCAAGGAGACTCGACTGGGATGACAGCCTAGACTACGAGCCTGAAAGAACGAGTCTTCCCGGGGACTCCCGTGAGGAAGGAAGGCCCAGCTCTGCCCTAGTGACAGAGCTGCACGGATCCTCCTCTTCTGCGGTGTCCAGTGGGAGCAGTGGCGGTGTGCGCAACCCCTCGGGCCCCCACCCCAGAGCTGTGCTGCTTAATAAAGGCCTTTTTAAAAGGAGCTGGTCTCCTGGCCCGTTTATCACAGCTTGGGGGCTCGTCCGGGATAGCCACGCCCTGAAGAGGACCAGGGACGGGACAGCTGCCCACCCTATTGGGCCTCCGGGGGACAGCTGGCTATACCGGACCCAGAAGAACAGCCTGGGATCGACATCGCAGAAGAGCGCCGGATTGGGTAAGCCACCGGTGGCGGGAGTAGGAGGTGAGTGAGTGGATGTGTGAGTGAGACGGGGGCTGGCAGCTCAGACCCCCGGGGCGAGTGTGGACTGCCCAGTACCGCGGTTCCGGACTCCCGCGAGGGGGCCGGCCGGGAACGGCAGGAAGCGAAAGAGGCTCAGTTGGGCCTAGAGAAACGAGTGAGGCGTCTCCTGGGGATAAAAGCCCCCCCTCTGAGTGCGCAGAGGGTACCTAAGAGAGTGAGTGGCGCACATAGGGGTAGGCCCCTCTACTGAAAAGGGCTAAACGGCCTAGGCTGCTCCGGGCGTGTGGAAGGCCTAGGTGAGTGAGAGTCACACGCAGGCAATCTAGGTAACTCCCGGGGTGGTGTGTGGGGGTGCCTAGGTTCGGTGTGAGTGAACACACCCCCCCCGCTTGGGTACTCAGACGACCTGACCGGGGAATTGGAATTGGGGGTCCCCAGGCCCTACCGGCACCAGGCGGTCAGCGAAGGGCCCTCACTTCCCAGGGTCTGTGACACAGGACGTGCTGAAAGGCTCTAGTTGTCGCGGCTCAGTCTCGGCTCAGGGGGTTCCTGGGAAGGGAGGTCGTCAACCTGCTGCCGGAGAGCACAGGGGCAGGTAGTCTGCGCGGGCGGGCGAGGCAGCTAGAGTAATACACTCACGCATCCCTTAGCCGAAGCCATTCCCTGGTGGGCGGAGTGGCTAGGAGGCAAGGGGGAATTCTCCCACCACTCACTTACAGTCAGCCCTCACGCAGAAGCTATTCTCACTGGGGAAGGGGGATAGTCAGGGAGCGGAGGGGCAGGGGGTTCCGGGGTGAGCCCTGCTGACCAAATCTTGTGGACGGCACTGAGACAGGGACGGGGGAAGGTCCCAGGAGCGTCTAGTGCTAGGGTCCCCTCGACGTCGACCCAGGAGTGCTCATAGTCTTCGCTGGCAAGGGGGTCAGGGAGGCGAGGCGCGAGGGGAACGGGATTGGGGTGTAGGGAGGGGCAAGCGGAACCTGCAAGCCCCGCTGGGACCTAACCCCCGGGGCAAGCGGAGACTGCAAGCCCCAGAAAATTCAAAGTGTGAGTGGAAGGCCGGCCGAGTGTAAGAAAGGGTGTGGATTCTTGTGTGAGAAGAAATTGAGTGTATTCCCTAGTGTGAAAGGAGAGAGTGAGTTCCTAGAGTGTGAGTTTTTGTTGAGGTTTGAAAGGTCAGTTGTCCGTCATTAGAAATTTTCAGTTTGAGTAGGAGCACCTTTATAAAGTTTAATTTAAGTAAGGGCCAGTTTTAAGTTGGTTAGAAGTTGTGTTGTCTGTCAGTTCCAGTTTTATTCAGGAAAAGGCACCGTAAGTTTTAAGTGAAGGCCCGGAGATATGAGGAGCAATGAGACAGTGTTTAAGTAAGAGAGTAGGTCCCAAGGGGAATGAAGAGGCCACCAGAACCATTCCCCCCGATAGCCCACTAGGGCAAATGTTAAATTGCTGGGATGCACAAGAGGCCACCAAGGGCCTAGACCGGATCAAGATGATCCATTACTGTATAGAGGTCTAGCCCAAACTAGAGATACAAGGACAGTGGCCTTGGTATGGTACTAAAGATCCTTGGATGTGCTCCCAACTGTACCAGCATCTGAAAACCGGAAGAACTGAGCCCAGAAAGAGTATCAGGGTATTCTAGCCATACCTGCACCAAAAACAAAGAGGGACATAAGAAAACTCTTAAGCCTTTTTAGATATTGCAAACTATGGATGGAACAATATACCCAGAGCATCAAGTTTCTTTATGAAAAGCTAGTTGATTGTGAACCCATAAGGTAGACAGCTGAAGATGAAGCGTAATTAAATCGGCTGAAGGTTAAGCTGTCCTCAGCACCAGTTTTAAGCCTGCCTGACTTAAAAAAAAAAAGAATTTGATTTGTTTGTCAACTCTGAAGAAGGGACTGCATATGGGGTTCTGACCCAGGAATGGGGAGGATGTCGTAAGCCCATAGCCTGTCAATCCAAACTGCTGGACCCAGTAGCTCGTGGGTGGCCCACCTGCGTGCAATCAATAGCTGCTGCTGTCATTTTAATAGAAGAGGCCCAAAAGCTAACCCTACAGGGTAAGAGCAGAGTCCACACACCACATGATTTAAAAACAATCTTGAGCCGAAAGGCTCATCAGTGGCTGACAGATGCCAGGATATTAAAATATGAAGTCATCCTAATGGATACTAGCAATTTGGAGCTAGTAACCTCCAAGGGCCTGAACCCGGCACAATTTTTGTCACGGGAGCCTCTGCCTGAATTAGAACATGACTGCTTAGAATTGGTAAATCTCCAAACCAAAGTGAGGGAGGATCTGGGAGATGTACCCCTGCCCTATGGGAAGGTACTATTTACTGATGGTTCCTCCAGGGTGGTGGAGGGGAAAAGATATTCAGGGTATGCAGTGGTCATAGAGGTAGGGGAAGGAAAACTATAGAGGTCCTAGAAAAAGGGAGACTACCCCCCAGTTGGTCAGCTCAGTGCTGTGAGGTTCATACTCTAAAGAGGGGTCTGGACTTGCTAGAGAGAGAAAAAGGAACCATCTATACAGATTCAAAGTATGCCTTTCGGATAGTCCATACCTTTGGTAAGATCTGGGAAGAGAGAGGCTACCTGAACTCCAAAGGGAAGAACCTGGCACATGAAGGGCTGATTAAATCAGTATTAGAGTCCTTGACCAAACTCACAGAGATCGCAGTGGTCCACATGAAGGGGCATCAGAAGGGAGACTCCTTAGAAAGCAGAGGGAACCGACTTGTTGACCAAGCAGCTAAAGAAGTGGCCTTAGATCCAAAGGAATCAGTAAAAGTTTTTAAACTAGATGAGGTAGTAACTGAAGAAGACGGAAAAAAGAAACCAATATTTACCAAGAAAGAGTGGGAAGTAATAAAAAAATTAGAACTGTCTCAAGGAGAACAAGGAGAATGGTTAACCTCAGATGGGCGAAAGTTTCTGAACAAGGCCTTAGCCCGGAAAATATTAAATGAGATACATGAACTGACTCATTGGGGAACCCAAGGGTTGTGTGATCATTTTCTGAGAGAAAACCTATACTTGGGAGCAACATCTAGCAAAGGGCCACCTGGTTAGTCAATACCAGAGATTCCACCAACCGAGCAGGTCCTGCCCAGTCTGAGTCTTTACATGTAGTAGACGGAGACAAAGTCCCAGTAGTACATGGCAGAGGTCTGCTAGGGAAGACAGTTTGGGTCAATTCTACCTCGGGCACAGACAAAACCCATTCGTGGGGTTGTCTTTGCTCAAGGACCAGGTTGTACACGGTGGATAATGCAGAGAGATGGAACAACACGATGTGTACCTCAGGGAGACCTGATCATTGGATAAAAGGTTACTGCCATTGTCTGTACCTTAAACCACGCAGACATGAAACAGAAGGAAATGTGTAAGTGTTGAAGGTATGAGCAAGTGAAAGATGGTGTATTGAGTAAGTAAAATGAGAGAGTGGGGAATCCTGCAGCTCTCCAGCGTGGGGGGGGTCTGGATTCAGTAGCTTGTTGTGAAGCTTGACAGGGGCATGATGGATATACTGCTTGTATTTTTTTGGGTGGAACGGAGGGGAAGTTTCTATGTATGTAAATGTGTGCAGAGTTGGAATGTTAGTTTTAGCAGTAAGTCGATAATAAGGGGATAAGGGGTGGAAAGTCCTGGGTTGATTATGATGTTAAATTGTATCCCCATTTGTCCACCTAACTCAGACACAGGTTCTGTATTCTTAAAATTCCATCTGAGAGTAAAAGTGAGTGGAAAAGAAGCACCAAGTCTGTTATCAGAGACTGTACTTGCTCCCCCCGCATCGGGAGTTTTGACTACAGCACAGACAGACAACAAGACACAAATCGCCTTGGCTTTCCAACTAGCCGGAGCAGAGAGGTCTTCCTGGACTGTTTTCTTTACCTTTTTCTGAAACGAATCTAACTTGCTCTGGACTGGGGACTCGGGGGAGCGCTGGGAGCTTGCACCCGTGGACTACCGGGAGCCCAGCCTGGGCAGCGGCATTTTCCAGCGGCAGAGCGAACACCCCCAGGAAAGAGACCCTCTGAAGTTTGTCATCTCTTCTGAAGGGCGAGAGGTTTTGTAATTTGATATCATTCATTTTTGTGCTGGGTAGTGCTGTGCCTGTGAAATGAACAGGTTTTTTTCCACTTCTCTCAGAGAAATCTCTTCCCGAACTGGTTGGGGGGTGGGGGGAAAAGAGCCACGTGGGTTTGCTTCCCGGGGGGGAGCCCCCCCTCTGGAAGTTTTCTCCCAAATTTGCCCTAAACCAGGATAAAGAGGCAGCCAGAAATAGACTGAGAGAGAAAGAATATAAACAAAGACTGCAGAACTCTGCTGAGTGAGTTGGTTTAAGTGGGAGTGTTTTTAAAGTTCTTGTGGTTGTTGCTGTTAAATATTTTGATGTTAGCAAAGTTAGTTGAATGAAAACCCCACCCATTAACTTCTCCCACAGAACATTCTCCAAAAAGGGAACTAAATTAAAGAAGGTGGGAGAAGAAGGACCATACCATCTCTCCTGATCCCCCAAAAAAAACCTAAGAGGCAAGACCGGGTGAGGCTAACAGGGAAGGTGAGCCATGAAGCTCCCTAGAACAAAAGTAGCTCATACCGGACTCTTAGGTGGACTGATGTTGGTCCAGCTGGTGAGCATTGGGATAGGGGACAGTGGAGAAGCATGTACAAAGTGCTACTATCCCCTATATGATGGAGAGGATCTAGGATCACTGATGAGGGTCCACACAAACATCAATCCCACCTGTTTTGATCACACCAAATTGGAAACCTGTCAGGAGGAAGGAAAGACATACTGGATTACTAGAAATACTGCCTCATTTAGGCAAGGTCTGCTTGGAGAATGCCCTGTAGGAGAATCCTGGCTCTGCTTTGAACAGGAGGGACTGAATGATGTAATAAAAGAAAAACAATTGAAGATAAAGAAAGGTGATCTGGATGAAACACGAGGTAAGAACCTATTCATTGACCTGATGGAGAGAATCAGCAGAGAGTTAAACTTAACCAATTGTTGGGTATGTGGGAACACCCAGATGTCAGATATTTGGCCCTGGGAAGGGATCAGCCTGGCACCTTTAGACATTTTAAGGTGGAAATTAACTGAGCAAAAACCCCAGACAGGGAACAGGGGACGGGAACAATGGGATCTGAAAGCAAGAGTAATTGGGGAAGAATGCATTAAAAGGACAGGGAGAAGATACAAAACCCCTGTGGGAAAAATGGCCTGCAAAAGATACCCGACTGTGAAAGACTCAGGTAGCAGGTGGATCCCCCAAGAACCAAACAGGTATTGGGCCACTGGGAAGAAGGAAAGGGGGTGTATTTATCATGAGGGGTACAAACTGCATGAGTGCGCAGAAAAAGGAATAAACCCTTTTTAGGGGTTAAGAGAACTCTCAAAATACTGGGAACATCCTACAGACACACAGGACACTTTCTGGAAGGCCCCTGAGTATTTATTTTGGATTTGTGGGAGCACTGCATATACCCACCTCCCAGGAGATTGGGCAGGAAGCTGCACAATAGGGATAATAAAGCCTGCTTTTTTCCTCCTACCTAAGAAATCAGGGTCATACTTGGGAGTCCCCTTGTATGATGACTTAAAAAAAGGCAGTCGAAAGAGGAGGCATGTAATGGACCTACGAAGCAATCAGAAATGGAAGGGGAAGATCTGGACCCCTGAGGAAATAATTAAGACATATGGACCGGCCATGTGGGCCCAGGATGGATCCTGGGGGTATCGTACCCCAGTCTATATGTTAAATCGAATCATCCGTCTCCAGGCAGTATTGGAAGTGGTGTCAAACAGAACTGCCCTTGCTTTAGACCACATCAGCACACAATTGGCACAAACCAGGGCTGTAGTCTATCAGATTCGGCTGGCGGTAGACTACCTATTGGCAGATGAAGGAGGCATTTGTGGAAAGTTTAATTCCTCTGAATGTTGCCTGGAGATAGATGATAAGAGTGAGGTAATCAAAAACATCTCAAAAGAAATATGAAAGATAGCTTATGTGGGCACCCAGGAATGGACTCCTCTGGTGAACTCAGACTGGTGGAATGACCTTTGGTCCTTCAAAAAAGGGTGGTGGAAAAAAATAGTCTTTATTGCTGTCTGTGCATTTGCAAGTTTCTTGTTCCTGCCCTGTTTACTCCCCTGCCTAATCAAGACAGTGACTACCACAGTACAAGCAAGCATCCAGATCCCTGAAATAAAAGATAAGAAGCAGGCCAGGATCATGTTAATGGAGACTCAAAGTCAGGATCGAGAGCACAAAACTGCCAGGGAAATATATGAGCAATATCGAGAATTAAGAGATAAATATTCCCAAGAGCCAGAAGTTAATGGTTGATGCGGGCTAGAGCCCGATCAAAATATAAGAGGGGGGATATTGTTAAGAATAATATGTTACAGTTGCTGTTTGTAAACTCCTTACTTACCTTGTACCCCTGTCCCAGGATATTGTTAAGAATAATATGTTACAGTTGCTGTTTGTAAACTCCTTACTTACCTTGTACCCCTGTCCCAGGTTTACTTACCTTGTACCCCTGTCGCAAATTGCTGTACCCCATATTTCTTGTTCCTTGTTCAGCCAGGCCCTGCCCCCTCTCCCAAGTTGCTGTACCCTGCGTTTCTTGTTCTGTGTTCAGCCAGGCGCTGCCCCCACTGCTCCTAGACTCCCACATGGCAACACTGTATCCCTTTCCCGAGTTGCTGTACCGCTCTGAGGAGGAAGATGACATACTGACTTTTATGCAAACGAGAGAGACCAGAGACTTATGGGATGCACCCAGACTGGAAAAGACCCCAAAACAACGAGCCACGCAAAAGGGAAGGAATAGAACCAGCACCATCTAACAAGGAAGACCCAGAGGAGTCCCCTGGCTTCTTTCCAGGGGCCGACATAACCTCAAGGAGACTCGACTGGGATGACAGCCTAGACTACGAGCCTGAAAGAACGAGTCTTCCCGGGGACTCCCGTGAGGAAGGAAGGCCCAGCTCTGCCCTAGTGACAGAGCTGCACGGATCCTCCTCTTCTGCGGTGTCCAGTGGGAGCAGTGGCGGTGTGCGCAACCCCTCGGGCCCCCACCCCAGAGCTGTGCTGCTTAATAAAGGCCTTTTTAAAAGGAGCTGGTCTCCTGGCCCGTTTATCACAGAGCCAAGAGTCTCCCCGGCTTTGGATAAAACTTTGCTGTGGTTACCGGCATCAGGGGATCATGTGATGGCAGCTGATCTCTCCAACCTCCAACGTTCTCACTCCAGGCCTCTTCTGCTGCACAAAAACAGCGTCTGAGTGTTCAAAAACATCGTCTCCCTGCTCGGGTAATCATTTATTGATAGCAGAATTATCAGCCAAGTGTTGTTGAGGAAACTGCCACTGCTGGTGTTTCTGATCCTGCCAGGCCTTTTCCCAGCCACAAACCTTCAGCACCCTCACTTAAAGGGATTTCCAAACAGACAGTTTCTCCCTCCAGCCCAAGGACACGCTTTGGCCTGCTCAGCACAACATGCCACGTCTGTTGATTCTTCAAGTTTGGGTTCTCAGCCCAGGGAATTAAGGGGGAATCAGGTCTAAGCTGGACTCTGAGCCCCTTTGAACCATGCTGATGGAGAAATGCATGTCTCAAAATGACTTTAAAGGCACTCTAGGGAGAGAGAAGAGCAGGAACCCGTCACTTGGGAGCTGCTGTCCTCTCCAAAATCTCTCTCCTGTAAGGAACACAGCCCTGGATTTTTCTGGGACCCTCTTCCTGAGGGATAATGCAGGGTAAGGACAGGCAGAGTCAGCTCTGCCACAGGGTTGGTCCTCTGGAGAGATGAAAGGGAAGTGGTTTGGTGGCCAAATGAAAGTCGTGGCTTTAAAGAAGAATTAAAGCCAGATGTTTCCAGCAGCTGCTGAGCCCAGCCTTTTGTGTCAGAGGCACCAAGGAGGCCCTGGCAGCATCTGCACAGCTCCGTGGTGGGAACACCCTGTAATCCTGAAGGCTCCACCACGGTGCTGGAGGCTCCCTGGCTGTCTGGGAGGACACAACAAGAGCTGAGGCAGAGATAGTGAAGCCAGCTCGATATTTATTCCATGTCTAAAAATATTTATTCCTTGCTGATAGTGGGGATAGCAGCAGAGGGGTGGTAATTAAATTTAGCACCTTTGGACAAAATATTGGGGCCAAGAGGTGGTTGAGCCATGTTGGCATCAGCTCTGCAGGCACAGGGCAAGATGTGGGGAACAGAACATCACCCCTGAGCCAGGGACTGGCTTTGGACCCCTTGAGCAGGTTGATGCCCAGGTAACCAAGAGAGAAATCTGCTGTGCAGGGACCTCATCACAGTCAGGAGCAAGAAAAAATTCCTGCCTTTCTTGTGGTGTTTGTATTTGGCTGGGACTGAGTGAGTGCCCATTCCAGAGTGGATGGAACACAGGTGAAATAGCAGGAAAAGGGAAGCTGACTCCTTGTTTCAGCACAGTCGTGGAGGGAGCAGCACTTCTCACTGTGAGGGAGAGCCCAGACCTCGGGGCTGCCCGTGGAAGGTTCCAGCTCACACCCAGGAGCCATAAATCTCTCCCAGCGCTGCTCCTACTGCTCCTTCACACTCTGCCTCGTGGTTGTAACATTCACTCCTGGCTTCCTAAGGCCAAATTCCTGGTGCCCTCGGCGCTACCCTGAGGTGGAGTTTCCTCTTGTGAAATCAGCGGGTGTCCTGTTGGCTCTGAGGGCTGGGAAAGGCTCTGTGTCGTGGTCCTCATCTTCCTCCTGCCCCATCCTGGCTTCTGGGATGCTCCTGCTCTAGAAGAGCGGGGGAGATGCCCTTGAATCCAGCTGGATCCTCTCTGCTGGAGAACGAGGAATAAATCCATAAGGTGCGCCTGAAGCAAGGAAAAGTCAATAGAGCAGAGGGAGGTTGGTGACAGGAAATCCCAGTTTTTACTGGCATCGGCTCACATCAGATAATCTGACTACAACAAGAAAGAAATCGCTCCATATTCTGATTCCATGGAGCTGGGTGAGGAACTGCTGTAGGAAAGGAGATTCTTGCCTTGCCCTTTGCTTGTTCTCAGACTGGGATGTCTCATCTGTGTGTCCACCAGTTTGCTCTGCTCTGGAACACCCTAGGCAGGAGGAACGATTGTTTCTGCCGTGATTCCAAACCCAGCTGTTGGGAGAAGCTTTTAGGAGCTCCTGGGCTGCCCTGGATGGGGCTCAAGGGGGACTAACAGCAAAGAACCTTCCCCAGTGTAAACAGAGAACTGGTTTCACCTCCCAACAGGTGGCAAAAGGGGTCTGCTGTGGACTGAAGTTGGGCAGATCTTGGCAGCAAGAGCATTCCAGAATGGGTTTTGCAGTGCAAGAACAGTCCCCTCCCATTTATCCCGCTCCAAGTTATTTATTCGACCTCTACGCCTTTCTGTTTCTTTTTCTTTCACTCCTCTGTGTCTTGGAGCTGCTCCCCAGGGAACACCCAAGGATCTGCCAGCTGGGTGTTTGCTGGCCAGCTTGTGCTCCGTGTCTAATCTCCTCACTGGACCCTGATTATTCCCTGGCTCCGACTTATCCACAGGGATCTGTCCATCCCTAATTGCAGGTGATGGGGTTGGTGGGGTCCCTCATAGGGCACTGATTCACGGCAGGGAACCTGAGGGCTGCAATCTCCATCCTCCACCCACACCGCAGTGTTTGAATTCTCTTACCAAAACCAACAAGTTGCCCGTCAATACGCTGTAATAAATTTGGTGGATCTTTCTCTAAAGCAAAGTGAATTCAAGGTGTGTTTTCCTGGCAGGAATCCCCTTGGAGCATCATTCCTGCCGCTCTCCCCGTGCCTTTGGGGATGGACACCCAAGTCGGGGCGTACGACAGGACTTTGTGCTTGGGACTTTGCTCAGCCCTTCTGACACCTGAGCTCAGGTGTGTGATCCCCGCAGTGGGAGCATCACCTGGGCAAGGCACAGAACGGACAATTTGGGCTCCATCCTGACAATCCCTTCCCAAAAAGCCGAGCTGAACTCGGCCTGACTTCTCCAGGACACTGCCGTGGCCTGGTGCCCTGTCTATATCGGTGCTGTCTGGAGGAAATCCTGATTCTGTGGCATTCCCAGCGGAGCCACGGCCCCTTCCCAGCACTTCCCCACCCGTTCCTGGCCGGGGCGAGCCCTGGCAGCCGCTCCGGCCCCTTCCCCGCCAGGCCCACCCGAAAACTGGGAAAATCGGGAAAAAAAGGGACCGGAGCGGGCGGTGGGGTCACAGCGGGGTCTGACCGCGGAGCCGCGTGCATAAAGGAAGCATAAAGGATTTTGAGTTCTGTAATTATAAAAAACAATTAACGAACTAACCAACAACACCCCCCAAAACCCCAAATCCCAGAATTTTCCACAGCGCGGCTCACGACCCTTCCACTCCCTTAGCGGGGGACGCCGCTTCCCCCGCGCGGCGCTGCAGCCACCGCGCCCTCTGGCGGAGCCCGGCGGCACGGCCGCACCCCCCCCCCCCCCCGCGCGGGGAATGGTTGGTCCCGGCCGTGCCCCGGACGCGCTCGGTGCGCCCGGAAGAGGCGGCGGCGGCGGGCGGGGAGCGGGCGGGACGGGCCGGGCCGGGCGGCGCGGCCGGAGGCGGAGCCCGCGTGTCCCGATCGCCGCTCCGGGCACCGGGGAGCGCGGGCCCGCCGGCCGCGGCGGCACGATGCTGCTGTTCGTGGAGGTGAGGTGACGGCGCCGGGCCATGTGGCGGGAGGCGGCGGCGGGAGGCCGCGCACGCCGCGCCGGGGGAGGGGACGGGGCTGACACAGCAGATCCGGGGGCGGCGGCCGCGGGCGGGTGGTGGGGGGGGTCGGTGGGCGCTCTGGAAGGTTCCGCCGGGGCAGGGGGCGGGGGAGGCGCCGCCGTGACCTTCGGCTGCCGCCGCGGCCCGGCCGTGAAGGTGACGCGGGACACGCGGGGCCTCCCCGAGGCCTCCCGGGAGCGGGCCCGGCCCGGCCCCTCGACACGCGGAGCGGCCCCGCGGGGCCGGCCCCGAGCGCGGCGCCTCGTTAATTGCGTTAATTAAACAGTGGGGGTGGTTTATGGCGCGGGAGGGGGCGGTTCTGCCGTTCCCCGGTGCGCTGGGTCCGGGCGGGACGAGGAGCGCGGCCCGGCCCGGCCCTGGAGGTCACCGAGGAGGGCGGGCGCCGTGTCCGCTGTGGCCCGGGACCGGGCTTCACCCGCTCACGGCGTTTCACGGGTTCGGTGAAGCGGTTTCAACCTTTGCTGAACGAACCCGGGTGGCCGCTATAAACTTTGCACCGAGTTTTGTCCCAAAACGTGCGCGGAGCGAAGAGCTGCCGGGGCCGGGGGAGTAACGGAGGGAGCGGGCGGGCGCTGGGCCGTGTCTGCTCCAGAGGCTTCAGCTCGGGGGCGATTCTGCTCAGGGGTTTTGTTCGGGGGACGGCTGAGGTGGTGCTCACACACAGACACCAACATGTGCTCCGTGGTTAGGAACCTCTAAATAAAGCAGTTTGGGAAACGCGTTCTTTTTCTCAAGCAAATCAGCTCAGTTCCTCGGCTTGGTGGAGAGGAATAAAAGTTGTCGCGAACACGGTGACAGGTCTGGAGAATTGGGGATTGCAGTGTTCTGCTGGAAGAGGAACTGCTGAGGCTGATGGGAGGCACGAGCAGCTGCCTCATCCCGGGCTGAGCGTGGTGAGAGGCCCCTGCGAGCGGCGGGTGCACGAGGCAGGTTCTGGAATGCAGGGATGGGGATGGGAGCTGGAGCAAATCAGGGTGCACATGGCTGCTGCTGCTGTGGATGGGAGCCGGAGCTCATCAGCATTTCGGGATTTTTAGGGAGTCCTAAAGCACAAACTCAACTCTGATCTTCCTTTGATAGCGTTGGGGGTTTATGTGATCTTCGTTCTGGAAGCCTCAATGATATTGAATTTTGAGTTTCTGAGGACTTTCTGGGCTTTCTGAAGGTTTCTTTTCACTGCTAGGACAGAGAACTGGAGTTCACGTGTCCTGGAATGCTGCAGTTGGATGCTTGGGATCAGACAGCAGCTTTATCTGGGGATCTTTTGGGATGCCTGGAAAATAAGGCGCAGGATGGGTGGAAGTCCCGAGGTTTTCAGGGGGATTGGCTGGGTTCCTGTGGCTCTCAGTGTTTGTTTTAGACCTACTTGAGGTGTAAACGATTGTGCCAGATCCCTTCACATTGTGTGAGGGGGAATTGGGTTTCCTTCAACATCCTTTAGTTCCAAATCTCTGCAGTGATGGCTGTGGAAGGGCTGTAGAAGGCTCCTGCTGTTCCACGCGTTTATGTTTGGGGCAGCCCCTTTTTCTCCCTCTAAGCCAGGATCTGTGTGCTGTTAACAATTAATAATTAGGTGCACTAGGAATATTAATAAATGCATCAAAATTGAATTGATAATGGCTGCTGGGCTCCAATCAGATGGGTATGTGCTCCTAATTCCGTATATTTATAATTTACTGGGGAAATGGGAGTCTGTGTGTTTCAGGTGGGTGAGGTGCTGCCTGTGATGTTTCCTGGTTAGAAGGCCAGGACTGTGGGAAGCACTGAGTGGTTTTGGCCCTCTCGAGCAGGTGAGGCTTCCTGTGACCCCACAGTGGCCCTGTTCACACTCCTCTGACACAGGTACCACCTTCAGACAGCACAGCTGTGCCTTGGCTTTTCCAAGGGGTGGAGGAGGCTCCTCTGGGCACGGGGGAGCCGATGGAAAACCCTGCAGCTCCTGCTGGGAGCGATGCTCCTGTGACCACTGAAATTACTGTGAGAGTTACCTGGAACTCTGAGAGCACTGAACTGATACCTGAAACCTGCCAGCAGCTCTGAAGGAGTTCTGTGTGTTGGTTTGACACCAATTTCTCTTTATCCAGCCTCTGAGTGTGCATGACTGGGCTCAGAGAAGGAGGTTACACTGTGTCTGAGCCCCTCGGGGTCCCTACCTGCCTGTCCCCCAGCCAGCACAAGGCTTCTCTTGGCTGCCTCCCGGAGCTTTGCTGACCTTGGGGTTTTTCCATCTGCTTACGTTTCCATTTCTGGAAAAGGGTTCGTTTCTCCCCTCGCAAGTTTGGTTAAATTCTCGTCTGGATTTTTTGCTTTGATTCTGTTTCAGAGAGGTTGTCTACTCCAGGAAATCTGTCACAAGCTTTTGGTTAGGATTTTGGTTGCAGAATAATTCGACTTAATATTAAAATTGAATGCTGTAAAACTCTTGAGTGCCTGCATTTTTGTTAATTGAATATGCTTAAGTGTAATTTAAATGTAATTACAATAAGAAAAATATCCTTTGCCTTGTTCCAGAATGAGAATTTTCTTCAATAGCCAATTTTTAGGAGTTGCTGGAGGAGAATCTTTGATCCACGTTTGCTGGAAGTAGCATGAGCAAGAGAGGAAGCTGTGCTGAGGAGGAGAGCTTTGTCAGCTCGTGGATCCCAGCGAGTGTTCCCAACCTTTGTCACTCTGTAAAGCTTTAACCTCGTCATGAAAGTTCCCGATAGCAGCTGGGAGGATCGTGCTGCAGCCAATCCCACGGGCTCGGCGTTTGTAGCCTCAGTTAAATAAGCAAGAATTGATATTTTGGCTTTCTCTTCTGAAGAGCCGCTGGCCAGGACGGAGCGGGTTTGCTCATGGAGCGCAGCATGAATTTCCCAAAAGCTGATGTAAATTAGGGACTTTTTATCCTCTCCAGTCCGTGGGGTTTTGCTGTTGAGTGAGAGCAGGGCTGGAGCCTGCTGGGCTGTTACAGCTCACTGTTTCTAGCACAAGGGGAAGTGGCCCACGCTCTGTTCCAGGTGTGTGTCTCAGCCATTGTGTTTGTGATCCATTCACCACTTCATCAGCGTTGCTTTCAGTCCCAATCACCTCCAGAAATGCAGTAACCACCCTGAAGTGTTTCAGTTTCACTTTATCACATTTATTTCTTCAAATTACTTTAGGCCTGAGCTCAGTGCTGCCCTCAGAGATGTAGGTAGTGAGGCATAGTTTATTTTTAGAAAAGAATGAATCATCTCTTGGATGTGTCTTGTCTCTTTATGCTTTGTTGAGAAGTAAATTCAAGGAACTGGGACCTGCTGGCTCTGGATCTGTGAGCAGGAGCCCATGTGGGCAGGTGAGACGCTGCCCCAGGAGTGACCAGAAGCTGAGCAGAACTTAGTTTGGAACTGCAGAACTGCAGTGACAAAGCCTGTGGGTGCAGCAGGTTACTGAGTTTTGCTTTGCAGGTTGGTTTTTTGGGGAGCAACTACTCAAATCTGCAAAGGGAAATACACGTGTGTCCTTTCACCCTGAACTATTTAGTTTCCAGCTCTGCTCCTGGGCAAAGATTAACAGGAGGGGAAGACTGTGTTGCTATGTGGATTAAATCAGTTGTGCGTGGGGGGTTTGAATCTCAGAGCTTTGCAAAAACCCTGGTCTTTGTTTTGCTTCTCACATGGTTGTCTTGAACCTCTCCAGTGTTTGGAGACTTCTTGTTACTGAGCTGGGGCTTGTCCTTGCAGCAAACAGCTCTGGCACGAGGTGTGACCTTGGCAGAGGAATTATCTCTAAAGCTATTGCAACTGCTTCCTTATCCTTGTGCTGTGTGTTTGAGGCCTGGTGGTGAGCCACTCCTTAACTTCAGAATCCAGGAGCCTGGCCTCTGACATATCCAACTTGCTTATCTGTGCCTTTTTGGATATGAGCTGGATTAATGGCTTTCACCTTTTAAAGTCCAGCAAATTGCAGCAGTGAAGTGGAGCATCGTTCAGTGGCTGGAGGAACTGTTTCAGCTGCTTGTGGGGTGTTGGGATATCTTGGGGGGAGAATTTTTGCAAAAGGGTAGTTTTATTCACTACCCTGTAACCATAGTTGTTTCTTCATTATGTGGAAGGAGCAAAAGCCATGTTTTTCCTCTGTGCTGCTGCTGGATTGCTGGATTCCTCACCCAAATGCCTTTGAGCAGCTCTGGGAGAGGGATATTGAAGGACTCTATCTTGTGCTGTGGGAATGAGCATTTCTCTGTGTCAGGGGCCAGGCTGGAGTCTTGCAGTTCTTCTTGTCTGTCTCATTTGTAACCCTCTCACTCTAATTATGGTCCTTGCTGCCCAGACCCAAAGTGAGAAGATCCTGTTCTCTCCCCAGCAGGCTGGGATGGTGTGTAAGTTTGTCTTGGCAATTCAAAATCTTTTCATCTCCTTGGTTACAAGTTTAAGGAAATGATTAGTGTCTGTTGATCTGTGTAAGATTCCTGGGGGCATGGGGTAAGTTCAGGAGGAATCCTGGCACAGCACAGGTGATGCTTGGTTAGTACAGATGTCACTAATTCCGTTAAGTTATACAGTTTCTTCTCCTTGACATATGTTTTTTTACCTTCCTTTCTAGGAAGGGGTCTGGAGGAGGGAAAATTTCCCTTTCTGGTGAAAGGGACTGGAGCATTATGACAGTCAAGTCTTTAAAAGCTTATGAGTTCCCAGAGTCCTTGCCGAGTAGCCGCTGCCTCCGCTGATGTTGTCGGATGTCAATAAAGAGAGGTTGAAGGCAACACTTCTAATGGAGGTAGAAACGAAATACTTGGAAAATACCAAGGATTTTCCTGTTTTCATTAATAAAAAAAATCACATAGGTGCTTAATAGCTTGGTAGACACTTGAGATGTGGAACTCTAGAGACAATCACTAAATTCACCTGTATTTTCTGGCTTGACTTCTGAGGATTCTCTGGGTTGCTCTAACTAACCAGGGTGTTCTGGTCTCTTCAGCAGGTAACATCGAAAGGTGCTGGCTTGAACCCCAACGCAAAAGTGTGGCAAGAAGTGCCCCAGGGCAGCGGTGAGGCCGTGCCCCCCACCAATGGCACAGAGCACACGTGGCAGGAGACAGCAGCGGCCCAGGGGACTCCAGCCGAGGGTGAGCTGTTGGGACAGGGGCTGTGCAATGGCCTTTTGGGGAGTTCAGCTGTGAGGAGCAACCTCTGGCTCTTGTCCTTGAGGTTGTCGGTGCTGATGGAGCAATGTGTGTGAAAGGAGCATGAGAAGGTGGTTTTTAAGGGGTCTCAGCAGTGGGCTTTGGTGCAGGAAGGTGTCTGAGCTCTGCTGGAACGAGGCTGAAGGGGCCCGGTGATGACCGAGTAACGCGCTAAGAGGGGAGCTGGGTGCTGAGTGTGGATTCATGACATTGCTGCACTTGAGCATCCACTGGACCCTGTGAACAGGAAAATGAGATCTGAGGGCCACCTGCAGTCCAGGGGAACCCAGGTGCTGCTGAGAGCTGTCAGGAACATTTGTTCTGTGCAGTATCCATGGTTAACTCCTTTCCATTCAGGCTGTTCCATTCCCATTCCCATCCTCACCACACAGGCAGTGCCCAGAATCCAACTGGTTTCACTTCAGCTCAGACTCAATCCAGGGTGTAGCTGAGGTGACTCAAAGCATGGCAGAGGATGCAGAAGATTCCCTGCAAAATAGTCAAAGTTAGGGATAAAGAAGGGAATATTCAGCTTGTGTGGCCTTGTCAAAGGTTTCTGGTAAGTCAGCAGAAGTGAGGAGAGAGCGCTGGGTTTGTGCTTTGCCTGACAGAAACTCATTTGTCTCTTCATAACAAAGTGAAGCAATTGAGGCAGTGTAAGCAATTTTCATCCCTTGTTTTTAGGAACCACGCGTAAATATTTTGGATTTCATGTGGAAAGACTGGTTTTTAGATTCTCTGCCACTTTGGGGATCAGTTTCAGGATCCTTTATTTACTTTTTCCTGAGAGCCTAGTGCAAACCAGATCTTCCTGAAATCAGAGAGGTGTAAGTTCTATCCAACACAAAGTCTAAAATACAGGCTAAGGTTAGACACTCTCAGGTACAGCTTTCTTGAGTATGTTTTAATGTTGGTAGCCAGAATTTTTCAAATACCCTGAAGCTGACAGGAGTTTTCCTGCTGCTGGTGTGTTCCTTTGCCAGGTAACATAGAGATCTCAGAAGACAGCTGCAAACAGTATGAAGTGATGTATTCCCCATCCTGTGAAGCCACAAGGAATGGCACAGGAGTTGATGAGGCGTCAGCAAATGGGATTGTCCTGGCGACTGAAGATCTGGGATACCAAATCTATGAAGTGTCTGGTGAGTGCTGAAGTTGAAATGCTGCTGTCAGTGTCTGAAACCCCCCTGGAGCTGCTCTGAGCATGGTGTGACCGAGTTGGAACTCTGACATGTCCACATTTATCCAGTAGGTTCCAGTATGGCCTCAACACGTGGCCCAAGAGGTGCAAAGTGGGATCAGAGTCATTTTGGGAGTGTGTGGTTTGGGAGTCTTGAAGCATCTCAGATGAGCTTTTGCTACCCAGAGGGATTCATTCTTGTATTCTGCAATGAGATGTGTCCTTGCCTGGTCTTGTTGCCATGAAAGTGGGAGCTGATGGTGGATGTGGTCCCTTTCAGGTGACAGCAGCTCCACGGTGTCCACAGAAGACATTAGAGAATGTTTGAGAAAACAGCTTGAATTCTGCTTCTCGCGGTAGGTGCAGCTAACTCAGCTTGGTATAAACCCTTCATTGAAATCCCTGGCAAATATCCCTCTCCTTGGCTTGATGGGCACCATCATCTTGATAAAAACACAAACCAAGATTTGCTGATGTGCTGCAGAAGCCCCGTGGCACCTTCCAGCTGTTTCAGTCCTGTCTGTGCATCTGTGTCCTTGATGAGGATGACTTCTGTGCTCCACAGTCATAAGACATTGAGATCATTTATTGTGTGGCACCAGAAGTCTTTTTGGCAGATCCTTTTTGCAGATCAATGTGTTGGGCACTGAAGTTTCATTAAGTTTTTTTTAAATTATCTTACTCTGCTTTGTATTGATTTGCTGGGATTTGTTCCAGGAGAGAAAATCTGAGGGTGTTTTGGTTATGAATGGTACTGGTGAATATTTATTTAAGCCTGTGGTTATCTTCTTGTTTTGACTTTTCTCTAAGTCAGGTTTAGGCTCTTTATTAAATAATAATTTTATGTCTTTTTAGAGAGAATCTTTCAAAGGATCTTTACTTGATGTCTCAGATGGACAGTGATCAGTTCGTTCCAATATGGACAATTGCCAACATGGAAGGGATTAAGAAGCTGACAACGGATATGGACCTTATTCTTGAAGTTTTGAGATGTAAGTCTGGGACTTTATATCTGTATCAGCAGTACAAAGAATCCTTCTGTGCTTCAGAGGGACGTTGTAGTTTCTGAGCTGGTTATGGTTTGTTGTTCTGGGAAATGGTGACAGGAACTTTAGCAAGTAGGAGGCTGTTCCAAACTCCTGAATTCTCATTCTTGGTTCCAAGTTCCATGAGAGCCTGCTACTGCTGAGATGTGCACAATGTCCAAATTTCATACTTTATTTTCAGCTTCTCCTATGGTACAAGTGGATGAGAGGGGGGAGAAAGTCAGACCAAACCACAAACGATGTATTATCATCCTCCGTGAGATCCCTGAAACAACACCTATAGAGGTAAATAAAGAGAAAGGAAATAAGTAACTCTGGTGCTGGTTTTGGAAGGTGTCTTCAAGAGGGCTTCAAACAACACCATGAAAAGGTCAGCTGGTGTTTAATTGGATTAAACACGGATATTTTTCTTCTAGACCACATCACTAACTTTTTCCGCCTGGGTGCGTTGTCAAAATAGCCAAAACAAAAACTTACTGCCATTGTCCCTTCCCATTATTTACTGCTATTTTTACATCTTCTTAAGTAAACTTTTTTTTCCACCAAAGCTGAGCTAGCCTGGCTTTTCTGGAAGGAAGTTTGAACTGGTTTCTTTTCAGATCTGAAAATAAATCAGTCCAGGGCATAGCTTGGAAATCAGGCTGAAATTTTGTCACAGCAATAACTTTAGTTGAAGTCAGAGGGTTGTTTTGGCAGCAAGAAATGTTACTAAACATTTCTCATTCATTGAGCCCCAGCGTGAGCTGAGCTCGTTAATGCCCAAGGAGGGAGGATAATAAAATTCCTCCTGATACTTGGCGAACAGAATGATTTAGTTCTTTGTTTTTTAAAGTTGTAACACAGGGTGTTTGTCTACCAGCGTTTTTAATGGGTTCTTTTAATGCAAACATGAGCAGCTGCTTGTCCCTCTCTTTACAATCTGATTATTGCAAAGCTGTCAGGTTGCCTTGACTTAGAAATATTTCATGGAATCATTGTTATCTCCGTGACTCTGCTGATCTAAAGCCACACTTTTCCTAACTGTTTCATATCAAAATATCACCAGGTCTACACAGATCTTGATTTTCTTATCAGCTGAGCCTGCTCTGTTTTATCTTGGGAGCCCAGGAGGCTGAACTAGGCTTTGTGGGTTAAGAAGCAGGCAGAGGTTAATTTGGTCAGGGAATAAAAAACCATTCCTGGTCATGGGAGAGCAGCAGCTGAGGAGCTGGAGCATAAACTCAGGTCATTTTAGTGTTCACTGTAAAAGTGCCTTGAACTTCTCTCTCCCCAGGAGGTGAAGGCTCTGTTCAAGAATGAGAACTGCCCCAAGGTGATAAGCTGTGAGTTTGCTCACAACAACAACTGGTACGTTACATTCCAGTCCGACACAGACGCGCAACAGGTAAGGCTGCCTTCCTCTGGCACCACCTTCAATCCTGCCCCTGCTCAACCAAAGTGCACATGTGCTTCCTGTAGCTTAAAAGAAATATTTACTGATCCCTTTGTGTTGTTTTAAGAGATTACTGGCAGGTTCTGGTTAATAAGACCAAAGTTGAGAGATTGTGGGGTTATAATTCCCATACCTGGCTCTTGCCTCAGCCTTCTCCTGCCATGACTGGCACTAGAAACCTGAATTTGAAGTGTTAATGAGTTTAGCTGGGCTGACAGGGAAGCACATGACTGCAGATTTGTGTGAAATCATGGAACATCCTTTGGGAAGTGCAACTTTTATCAAGACATCCTAATGTTGATCTTTTCTTGTATCTGCAGGCGTTCAAATACTTAAGGGAAGAAGTGAAAACCTTTCAGGGCAAGCCAGTAATGGTGAGGCTTCTTTAGCTGCTGTTTCTGTTGGGACTGAATTGTGTTGTTTCTGTTTGGATGATGGTGAATCAGGGACTCAGCAGTGGGGTTGTCCATAAGTGGCTCTGGAGGCTGGAAACGTGAAGGAGGTCATGGGGAGCTCTGACAAATTGCAGCTCAGTGCCTGCTGGTTACTCACAGCGCTGCTTCCCAGGGGGGGTGAAATACATTCCTGTGCTGACTTCCCTTCTTCACTTGCCCCAGAATCTGGGTTTGCAGAGCTCAGGAGAGGGATTCCTGCCACTCTGAGCCTTGAGTTGGCTGCAGCACAAGGCAGGCTGGAGCAAAGTGCATGTGAGAGAGGAGCTGTCACGATTGGAGTCTGGACAGCTCGTGCTGCAGAAAGCAGCGTTTATCTCCAGTTTTACAGATCACCCAGCTAAAGCAACGTGTGTCCTTCCCCTTTATCATGCTGTGGGAATATGAGCTGGACCGATTCCATCAGTTTTTATTCATAAGCAGTAATTAACCTTCACATCCCGCCAGCAAGAAAGATTCCACGTTCTCCTTTTCCCCCAGCTAACTCAGGCTGCCATTTGCTGTCTTGCAGGCCAGGATAAAAGCCATCAACACGTTTTTTGCTAAGAATGGTTACCGGGTGGTGGATTCCAGTGTGTATCCCCAGCCTGTGCAGACCCAAGCCCAGTTTGCCTCCCCCCTGTTTATGCAGCCTGTATATAGCCCTCAGCAGTACTCGATTTACAGCATCGTGCCTCAGACGTGGTCTCCAAATCCTGCACCTTACTTTGAGACACCACTGGTGAGTAACTGCTGAGAAGGGCAGGAGGAGCCCAGCCCATCAGGGGAAATTTGGTTAATAAGCACGAGAGTGAGTGGGAATTCCAGGTTTTTTGGTCAGATCTTTGTGTTTTATGACACTCGTGTCATGGCCCTGATAAAGCAGCACTGTCAGAGGAGCTGCCACGTATTTCAAGGAATTTTGGTGTGAAATTCCATTATCATGCAGGCTGGAAGAGCCCATAGCTTTTCCAGGAATAGGGGGAACTCTGCTAAAGCAGATGCAGAATGGGAACCTGTGGGGATTTGGCTGGAGCAGTGAGTTCACACCACAGTAGATGCTGTAGCCCAGTGTGAAATTACAGCCATGAGTAACTGCTGAAGCTGATCATTAATCTGCAGAAGTTTTCTTTGTAGCTCAGCCACTGAGACTGTTGTGTCTGTTGCAGGCCCCGTTTCCCAACGGTGGATTTGTGAATGGCTTTAATACACCAGGATCATATAAAACAAATGCTGCTTCTCTGAGTATAGGTCGCCCATTCCACAGGAATCGGTAAGAGAGTTCTGCCAGGTGTTTACTCCTGCAAAACTTACAGCACTGAGATCCTCAAGTGTTCCTTGCATGTCACATGCAGTGCTGATAGGACCACATTATTTAGTTTTATCAAATATGTGATGCTTTCCAACTTCATTAAGAAAAATGAAGTAGAAGGTGGTATAACTTAAGATCCTAAAATAATGGACACAGTGCTGGAGGGAGCAGAGGTAACTCCTTGAAAAGCCTCAGAGGAATTTTTGCAGACAAATAAATAACTTCCTCCTAGGGTCATACTCGTAATTATGTTTGTTATACACAGATTATAAACTCCTGCAGCACAACATAAGCCTTTCCTGCTGGGATCAGGCTTGTGGAGCTGCTGGTTCCTGCAGTGGGAGTTGCTTGTCCTGACTGCTGCGTCCAACTGCTCGATGCTGGGGCTGTTCCTGTAATTTATTTGCTTTATCCCCATCTTTCCTGTGAATTCTTAAGGACTTAGCTCAGATATAAACACAGGGGAGGAGGAAACGCTTCGTATTGCTGGAGCAATTGCTCTGTGAATACAATGGAGTAGTAACCTGTGTGTGGGGTGGGAGTTGTTTGTGTGCAGCACAGGGCTGGGATCATGGGAATTGTCGTTGGTTTTGTTGGAGAAATCAGTTGACAGGGCTGTGAGTGGGTTTGAGCTGCAGTTCAGGTCTCTGGCTGTTGGCAGAAGGGGAACTTGAGGCTTTGGTCTGTGGTGACTCAGCAGAGTCTTAGCTCAGACTGTGGAGCTGGGAGCGTGACTCTGCCTGCTCCACTTGCAGCTGCTCAGCTCCCAGCTCACATCTTGACAAAGGTGGTTTGGCTTTTTTTCTTTATCTTAAATTGTGCACAGTCTTAAAAACCTGTAAAGTTCTCAGGTCATGGAAGTACACATGCTGCAAGAACCGTGTGTATCCAAGTACCCTGAAATGCCTCCTTGTACATCACATCTGCACATCCCTAAGCTTTTTAAATCCTGGTTATGTAAAGACTTCAGTTTGGGTGCTCGAGGTTGCAGCTTTGGGGTGAGGCTGTGCAGGTCCTGCGGGCCCAGTGATGATCCAGTATCGCGCTAAGAGAGAACAGGTCACAGTTGGGGCTGGGCAGCCTGTGCTCCTTGCTTCTCCTTCCTCCTGCTCTTCCTTCCTTCTGCTCTCACATCATTTCTCCTTCTCTCTGCTCTTTTTTTTCCCCCCATCCTTTATCTTTCCTTGTCTTTTCTGCTTTGCTCTTCTGCCCAAACAAGACTGTGGCCTTCTCGATGACGGGTAAGATTATGAGATCTGAGGGCTGAACAGTGACTTGAGAATGTACCATTTTGGACAAAATGGAACAATTTGGCTGACTTTGTTCCACCTCCTCCCTGTGTTTTTTTTGCTGATGGGAAACTTAAAACTTTATTGGGCCCTTAAAACTGGTTCTTGATGCTTCTTGAAGCTGGGAAGTGTGAATTTTATCTCTGTTCAGCAAAACCTCCTCTTGAACTGCAGAACAGCTTGTTTGGAGAGTTCATTCAGCTGCTGCTTTTGGGTTTCTGTCCTGGCCCATTAAATCTGGTTTGTTTTGTGGTACAGACAGTTAATAGTTAAGCGCTGAAGTTTTTCTCTGTAGCTAAACATTTGTTTAAGCCACTCGTATTTATTTTGTGCTGATTTGTTGCAACATCCTTGTGGGAAAGGATGGACAATCATATTTTGGCTGGTACTTGGAGAGTTTCTTCTGATTTCATGGAATGTTATAATGAGATTGTTTAAAAACAACCAGTGTGCAAAATCCTCCTGCTGTCCTTAAATTATGAGATGTGCAGAGTTTACCAAAGGAGAGAGAATTCAGGGTTCTTGTCTTTGATCAGTGCTGCATGGAAAACCAGTGAGGGACAAAAGTAGAAAACAGTTGAAGACACTTAAATGCTGCTCCAAAAAACTGTTCCATCACCTGGATCTGAGGTTTTCTGGAGAATTCTGCGTTTAAGACCCTGAACTTGCAACAGCACTGAGTGTGCAGAGCTGTGTCAGTGCTCAAAGGAGTCACAGCTTTAATGCAGAATAATCAATACCGGGGTGGAACATTTGGGGGTTGGGAGCTGCAGGGTCAGTGCTGGGGGTTTGGGATGGCAGCAGCCAGGCTGAGCATGGTAGGGCTCAGCTGGCCTCATCTGCCACGTTCAGTTACTCCTGGCCTTGTGTCTCACTTCAGTTTGTTTGCCTGTGCCCAGATCAGTCTGTTCCTTAGCCTTGGCTTGTTTCTCCAGCTCCATTTCCAATGCCCTGTGCCAGTGCTGCAGGCCCAGACAAAGGAAAAATTCTTCTTTGGCTTCTTCTGGCTCTTCTGCAACACCTGGCTTTTGGGATTATTTTTTTCCAGTTGTTTGAGGTTTTGGGTTTTTTTTTTCCCCCTCCTGGGTATCTTTTGGGCAGCAATCTCAAGCAGGAATTCTGGTGCTTGCTGGCCTGCTTTTCTTGTCAGCTGTGGCTGAGCTGCAGTTCCTGAGCCCTGGGGTCCCACAGCTCCCGCTCTGTGTCTGCAGGGTGAAGCCCCATTTCCGCTCCTCCAGCAGCTCGGAGCACCCCGAGGGGCCGCCCGGCGCCGGGGCCCTGCCCATGGGGGACCTGAGCAGGACCAGCTCGAGGAATTTCGTCATGGAGAGACACAGCAGCTCCTTAAGTGGGCACCAAGAGCAAGGGTACTCCCAGAAGGATTCTCCCACGGCACAGCTGGAGCAGAACGGCGATTACGGCGTCGGCAGGGGCAGGTAAAGGGCTGTGTCCTGTGTTTGCTGTCACACAGCAGCTGGGGCTCGGCTTGGGGGAGCCAGAGATATCAACCCCCGGCACAAAATACACCTCTGTAAGGAGCAGCCACCAGAAAACTGATGGTTAAGTAAATCAGGAGCAGTAAATGCTGAGCTGGGAGCAGGAATGGTTCCAGTTTCACTCTCCAGCTGGTAGTTACTCTGACAAACTGGCAGTAAGACAGTGAGGTGTCTTTATTTTAAAAGAACTGATTTGTCCCCAGAATTGAAATAGATGCTGAAGTAAAGTTGGCATCTGTATTACTGTAAGTAATAAGTAAATCCTTGGTTAGGAATTTGATGCTCCTCAGTATTTTAAGATGAACTGGTTTTATCTCTTTTCTTTTAATTCAATGTTTAGACACCTGAAAGAGCAGATCAGTGAGAAATCAGACTCATAATAATAAGTTTATTACTATAAAATAATAGTCCCTGTGCTTGGTCACATGCTCATGCAGGGAGCTGAGAAAGAGAAGCTGTTCCAATATTAACTCTGTTCCAACTTTTCGCAAAGCTGGAGCTTTGACCCCTCCTGAGGAGGGAGAAGATGCCAGAGGTGTGTGTGGGGAAGGCTCAGCAGGCAGCTGTGGTCCCCTGGCACAGAGCAGTGCCCAGTGCAGCTGGGTTCATGCACTGACTGCTGTTCTTGTCTTTCAAGGAGGAACGTGTTCAGGGGTCGGAGGAGACGGGAGGACGAGCGGGTTTCAGTAAGTTCTGCTTCCCTTTCTGCAGGGAGTCACACAAAGTGCAAGTGTTGGAGATTCCTTCCCAGTTATCGAAGGAATGGCAGAGCCCTAAAATCCTCAGATTGCATTGGGAATTTACAGTTTTTCTGGGAAGTTCCCTGACATTTGCTCAGGGCTTCCAGTGCTCAGCGTTACAGCTCTAGTAACTTGTGTTTTCCCTCTCCAGAGACCTCAGCCTTCAGCAGAAACAAAGACTCAGACACCAAAGTTTGACTTGCTTGCGTCCAATTTCCCACCTTTGCCTGGCAGCACAGCAAAAATCCTGGGAGAGCCTGTGCTGGAGAGCAGGATGTCCGACATCGTTAAAGGAGTCTGCAAAGAGAAGGTGCCTGCTCTTGTCTCCGCACACACGCGGGCGTATCCGGGTGCTGTGACTCCCTCTGCCCTCTCAAAGGGTTCTTCTGTTAGAGCCACGTATTCCAGTGCTAAATTTAACTAGTTTGTTCATAGAAGAGTGAAATTTTCTGGGTTTTTTTGTGGGAATGCAGCTAGGGCTCGTGCAGTTACGCTGTTGTACACTCAGTGATGTTTAGGAATAAAGCAGGCAAAGGAGGAATGTTGGCTGCTGGAATAGGAACAGTTTGGAGTGTGGGCAAGGGATCTCTGCAGATGAATTCTGTGAGCTGGTGGGACTAAGCACTGATATTCTGGGTGATCCAGCTTTAGTTCTGGTTTTAACCACTCCTTGTTTTGCCCATATTAAAGAGCTATTGCTTTAGAAGTGGTGGTCCAAAAGAAGTAAAATTCCTTAAAATTCCTGTCATCAGGACTTGTGCAGCCTTTGGGACTTCCCAGATGTCTTGCAGTGCCACATTGCAGAGCAATTTGAGTATAATTCTGTATTTTGCAACTTCTCTGTGTGCAGGAAAGCAAAGACTCCCTGTCCCCCTGCCTGGCTCCTGCTCCGGACGAACAAACGCCCAGCGCTGCCCAACCAGCCGTGCCCAGCGTGAGCTCCCCGAGCCAGACTGAGCCTGTGGTGCTGAGGTACGCAGAGAACATGGACATGCCATGGGATTGTGGAGTGTCCTGAGCTGGAGGGGACCCACAGGGGTCATCCAGTGCAGCTCCTGCTCCTGCACAGACCCCACAACAATCCCTGGAGTGCTGTCCCAGCACCCCTGGAGCTCTGGAGAACCTTTCCTGCTCTCCTGGAGCTCTGGGAGAACCTTTCCTGCTCTCCTGGAGCTCTGGAGAACCTTTTCCTGCTCTCCTGGAGCTCTGGAGAACCTTTTCCTGCTCTCCTGGAGCTCTGGAGAACCTTTCGTGCTCTCCCAACCCTGCCCCAGCTCCAGCTGTTCCCTCAGCCTGGCCCTGAGCAGTGCCTGAAGCTTTGGAGAACCTTTTCTGTTCTGCAGCTGAACAGACCCAGAGCCCTCAGCCACTCCTCCAGAGCCTGCCCCATCCCCTTGTCCCTGCTTTGGTCCCTCTCCAGCAGCTTTAGATATTTATTTTTCATATTGTGGTGCCCAAACTGCCCCCAGGACTGGAGGTGAGGCCACCCCAGTGCAGAAGAGTGGGACAATCCCCTCCTCCACCTCTCTGGCAGTGCTGGACCTGATGTCCCCAGGGCCTGGTGACCCTTTGGGCTGCTGATTGATTTACATGTTCTAGCAAAGTGCCTCACCATTGTCCAGCAGTAATGTTGGGTGGTTGGTGTCTTCTCCAGAGGCCACCAGATGGAAAGAACAGCTCGTGTTCTGTTCAGGGAATGGCTGTGCTCTTCTGTTCTGCACTTGTAACATAAAGAAAGGAAATAATCTCTGAAGCATGAGTGTTGGTAGGTTTTAATTTGAATTATTGTTGGTTTATCAGCACGGTTCAGCCAGAGAGCAAACCAGAAGAAGTGTCTGCTCCGAAGGACGTGGCCAGCCCGGCTTCTCCGCCGGCATCCGTCTGTCCCACCAGTGCTGCCAAGCCACCGAGGACAAACACCTCCTCTCCTTCTGCTCAAACAAGCGCAGCTCCTGCTCTGTCCACACAGGTAAGGCCCAGAGCAGGGCACGGGAATGGCACAGGAGCTTCCCTCTGCCCCGTGCCAGGCTGGGAGGTGTCTGTGGTGCATCAACATCGCTCTTCTCCTTGCTCCCCAAGGAGCCACGCAAGCTCAGCTACGCCGAAGTTTGCCAGAAGCCTCCAAAGGAGCCACCTGCAGTCCCTGTGCAGCCTCTGAGGGAGCACCGCACCAACATCGTCCCCCCTGCCAAAAACGACGAGAACGGCACGTCGGAGAAGGCTCCGGAGAAGGCTCCTCACGAGAGGCCCGAAGGTCGAATGAAGGATTACTCCGGGTTCCGCGGCAGCGGGGCTCCCAGGGGAGCTGCTGCCAAAATCAGGGAACAGAGGCGCCAGTTTGGACGCAGATCCTCGCCTCAGGGAGCGCCGCGCCGCGCCGGCAAGGAGCAGTACGTGCCACCCCGCTCACCAAAGTAACGCTGGGCCAGCCAATGATTCTCTGTTTCACTTGAGCTGTGGACTGAAGAGCAGCAGAGAGACCGAGGAGGGAAGGATTCGGGAAGGGGAATACTGAACTGGAGCGTGGGCTTGTGTGGAGAGGTTGTGGAGGGTCCCAAAATTCATCTCTGAAAGTGATTTCACAAATGCTGGAGGATTCCAATCACTATAAATATAGAGATTATAATTTTTGTATTTTTGTTTTTAATTTGCAGAGGGTTTCCTGCTTGAAATCAGCTTTGGGATTGCGAAAGTAGCGTTTTGACAAAGTGAAAGAATACGAGTTGACAAATTAACCTGTCCCTCGGTGTAGGAGGAAAAAGGATAAGAGAATATTATTTTTGGAAAATGAGCATTTCTGTAAAATTAGAACTTTTTTTAACCTATTTAAGGTTTGGCTTGTGGGCTGGTGTGTCTGCCATGGATGGCCTGGCTTTGCAGAGGCCTCTGCAGCAGCATGAGCGGAGCGAGTGCAGCCAGAACCGTTGTCATCACTTAGTCACTGATGATGAAAACTGAATGTACTACTGTAGTAACCCATGTGTTTCCAGCTTGAAGTAGAGTCTCTTGACCTTACTAATATTTCATTCAGCAAGCTTTTTAAGGTGTAGGTTTTGCAGGATACTGGATTGTAGAGGAGAGTGCGTGGACAGCAGAAATCGTCTCGTAGGTGGAAGGAGGCAAAGGGAGCACGTGAGAATCTTTATTGTGCCCTTTTTCCCTGCCTCCTTTTGAGGGCGACTCCTTAGGTTTGGGGTTTTGTTTGTTTGCTTTTTCCCTCTCTTGTTACTTTCTCTAATTTCTTCATGACAGACTTTAGTGCATTTTTCTTGGTGTGTTTTCCTGAGGCAGCCCCAGGGTAGGTGCAGGAAGGGCAGGTGACTGCACAGCACCTGCACAGGTAAAGAGCCTGGAATTCCCGCTGCAGCTGTGGAATTCTGCCTTGCAGGTGGGAAGCTCTGGGCACTCACTGTCATCTCTTGATGACAAACCAGAGCTGTGGCTGGGTTTTCTCTGTGCTGACTCTGGAATGGGCTGTTGGCTGCTGTATTGCCAGAAATCAGGGTTTAGACTCCTGGGAACTCGTTGTTTACAGCTGATGTCATAGCAACTGACTCCTTTTTAACTGTTTAAAGTGGAACTAAAGATGCAGAGTTGAAGAAATCCCCCTTCTGTTCCGAGAAGCTGCTGGAGCAGTGGCTCCTTGCCAGCTGTGTGCTGACTGAATGTGCAACACTATTGTGCAGTAAGTGGTTAAGTTTCAGGGTGATTAATGGAAATAGGAACATTCAGCGCATTAATCTGCCAAAATCAGCATACCAGGGTTCAAAGTTCTGTATAAAGCGTTAGGGAAAAGCAGCTTCCAGCAGCAGTAAGAATCACATCTTTATTTTTTCCTCTTTTTTTTTTTTTTTTTTAATTTTTTTTTTTTTTTTTAGTGAATAGCAAGTGTACAAATTTAAAGTTGTAAGTTGTGAACACTGGAAAACTCAATTGTGATATATTCCGTAACCATCTTAGTAATATATGCTCGTGTTGCCATAGAATGAATGTAAGTGGCAGTTAAAATAACTGTGAAATTTTTTCATCTTCTGATTTCTTAGCCAGATAACCCTTGGCGACTTGGGCCTCAGTAGGAATTCTCTATCAACTGCTTGGAGAACACTCATATCTATTTTTATAAATATATATATAAAGCCAGAGTTGTCATTTCTCTAACTTATTATTCAGCTTGGCAATTGCTTTGAGTTGATTCATAACACAATATAATGTATTTATGCAGTTAACTGTTCATTTCTACGCATGTTCTAAAGAGAGAGAGAATCATAGAATGGGCTGAGTTGGAAGGGACCCATCAGGATCGTGGATTCCAACTCCTGGCCCTGCAGACACCCCAATAATCCCACCCTGTGCCTAAGAGCATTGTCTAAATTCTTCTTGAATCAGACAGGCTTGGAGCTGTGAGAAAGGATCTTTTCCTGATATCTCCCACCTCAACCTGCCCCAACTCAGCTTCCTGCCATTTCCTCGGGTCCTGAAGTATGTACACATATATATTTATATATAAAAATATATATAGATATATGTATTTATATATATAAATATATATAGATAGATATATAGACCCCAAAATCACTATTCACTTTGAAACTACCTGTACTGGGTTTGGGAGGTGTTTTGTTTTGTTTTGTTTCTAATTTAGTGAAAAAAAAAAATATCTTTGATCACATCCACAGTTTAGGGATTCTTACAAACCCTTCTCTGTTTATTTTGATAATGCTACTCTTGTTGGAATGATAAGGAAGTTTAAACATTTAGTATCCAAAGTCCTGAAAAGCAACGAATGCCAAGTTTAATTCATTTTAAAGGCTCTAAACAATTCCTGCAGCCAAACTGGAGCAGGAAAGCCTGCAGGATGGTTCATGGGTGTTTAGGACGTGTTCTGGGACGTTGAGGAAGCTTTGGGATGCTGACAGTTTGAAGGAGGGATTGGGAGAGAAGGGGCTGGTGCAGATATTGCTCAGAATTCCCTGATCCAGTGTCAGTGACTTGTGCTGAGAGGGCCTGAAGGGTGAAATGGAATTTTGTCATGGATGTGGGGGAAAGCCAGCCAGCTGTGGCTCCATCTTCCTCGCAGGGTGATGGGGAAGGGCTGCTCCGAGCCCGGGGTGCTCCCACAGCAGCTCCTGCCTCTGGGGCAGGGCTGGAGGTCAGGCTGGAGCTCGCAGCTTCCCCCAGCAGATCCAAACTTCTCTCAGCTTAGCTCACTTGGAATGATTTGTTTCACACCTGAGTGCAAGGATTTCACCTGAGCATTTCCCTTCCACCATTTCCAGCTGTGGTTTGGGGTTGGTTTGGGTTTTTTTTCCTTTCTATTCTTTTCTGTGCAGGGGGAAATTCCCAGCTGGAGGCTGTGAAGCTTTAGTGGGGTGGGAGTTCTCCCCAGCACTGCGACCTTGCCTTTTCCTCCCCGTGCTGGGCTGGGGAAGCATCCTGTGTGTGTCCCCACCAGTTTACCTGCTGGGCAGACTGGGCAGACTGGGGCAGAGGGGTGGTTTGGGGGCAGAGCCGCTGCTGGGGCAGCTCCTGCACTGATGGCAGCGAGGTTTCTGTGTCAGCAGCGCTGTCCCTGTCCCTGTCCCCAGCCCCAAGTGACCACAGCTCCCCGTGCTCCCCTCTGGCTTTACCCTCACGGGGTGCAAATCCTCCTGCTCTGCTGAGATCAGATAGCAGGAGGTGCAAATCAAAGAGAACTTTCAGTTTTAGGAACTGTGACTTGTTTTCAGAGTTGTTGACTTCCATTAGGGACAGAAATACATTTCCCAGCTGGGTTCTTTTCCAAATTGGGTGGAAAAGATTGGGGCACGCTCTCGGTGCTTCTGCTGGGGAGTGAGAAGAGGAAATTCTTTGCATGTGATAGTAAAATTAAAAGTGCAAAAAAGGTTTTGTTTCTTTTGATTTCTAACATTAAGTTAGTTTTATAGTATCTTACATTCCTGCTCTTGTTGTTTTGTTTTTGTTTTTTTTTTTAATTAGCCTGGCACAGTATGATGGTGCAGTTTTAGCTGTAGAAAAAAAAAAAAGAAAATTAAAAAAAAAAAAAGTAACCCACTATTAACCAGAAGAGAAAGGTGATACTGTGGCAGATCAGTAGCAAATAAGTGACTTAATCAATGCTTTACTGTAGTTAAATAGCTATGGCCTTACTACTTTGTCAATATCAGCTTAATTGTCTTGAAAACTGTCTGCGATTTTTACTGTTCCCAGGTGAGTTTACCTGGGCTGAGATATCTGGTATGTACAGATGATATTTTAAATTTGTAAAATGCACCATTGTATTACAGACGATGCAACAGAAATGCACTTCGGGGGGAAATGGCTTCTGATGAGTTTTTTTGTAAATCCTTGATTACTACAGATATGCAATAGAGTTTTTTTGTTTCTAATTTTGATATTTCCTTCTGAAACGTAAGATTGTTGCCATTAATCTGAATGATTTATCATGCTCTTCTTTGCGTGTATATATTCCATATAGTCTGAGCTTCCTTTAGGATGGTATATAATTTTGGGTTGTTGTAGTATTTTAGTTGGCTCTTCAGTGCCTTTAGCACAGGCACTTCAAGAGGTTCATTGAGTCTGTTTTTAATGTACAGTTGGGAGGACTTGAAATGGAGTTAAAGCAACTTATTTCTGAGAAAAAAAAAAAAATCCATCTGCAAACTAACCTGTAACAACTTTAAAATTTTATATTTAAGAACCAGATGTTTATTTTTATGGAACTTCAGTTATGGATACAGTTTCCAAAAAAAAAAAAAAAAATGCAACTTCAAATGTAAACAGACTGTGCATAAATGGGTTTTGTTCTAATTTTTATAGAATACAAAATATTCAGATAATATATTGAGCTCGAGTTACTACAGACATCTTGTTCCTCCCGGATGAATCCAGCTTCCCCTTGGCATTGACGATCTCTCTTCAAAGTGGTAGGAAAAGGAGAAAAAAGCGATTTATCTGGCTTTTAGACTGTCTGTTCTGGTTTATTCCTGTTGTCAAAATGTCCAAAACAAAATTTGTGTAAAGTAGGTTCATGCTTTAAGTGTTCAAATGATAATACATGTATTTGTATTTGTTTTTGACATTGCCAAGGTGCTATGGGAAATTGAAATAACAGTTAGAAAAATAAAGCTGATTTAAAAGAGAAAAAAAACACAAAAAAAAAAAAAAAGAAAACAAAAAAAAAAGGAAAAAAAAAAAAGAAAAAAACCTTAAACCACAACTCCCTGAGTTTTGTGTCTTGGAGGTTGGGAATGTTTTTAGTGCTGGTAGTGGGAGAATGGGGATGAGGGTTGGGCTCAGGGATTTGTGACAATTCCAGAACGCCTGGATCCCAATCCCTGCTCCAGCAGGGTCAGCCCAGGGGTCTGGAATGTGCCAGGGCCGGAGAGCTCGGCCCTGCTCACGGCAAAGTTCCGATGTTCGGCTGCCCGGTTCCACCCGGTTCCGCCCGGTTCCTCCCGGTTCCGCCCGGTTCCTCCCGGTTCCGCCCGGTTCCGCCCGGTTCCGCCCGGTTCCGCCCGGAGCGGGGATTTGGGGCCTGGGGCTGGTCCCGGCTCCGCTGGGGTCACCGCGGGCCCGGGATGGGAACCGGGGACAGAACCGGGACTGGGGATGGGAACCGGGGACAGAACCGGGACTGGGGATGGGAACCGGGGACAGAACCGGGACTGGGGATGGGAACCGGGGACAGAACCGGGACTGGGGATGGGAACCGGGGACAGAACCGGGACTGGGGATGGGAACCGGGAGCAGAACAGGGACTGGGGATGGGGCCTGGGCATTCCCGGGGCCTGGCAGCAGAACCAGGACCGAGAGCGAGCCAAGGCACGGGAGCGGAACCGGGAGCGGGCCCAGGGCCGGGATTATTGCCGGGCTCAGGAACAGAGCCGGGTTCGGGATTAGAGCCGGGTTCGGGATTAGAACCGGGCTCAGGAACAGAACCGGGTTCGGGATTAGAAGCGGGCTCGGGATTAGAACCGGGCTCGGGATTAGAACCGGGCTCAGGAACAGAACCGGGCTCGGGATTAGAACCGGGCTCGCGCCGGCCGCAGCGCGGGGCGGGGCCGCGCGGGGGCGCAGTGGGGCCCGGGCGCGCGCGCCGCGCGGTCACGTGCCGGCGGCGCCGGGCTCAGCCATGGCGGAGGCTGCGGCCGCTCCCGCTCCCCCCGCGCCCCGCGGCCGCTGAGCCCCGGCCGCACCCGCGCCCCGACCCCCGCCCGCCGCCATGGCCGAGCCCGCGGCCGTGTCCTCGCTGCCCCGCGAGGTCCGCGAGCAGCTGGCCGAGCTGGAGCTGGAGCTCTCGGAAGGTGAGTGAGCAGCGCTGGGAGCCCGGCCCGGCCCGGCCCTGCCCGCGGGGCGCCGCGGAGCCTCCGTGAGGGGAGCCGGGGTGCGAGAGGGGCCCGGGAGCGGCGGCGGTGCCATGAACGAGGCTCCGCGGACTGGCTGAGAGCACCGGCGGAGGAAGGAAGGGCCCGGCCCGGGCTGGGGCTGCGTCTGGGGCTCTGGGAGCATCGTCTGTGCGGGGGAACCCCACGGAGAAACCCCCGGAGGGGCCTTCACCTGCCGAGGCTGAGTGACCCGAGCCCCCTCATCCCTCAGAGGGAATTTTCTTCCCTTGAGGCCGATTTTCCGTAGCTCCCGAGCTGAGGAAGCGGAGTGGGAGTGAGAAACCCCCGGGACAGGCAGTTCTGGGGCGGGGGAGTCGCAGGAACTTTGGGCACAATAATGAAGGCAACCCCGGTGTTATTCTCACTTTCTGAATAAGTTCTCCTGCCATAATCGCTTCAGAGCATGCGCTTTTTTTGCTGCTTTTTTTGTTGTTGTTGTTGTTGTTTCCTTTTTTTCGCATGGGTTCGTCTTTGTTCCCCAGCGTTTAAAATGCTGCTCTCGGTCCAGCTTTGTTGTGAATCTCCCTTGTGAAGCCGGAGGGCGAGGGATGAAGCTGAGGAGGAGGGGGAAGGTTGCAGAGCAGGTAGCTCAGATTTGCATAATTTTAATTTTCCTCCCTTCATCAGGGTACGGAACTTGATGCCAAAATCAGTGGCTTCTCAGGAGGGTTCCCTGCATGGCTGGAATAACCAGAGAATCAGAATATCCTGAGTGGCAAGGGATAATCGATGTCGCTCTTAGCATTAAAAATCAAGAAAAATCAAGTTCCAGGCACATCTTTCCTCGCTCTGTTTATCCCAGAGCCCACAGTGCATAAAAGAGACTTTTTGACTCTTTGGAGATGAGGAATTCACTCCCAGGGTTCAGCCCCCGCTGCCCACATTGGCACTCAAGGCTTTGCCAGCAGAAAAGGCCATGGCACTGCTTTCCTCACCCAGCTAAAACCCCGATGTTGGCTGCTTTTATTAACTCTTTTCCAGATAAACTTTCTGCAGACATTTAACTAAAGTGATAAGACTTTATCTAGTGTTTGGTTTTGGGGACTCCGTGATAACAAAGAGTGAGGACTGGCGGTGTTGCTCAAAATGTAACATTAAATATGTTTTTAAAAGAGTTTGTTAAATGTGTTAAGCATTTGCTTGGATTTTCTGGAGTTTGTTGCTTGTGGCACCGAAATCCCTTTATGATTTGACCCTGTGATAGATTGCACTGCAAACTTAAAAAGAAATGAACTCTGTTGCTGGACTGGCTGCTGTGACATCCCACTAATCTTTAACGAGCTGCTCCAATAGCTTCAGCTTTGGTGCTACAGAGTGAAGTTTTGTGGGTTATGTAAGTAATTCTCTGAATATTAAATCCACTGCCCCTTTGTGGGTTTAATACTTGGATTTCTTAATATGCATATCAGGGATTTGTTTGTGCAAATCACTTTTTCTGTCAGAAAGCCCACGAGTACAGAGAATTTTGGGTGACTGTGTCCCCAAACTCTTGGGAACATATTTCAGGGGATGTTGTTGCTGAGATAACCGAGCTGTGGGAAGGGGGAGTGAGGTAATGTCATTGTGGAGTTCTTGAAAAATACGCCCTAGTTTGAGGCTTAAGCTGAGGGATTTTGAGGCCTGTGTGTGCATTGTTCAGCTGAATATAACCATGGGCTGTTGACAGTAAACAATATTGAATAGAAGCATTTTATTAAAAATGGCAGCAGGGCTCCATGTGCAACTGCTCAGTTGTTGCCCAGATAAGAACACTTGATCCTTTTTTTTCCCACCCCCTTGTTTTAGCTTCGATTGTCTCTGGACTGTTAACTGTGTGAACATTTCTGTCAGGTTTTTTTTGCATAGGAACACGTCGTTTTTGGGGGAGGAGAGGAGCTGCAGCTGCTGGGAGTATCCCAGGGTCCCTGACAGCGGGAGCTGGAGTGGCTCTGTCCCTGATGGAGCTAGCTCCAGGGGCTGGGAGCACAAACTCCCGTGTGCTGAGCCTTGCTGTGAGTTTCATCCAGGCATTTGCTACAACTGAGCACCACAGAGTAGAGAATTGATAACAAAACTGGGGGGGAACAGAGTATTCAAACCTTATCTGACGTGGTGGTTGTGAAAGGTGCTGCGTCAGCAAGCAGGATGCAAAGTGGAGCAGGATTACTTTAATGTATGCTGGAAATAGAAATCAGAGTTTGCAGTGATGAGCCCTGAGAGTTTCTTAAGGAGCAATCTGTGCAGACGGAGCAACAGGACTAATTATACCTCTGGATTATTCCTTCCTGAGCCCTGTGGTCAGCACGGAGGTAACAGTCACTCTGTCCCCCAGTGCAGTGAAAATGTCTGAGCAAAGGGGTGGGACGTGCTTCAGGAAACATTAATTGTTCATTAATCAACAAAAGTTGCAGCTCACTCTGTGTCCTGGGCCTTGGCGATGGATTTGAGAGCAGCTCATTCGTTTCTAGGCACGCATAAGAATTTATTGTCTTTTATCAGTGTGAAGGGCATTAATTCCTGAAGCTAAACTCAGGGAGACCTTCCATTCCCTCACAGAAGGGACCAGTGCTGATACCTCTGAGGAAGAATATTCAAGTAACAATAACATGTATCAGCTGAGAATTGGGTCATGGAGCTGTGGGAGATCTGGAACCTGCTCATTACTCGTGTTTTCCTTCTTTTCTCACTTTTGGGATATTTTTCTTTCTGGTGCTTTTCTTCATCTGTCAGTAACACCCACATTCTGCATCACTAATGATGGGAAGGGCTGTCTTTGTATTTACATCTGTTTCTGTTTGATGAGTGAAAGTGCCAGGGATATTCACTTTAAAGAAGACTTTTCCCCCCGTTTTCACACATCTGTGAGTGTGGGAGCTCAGTCTCACCTTTGGGCTGGGCTGCAGCTCTGAGTGAAGGGGACTTTGGATCCACCACGAGATGCTGCTCCTTAGAAACGCTCTCAGTGTGTGCTGAAGGGTGCAGAGAACAAGGTAAACGTCTGAATTCATCCCATATTCACTGGAAAATGTTAATATTAAAGCACTGTCATGCCTGATGTTTCTAGCTAGTGAAGGGGTGCCAGTGGAGAGAAAGCCAGCTGGAGATACCTGAACATCCAGGGAAAGGCAGGGGAGTTCCACCTCGTAGTAACCTGTGAGCAGCTCAAGCCTTGCTGGTCATTTCAGCCACTTCTGGGTTCTGTGACAGGGTTACCACATCCTCCTCCAGCCCAGTGGGCAGAAAGAGCTGGTTTCTGTTTATTTTCCTGGCTAAACACACATTTGCTGTCTGGTTTGTTGGGAATGGCTCCGTGCACCTGGGTTTGTTCCTTTTGAAGCTGATTGTCTCTCGCTGCAGAGTTGAGGCTCTGTGTGAGGATTTGCAGAAGCTGAGGAAGCAGGAGGATGGTGGCATGTATGGAAAAAGGAGTATCAGCATAACAGTGGAAACTCAGGACTGCAGGCCAGCCAAATAGGATAGAACCTTACTGGAAGAAAACATGTTGACTCAAGCAAGTGGGTAGAGTCTTTATTTTGTTTGGCTTGAAAATTTCTTAGGGAATCGGGGTATTTCTGTGATCTTTTAAAAATGGTGTGTTTCAGGTTGCAATCTTTGATTGCCAGGCGCCTGTCAAAGTAGGTGAGGACCTTTTTTATAGATTAAGCAGCTGAAGCACAGAATTTAAATTACAGAGTCAAAGGAAGTAATTGTCTGAGCAGGGACTGGCTGTGTGGATTGTGCTGAGTGAGCAGAAAGGTTTCACTTCAGTTTCTTCCCCCACTCAGAGAGGAACTGTGGGCAAAGCCCAGAAAAGGTTGAAGAAGAGCTTTATAAACATAAGCAAGTTGGATCTGATCAGCCTGTAGCTAACAGGACTTACAGGTGGTTTTTGTGCATTTATGCAGCATCTCACCCACAAGTCTTGCATTAGGCAAAACCAGCACTGGGAAAGCTTTAATGTTGCTTCCTTAATTTACCTGCAGGACCGGCAGCAGATGGGTCCCAAATCTGCTGAGAAATCTGTGCAGGGCTTTGACTCAGTCTCTGTGTGCAGGTTTGAGAGCTCTGAAATACCTAAAACCCTCCTGGAGCTGCCACAGGGAGCTGGCTGTGCTCATCCAGGCATCACCAGCCTCGGTTGGCTCAACAAAGATCCCAATAAAGATCCCTCATCTGCTTTCACTGTGGATGGAATTGTATTTTCTTTAGCTTCACAGCCCAGGGAAAAGCGATGTAAGCATGGAGCACATGGGTTCCGTGCACTGTCTGTGTCACAGGAAAAGGAAATCCAGCTCCAGCCGTGACCAGGAGGAGCAAAGATCTGTCACCGGTCCACGAGATGATCACAGATTTCTGCTCTGCAGATGGTCAAAGCAGAATGATTTAAGTGATTAATGGTTTGGGGAGAGGGAGTTAAGCACAAATACTGAAAGAAATATTTTGGCTACTGTGAGTGGGAGTTGGGTTTACTGTTGGTACATGATTGAGGCGTGTAAACACGGGGAGGAGGAGGAGGAGGGAGGTTTTTGGAGCATCCAGACTGGAACAATAAAAAATAACCAGGAAGGTTAAAGAATGTGCATGTTTTTGTGCTGTCCCTTTTAAGCTTAGGAAATGAGGAGCGACTTTGGGGCTCTTTTTAAAGGCTGCAGCTCTGACCCTTAGCCTTGGGGAGAGGAGGAAATTAGAGGCTTTAACAGAGTCCTGCACCTCCTCCCTGGTTGCTTCTGTGAAGCTTTGCTGGAGTTAGAAGCAGGTTCCTCAGCTGGGTGGAGGGGACATCTGGTAGCAGTGGTGCCCAGAGTGGATTTTATGGCTGTTGGCACTTCCAGGATGGGTGACATTTGCCATTTCAGCTGGGTGCTCAGGCTGGGAGCGTTCACCAGACCTGCTGGCCTGGCACAGCTGCGCTAAAGCCGCCTTTGGAGTTTGCTGTGGTGTCCTAGATAACTGATCTCCAGTTTGCTATTTTAAATTCTGTAGCATGAAATATTGAGTAGGAAATGTGATGGGTGGCAGAGGAGCTGCACAGAGCTGCTGCTCTTCCCAACACGCTGCAATCCTCGGAGCTCCACAGGGGAGAGCACGTGGAGCACCCCCCGTGTTTCTGGTTCATTGGTGATGTTGTGGAAAAGGGTGATGGTTCCTTCCTGATTCCCTCTCTCTGATTAGTGTTTGTCATGAAATCTTCTGTTCACTGGATTTATCATGTTTATTCAGTGGCAAGTTTCAGGAGCCAGAGAGTGAACTCATGGTGAGCATTCCCGAGGGATGGGCAGAAGCTGGAGAGTTCCTGTTTGCATTTCTTTCAAATACAATGTGCAGATAATTTCTTAGGGTGGTTTTCTTTAAACCTCGTGTCTCGGTTATAAAAAGCATTTCCTGAATCTCTGGGTGAGTTGCTCAGTTGCTTTTTTGGACATGGATTCATAGAGAGAGGAATTGAAGCATTTCTCTCTGTTGAGGCTGATTCAATCCAAAATTTTTTTGGAGAGTTTGTGAAATGAGGGCCGAGTCACCAGGCCAGGATGTCTCGTTGTATTAATTAGAGTGGAAGACTCTTAGATTTGCACCATGTGTGAGGAAACAGTGATTTATAGCTAACGGATGCTCTGCAGGCAGCAGCATTCCATCTGCTACACGAATATTCCCGTTGCATTTCATGAAGAGCCTTGGGAAAAGCCTCACACCTGTATTTCTCATCTTGAATCATGTCCTGGGTTGTTACTCTCGCCTGATATTTGGAGTAAAGTGCCTGTTTCCATCAGTTTGTGTTCTTTTCAAACTTCAAAGCCGAGAGTTTGTGAAACACCACTTGAAGTAAACACAGGCAGGACGTAAGTTTAAGTTACACTGAGTTTATACCAAAGATAGTAATGTAATAGTAACATAACTTTCCTTGCTGTGAGCAATCACCTTCTTTTATTTAGTGTAACTTGAGCTGATAAAAAGAAAAAGGAAAAGAACAAAAACGCTTTAAAAGTTTTAGCACTTCTCTGCCAACATAAACTCTTCCTAATTCTTGTTGACTTGAGAATTGCTGATGCAAACTAGGTCTTCCTGGCCTCTAAATTCCACAGGGATGGGAGCCCACAGAGCCTACAGGGCATGCATTAATACATTTTGTGGACCCAGGATTCCAGTTGGTGCCCGAGCGATCGGCGACGGAGCCTCTCGGAATTGTTCCCCAGCAGTCAGGCAACCTGCTTTCACCAGCTCCATGTCCCTAGGGAGCAAAAACAACCAGGAGAATTGTATCCCTGCCTGATAAAATTAGGTCTTCTGTAATCTCCCTCGGAACAGCCGGATGGCTGGCTGCCTTGAAAAACATATGTTTTAATGCAGGAATAATGCATTCCATTTAGGATGGCTGTAGCCGTGGGAGCTGGGTGACCGAGTGCATGGAGCGCTCCCATTTTGCCTCTGGGATCAGGACTAATGTCAAACATCAGGTCTAAAGTGCAGCCCTGGAAAAGAATTGTTTGGGATGATTTTCCTGTCTTTTGCTCTTAGGAGGGATGTTGTTCCTGTGGCTTTGTCCTAAAGGAGTTGGACAGGCGAGTTTTGTTGGAGATAAAGCGTAAACTGCAAAGATGAGTCAGTGTTTGTATTCCTGGATTTTAGCTCACTGCATTGAGAAATTTCCTTGGGAATAGCAGCACTAATACAGGTTTATAATTCATTTCTCTGAGAGCAGCACAGGTAACTTTTGGAGGAAGTTCTGCTATATCCTTTCCCTCCTGCACATAGGGGAACATGCAGCCCACACCCGATGCTGTGTGTGCAGGACAAGCCCAGAGAGATTTTGGAAGAGCAAGGTTTGGAACATACGAGCAAAGTAAGTTCTGATGGGACCCTTGGTTGGCCTTAAATTGGGGAATGATGGAGCAGAAGAGGTCGAGGGCTGGAAGATTTGGTTTTGGCCCTGTCCCTGTGCGTGAGTCCAGAAAGGGCTGTCAGGTGAGGACGTGCTGGAAGGAGGTTTTGTGTTTCCTCTTGTCCCATCCACACCTTTAATGCATCAGCTCTTCATTTCGGGTGCTAATTAACTTAGGAGGAGCCATTTGAGTTTGAGTTTTTTGGAAATGCTGTGATTTGCTCCCTGAGAGCAGCAGCAGAGTGTGTCAGGGGTGGACTGCTACACCTGCTTGCTTTACCTGGTGGTTGCACCTTTATCATCAGCTTTCCCTCTAACTGAGAGTGCGCTTCCCTGCAAACAGAGATCCCAGGGAGGAGCTGACCTGCCAAAAGAAGCTCTGAGGAGGGGAAGGAGGCTTTGAAGTTTTGTGCTGCCTTTCCAGCAAGAGGCAAGAGCAGAGTTATCAGCTGTCCAAGGTCACTGGTGTGAGGAAGGCGAGCACTGGCCATTCCTGCTGTGACATTCCTGCTCACAATGTGCATTGTCACTGGGGTGAGGACAAGGAGAGTTCCTCCAAGGAGCTGGGAAGTGACATGGCAAATTCCAGGCTGTGATTATTCACCCTGTGATGGAGAGCAGAGTCAGGTGATGGGAGCAGGAGATAAAAGTCCCTGATCCTCGGCGGTGCTGGTAGAGAATAAACAGATCTGCAGTTATTAAACTGTGCTGCCTTTTTTTTTCCCCCTTAATTGAATACAAGCGGAAAATGCCTATTAAAGGTGCTCCATTTCTGGCATTCAGGAGATTGCTGTGTGTCCCATGGGGAGTTGGAGCAAGGTCCTGATGGCATTTGCTGGTGCTGTGTGATGAGGAAAGGGAGAAGTTGGCTTCACACAGCTCTGTGCTGAATCTCCAGGCTGGAGAAAAGCACCTCTGCTGTGGTGTGTGTCCTCAGGAGCTGCATCCCAGCTTTCAGAACAGCAGCGTTGGCTCAGGCTGCTCTCACCTCTTGGCACCTCACTTTTTCCATCTCGGGGAGCTCAGGTGCTGCAGCTCCATGGAAAGCCATGAACTTTGGCAAAGTGGAAGCTTTGCATGGGATCCTTTAGGAATCTCAGCTGTATTTCTTAAGAAAATACCAAACCTTTCACAATGAGCAGTGAAAGAACCAAATTATAAATTATTTTGTGACAGTTTTTTGGGGGCTTTTTTGTCAATCCTAACAAAATGCTGAGCATGAGACTGAATCCCCTTGTGTTACAAAAAGGAGATCTCTGAGTGGCCAAGTGCTCGTGTAAATGTTTTTTGAGACTGAGACCTGTGTTTATTCTTAGGGCAGAAACTTTAAGTGCTCCCTTGTGGATTAAAAAAAGAACAATTCTTATTGTAATCAGAATGAAAACCTCCATTCTTACGCAATTTGGGGTTGGAAGTTGCCGCAGTGAAAAGGGGGAAGTATTGTTATTTTGAGTTTCCAAGCAGGAAGAGGGGGAGATGCACAGGGGGTGAGGTGAGCAGCTCAGACACAGAGCAGGGACATCAAACCCTCCGTGGCTGAGGGGATATTGTCACTCACACCGTGACATTTCCAGTCCCATTAGCAGTGAATGGATGTCTCACCATGTTCAGGAAGCTTTTCCTTGATGGTGATGCTCAGGTTTGGTTGAACATGATATAAACCCCAATGTATTTGTGGGATTTCTCCTCTCTGCTTTAGATTTTCAAATCCTCCTTGAAAATGTCCTGATTTGAAAAAATGGTGTGGTGCAGAAAGAAGTCAATTACTGAGTCCCAAATAGGGAGAATTGGGGATGAAGGCGAAGCAAATGAGTCAGATATAAATAATCCTATTATGTCTTGGCTGCAGCCACACCTAGAAACCTTGAGCAAACATTTCTGTGTAGTTATTCCTGTGTTTGATACACTTTACTTGTTAAGTCCTGTTTTAAAATTGCAGCGTGTAAAAATTGTGTAGGGCCAGTTGCCACTAGTGTTAAGGACTTGGGAACTGTTGCAGTCATTTTGACCAGAAGCACAGAGACCTGAGTTAATTTGCTCTCCTATTTCCCCAAAATCAAAAAAAATCTATAACCCTGGAGCTGGTGTTGCCTTGGAAGGCTTTCAAGGCAATTCTTTTTGCAGTAGGCCTTCAAAAAAAATCTCTGGTGAGGAGAGCAAACAGGAAGATGTAATTACCCTTTGCCTCTTGTGTATCAAATCCTTGTTCATGGGACAGGGCTTTGGTAAAACACTTGTACAAGTAGTGTGGAAGCTGTAAGGAAAAGCATTTGGATCCAGCTAAGTCATACCTGATGTTCCTGTGGTTCCTGTCCTGTGTCTTACGGGGAAATTGCTCGCCTCATGGTGTGGGTCTCCTCTCTTTCATGGTGGATAAGCTGATTTTTAATAAATATGAACAAAGCCATTTTTCCAGGTGTGACTTTAAAAAAAAAAAAAGAAAATTTAGACCTTTCTCCTCCTTGCCTTCTCTGATTCCAGTTCCTCTGTTGTAGCTCCTGTGCAAGGGGGCCTGAAATCCCCTTTGTTACCTGTGGCTGATTCTGAGGGCTTAGTACCAGAGGTCGGGGCTTGGATTTGAGTTCTTTTGTTTGTTTTGCCCTGCTCTCCTTTGGGCTTTATCCTGGGAAATGGGATCCTCTGGCTCAAGAGAATGGCAGAGATTTGTCCTACACACCCCGATCCTTCCCTGCAGGATTCCCATTCCTGTTGGGATCTTTCTCAGCTCTCGGTGTGCAGCTGCTGCTGTTCAACCCATTCCCTCCTCTGTGGGATGTGAAGGTGATTCCAGGTGTTGAACCTGATGGGAAAAGACAGATGGAAATCAAGGTTGATGTACTGGAAGCTCTCAGGGATGTATTTATGGAGGCTCACACTCATCAATATTGACACTTTCTCTTTCTCACCTTCCAGGTATTTAATTGGATTCAGCAAAGCACAAGGGAGGGAGACACAAAATAAGGGGATGATGGTCATAAAAATTCTCCAGGATGCCACAACTTGGCCTCTTCCCCTGGAAAAGTAATTACTTATGTTCTGTTGTTTAAAATGACAGAAGACCTTCCTGGGAATATTTGAAAGGACAGACCAGGTGAAGTGGTGTGAACACAGAAGTGCAGGCTCCTCATCCAGCACAGACACAGTGATTTGGGCAGAAGGATAAAAGGAGAGTGTTGGCTGGAGAGCTGGAGAAACAGAAAATGTTCTTCTCTGAGAGCTGGGTTTGGTTTCAGGTTGTGGGGGATCTGATCCTGGTGCAGCTAGGGGTGTCTGTGTGGATTTCTGGTATTCCCACCCTGTAAAGTGGCAACCTTGGGGCTGTGCTGGTTCAGCTGCTCCTGGGCTTGGGTGCAGGATCTCACAGGCACAAAGAAATTCACAGTATTGCAGTGGAGTCCTTGGCACCACGAGAGGAATCTGTAAAACAGTCCAAGAAAGGGAGAAGGAAAGGAGCTAGTGAAGTAGAGAGACCTGGGAAATGTCAGAGCTGGTTTTTCTATAGTTCTGCTGTCAGGAAGAGCTATTTCAGAATAGTTTTCTGTGGGTGAAGTGTGACAAGAAGTCCCCAAGAGGTACTGTCACATTGGGATAAGCTTGAAGTCGTTGGATTGTTTCCACCACTCAAAGAGATTGTTTGAAGCTGTTTCATGGATTCTTAGTTGAAAGGTGAATTTCTGCTCCTTCAGCACATTCTGCCCCAAGCAATTGCAGACAGATCTGTGTCTTAACTCACTAAACCAGTTAATGGTGGAGCTCTGAGCACATTGCTGGCAATGTCAACGAAAAGGACTGTGCTGGCTGTTCCAGGGAGTTCCCCCTCCGAGGGGAAAAGCTGACTTGGGTTTCCTGTGCTGTCCTTTCCCTCTGATTGTGCAGGGTGCGAATTCAAAGCGTTATCTGTGGATGGAAGCACATCTGAGGAGGAGGAGGAAGGCAGCAAGGCCGGGCAGTTTGCCAATTGCTCCAAGCCTTTGTTAAAGACGAAAGGAAACCTGTCTCTGTTTAGGCACTGGTGCATCCCCAGGGCCTTCCTTGGCCTGTCTGGGAGGGAGGAGAAGGCAATCACTTGGAAGTGACCACACACTTCTGCATGTCAGCGTCCATCAGCTCTTGAGGCCACCTTGAGGTGTTTGAATTCAAAGATTCTGTGTTGAATTCTCAGGATTTTCCTCCTGCAGGTCTGTCAGGAGAGCACTGACCCCATCTGTTGAAACCAGAGCGTGGGGAAGGATTTTCTGGGTGGATCTGGTCCTCCCTCACCCTGGAATCTCTGGGATTTGCCTCTGGGATGGACTGCTTTCTCTGTGTGATAAATTCCTCATTCTCAGCTTGCTGCATGCAGAAATAAAAAGGAGAGACAAGCTCAAGTATCAAAATAAATGTCAGTTTTAAACAAGTGCAATCAAGCAAATTAAAAATGGGCAGGTTTTCATGTTCGGATCTTTACTGTTCCTTTTCCTCTGCATGAAAAGAAGATTTTGGAGTGATTTATGGCTGTCATGCCAGTTTTCTCAGCACTGCAGGGTACAGCACTGTCTGTCAGTTGAGCAGTTGATTTTGACAGGCTGCACTTCTGGGCCAGGGTTTTTTTTTCTTGTTCCTCCTTTTATAGCTTTTTTAACATGAAATATTCAATCCTGCCTGTGCTCAGCACAACTGATTCAGGTATCACACTTCAGAGAGCTCTGACCACAGTGCTGGGTCGTGAGCACATCCTGCATTTGTGACTTCTGTGTGGTTGTGTATTTTCATGGCGTTGGGGGCCACCCACCTGTGACCTGGCAGTGCTAGGAGGAATTTTGCTGTGTCTTCCTCCAGTAGAGTTAGGGCCAGAGGAAACAGCTCTCCAGAGTTTCCTGGGTACAGCTCGGGTACTACAACCTGCAGGAATTTTTATGGGTGCTCAGACTGGCTGTCCCTGCAGGTCAGCGCTGTGTTCAGTAGAAAATCTCAGCTGGGATTCTCCAAGGAATTAATTTTGTTTCTGTGCTTTTTATGCAGTTTTTTGTTGTGCTTGTAGAACCCCAGTGCTAAGAAAGAAATAATCCTGTTGTGCAAGAGATGTTGGAGAGAAGTGGTTGTTTTATTTCCCAAACATCATCATTTCTCTTGAGAGACTGTTACGTGGCGTGGCATGAATTTTACTTCTGTGAAACACATGGAGTCAGCAGAGAAGTCTTGGAGAACAAATCGGAGGGCAACGATCCAACCCCGAGCTGTGTCCACAGTCCTTCTCTTTCAGAGTTTTTTACTTAATTGCAGATTTTCTATTTGGATGTTAATCCTCTAGTTTCTCCTTCTTGGCAGAATATCTCATCTTAAATTATTACTGTCAACACGTCCTTAGCCCTTCCTGCCCCTCCACCCCCTAATTGTGGGTGCTGTCTGTGGTGCTTTGCTTTGCTGTAAAAAGCCGTGGTGTTTGCAGCTGAAAGCAAAGCCTGCTGTGAATATCATATTTTATCCAAAAGTCACAAGCAGCTCCCCATTAATATTATTACATTGACACCCTGGTTTTATAAACAGTGGAATATTCTGCGGAGTGGTTGTTATCCAGTGATTATGGCTCCATTAGGCACAGGAACAGATGGTTCCTGTCCAAGTACTTTTTATGTTGTCATTTCTAGCAGGAATAAAAGGGAATGTTGAATTTTCATCTCTTGAGTGGTGAGGCTGGAAAGGTCACATAGGCTGTGCTGGAGGAACTTGTATTAAAGCGAGGTTGAGAGACCAAGTAGGAAGTGATCTATGGAATCGTGGGATGGTTTGGGTTGGAAGGGGCCCTAAAGCCCTCATCTCTTTCCACCCTGCTGCCATTCCACCTTCCACTCTCCCTGGGTGCTCCAAGCCCTGTCCAGCCTGGCCTTGAGCACTTCCAGGGGTGGGGAGTGATGTGGAACATCATTCCATGGATGGAGACTGGAGCAAGGCAGCGCTCACGGATGCTGGGATGGGTTGTAGGGCAGCAGAGCAAGGCTGCAGTCAGGATGAGCCTGGGATGGATTTCCAGGTTCAGGAGAGGTGGGGCTCCTGCAGTGATGGAGAGGGAGGGCCTTGGGAAGTCCCTGCCTTCCTCAGCAGCCTAAACAGGGCTGGAATTAGGCCACAGATGTCCAGGAACTCTGCCAGGGTCACGCTGTGGAGCTGAAGCAGCAGCTTTGCCCGGTGCACCTGTGTCCATCCGTGGCCTCCATCCTGCCTTCTCCATCGGGGGTGATTGGAGCTGGAGACCTTGGGATCCCCACAAAGGACTGACAAGTCTCATTCCATACCCTCTGCAATTCTTACTTTGTTTTTTCAGGTTGTTTTGTCTCTTTTTTTTTGTAGGTTTGGGGTTTTTCTTAAGAGGACATTTTAGAGCTGTGTATTAAATTCTGCTCTGTCCATGCCTAGAGAGAAATTAGCTGGCAGGATTTTTTCCTGTTGTGAGAACCAGAGAGTTCAAAGTTATGCTTCTGTTTTCAATGAGTAAGTTGGAGAATTTACCTGTCTCTTTGCATAGTAATAAACCCAAGCTAATTCTGTAGAATTAAGTGCTAATGAGAAATAAAGCAATAAAGTTTAGTTTGTTATTGAAAGTAATTCTGCTTCCACCTTGGAGGGACATTGGCTATTGCTGAGAGAAGCTGCACAGTCATCTTTGAATGACTTCAAACTTAATGCAGAATGGAAAATTAAAACATGATCTCACTCTCATTAAAATTAAGTAATTGATGTCATCATTCAATTACAAGATTTTTTAGGAGCTTTCGACAAATCTTTCCAGGTTGTTACTAAAACCTGACCAACCAGGGATCCTTAAATTGGAGGAAATGGGGGTAGTTCTCTGTGAGGTAAAGGAGCATCTCAGGAAAATCCCCAAGTGGCAAAACTCAGCCCTGAACTCGCAAAGGCAGAGCTCCCAATGTCCTTCTCCTCCCTGGAGATTCCAGCTCAGCATCACCAATTGCAGCAAATCTTTCATCCCTTGCTCTGGGCTACACAGAGCTGGAGTGGCAAAGGAGACTTTTGCGCTGGCTTCATCATTTTCAGAGTATGAATATTTAATTTAGGCTTCTTAAGGCTTTTAGCAGATTTATCAGGCTGTTTCCTGTGGTAGTGTATGTGAGGACAACTGGAGAGAGCATTTGGATTCGCTTAGGGCATGGAAGTAGGGTTTATTTGTTTTGATTTATTACTGAAATACTTTTAATAAACTCCTCTTGTTCTGTGAGTAACTTCCCCAAAATCTTAACCAGAAAATAGAACCAGCAATTCTTACTTTTCCAGTGCCAAGCAGCATTTTGGTGACAGTGTCCAGCTTTTACTTGTTTAAAGCTGAAATCTGTTCATCCTGCTGTTATGTGATTAGAAGTTTATATAAATATTTCACAATTTTGAACCCATTTTTACTATAAGTTTGATCTTGGAGAGATTGCCCCTTGTTAGTGCAAATACATCATGGAATTTTTGCTTGTTATTAGACATAAAGTTCCTTTTTTTCCCATATTCAAGGCACTCTGGTCAAGTGCACAGTGCAGGACACGAGGGCAGGTCTGGTTGCCTTTCAGCACATGAGAGCTGTTTGCATTCTTTTAGTTTTTGTCAAGTTGCTGACTGTGTGCCCTTAAATAATCCTGCTGATTTCTCCATACTTCCTTCCCCCTACAAGTGAGACATTTGAGAAATCAGTTTATTTAAATTGGAAGAGGAGATATTGCACCCCGAGAGAGGCAACAGGAGGAAAATTCTCTGTCACGAGTAGTTGTGGATTTGGAGATGGCTGGTGAATAAGATCTTTTTAACTTTTAGGCCTGTTTATTTTGGTTCGAGGTCCACTGGTGTCAGTGTGGAAGGGATATCTGTCCTCCCACTTTAGTGTTTTGATAGTGATATACTGATGGAAGGCAAGAAAATTCTGTGTATGAGGTTGTTAGTGATTGGAACAACAGAAACATCGGGGTGATATCACAATATCCTGCGTAACAATGGCAGTAAAGTGACTGTGCCTTCTCTTCGTGGTAAAAGGATGGGTTTTTTCTATTTAAAAAGGCCTCATTGCATCAAAACCTGGATGTCATACTATTAATGTGCTTTGTTAATTAGGAGGAATGGGTGTGCTGGGAGAAAAGTGTGCCCTCCCCTGAAGCAGCCCAGTTCAGCGACTTTGGGGTGGCTTTGCAAAGTGCAGCTGGGTTGTTGGGTCCTCTTTGCCGTGGAGTTTGGCTCATTATTTTGATTATTTTGATCTTCCACGCAGCTTAAAGGCTTTCACATGAGAAGGATCTTGCCACATCCTGCTCCAGAGAAGGAACAAAGCGCTGCTGGAGCAGGCACTGACTCTGCCCTGCACAGAAGTCGCTCCTCGTGTGATCCTTCTTGTAAAGAGCGTTGCAGCTGACAGGATAATGGGGTTTTTTAGCCCTGCTGGTGTCGTGCCAAAAGGGTTTCCTTAGCAGTGCCATTCTTTAAGGAGCCGTGGATGCTGATGTAAACACAACTGAAAGCTTCACACAGCCCGGACTGAGAGCAGGGCCTGGAATCTGCTGCTCCTGCCATGCTGTGCAGGACATTTTTCTTCTGCTCTGTCTATTTAAATCTGCTTTCCCAGGCTTGTAGCCGACTTGAATGGGTTGTGCTGTTGAGTGCAGGAAATGTGGCTTGGTGGCTGCACTGAGGAGCTGCCCTGCTCCATGGATGGAGCATTCCACGGGATGCAGAATCGTGTTTGGGATGGGGCCGTGCAGAGCAGGTTTAAGGGTATTGAACAAGGTGTTTTGGTTTAGTCAGGCTTGAAGGGAATGAGTAGGAGACCTCTGTGCTGCTCCCAGAGCTGCTGCTGCTGCTGCTGCCTCCGTCAGGAACGCGTCGGGAATTTGGTGGGAGTCTCCGCCAGTCAAATTACAGGTGTCGCACACTAATTGGAGGCTGGTAAAAGTTTAATAATTGTATTGCTTTGCCTTTAAGTAGTGGGATCCTGCTCTGGTGACTAATCCTGTTTAATAGTGACTGTCCTCGAGTGAGCACTTGGGAGTGCAGTGACTTGGGGGTTCTGAATCTGTTCCAGATTTCAAACAACGTATTTTGCTCTCTTGAGCAGGCACCACTTTTTCTGCTGCTTTTTCTGTGGAATGGGAGTAACATCCTTATGAATACACACCTGGCACTGTTTCCTTAGGAAAACCAGGGCAGGAGGGGTGTAGGATGTATCTCACCTCTTGATTTTTGAAAGATTCCTTCTCACGACTGATTGTTCTCGGTTGGTTCTGTTTTTTAGCTGGGTTTTGTTTGAGGAGGGAGGGATCTTCTAAGTGCCAGTGCCTCCATCAAGTTCTCTTTCTTTGTTTCATCATGCATAATCATCGACCTCATTGCTGGGACTTGGAATAGCATTATCCCATCTGGAAATACATAATTACTGTGCAGGGTGAGGTGCCAACTGGGTTAGGTTCTGTGCTGTGTTTAAGGGCAGGTTGGAGTTGCTGAATACTTGGTGTGAGCAGCTGTGTTTGATCACTAGATAGGGCAGTAATTGCTCTTAATTTCTTTCTTCTCCCCTTCTTGTATCTTATTCAAGAATCTAGGATTTGCTTAGGAAAAGTAACTTCAGGGCCAGCTGGACTGAAGTGGGCTGTGTGTCCAAAGTGATTTTTGGTGTGCTTGGACGAGGTGTTGCTGTGGAGTCAGGATGGGAGGAGAGTTACCAGCAATGAGTCCCTGTGGCACTTGGCTTAAATTGAAAAAAAAAATGGAAGTGAAAAGAATTATTAAATATTGACACGTGAGAGCCAAGAAGAGGTGGCTGACAGGAGTCACACACAGGATTCAAATCCACAGTAACTTCTGTTTTAATCTCTTTGGGTGCCAGCATGGTTTTGTCTTCGTTTTAATTCCTGGGCTAAATGTGGAAAATCATCAGTCCACACTTGTCTCTCCCTTGTAGAAAGTGCAGACTGCCAGAACAGGCAGAGTTTGTGTGTAATGTCTTGTTGTTGGGCTGGACAGGCCCTGGGAGAGTGTTATCAGAACTGAAATAACTCAGTGTGTACCTGGAGGGTGACAATGCTCTACCTGCTTGAACCGAGTGCTGAATCACAGGACTGTCACCGTTTAGTCATTTCCTGGGAAACTTTGTTTTTCAGTCTGGTGGGAGAGTGAGAGGTCTGCACTTGTGCCAGGGATTGAATACTTGGGAATTTCTGCTGGTGTGTGTGAGCAGGAGGTTAGTCAGCAAAAGGAATTATTCAGGGCACAATCACTTCAGCTGGGTTATTTAATGCTCTGGGAGTTGTCTTGCTTTACTCAGCTCAGCTGGTTCTTGGGAATGTGTGTGACACTGTCTTTGTCCCCTCCTGCAGATTGTTCTGGTGCTAAAACCCTGCAGTGCTCCTGCCTCTCAACTCACATGGTTCTCACTGCCTGCATATTAAAAATAGATGAAAACACTTCTCCTGAACAGATTTTGTAAAATCCTGCTTGTCACAAAGCCTTGGGTTTGTTGCATTCAGGAGGGAAAATGAATTTTCCCCCAGTGATAAGTTGTAGCTATTTAAAGGATTTTTACTTTTTAGCCCTAGGATGGGGTTACATGTAAGATTTTTTTTATTTGTATGTGGGATTCAACTGTTTATGTGTACGTGCTGCACATAAATTTTATGGGTAACATAAAATTGATATGGCTGCACTTCACAATAGAATATTTCATATAAAGTTGACTTTGGTGATTGGATTTTGCAGGTGTTGGTTGGAGGCAGTTGAGCAGAGCCTGTGTTTTGGGTTTTCAGGGCTAACACAATCATGGAGTTGAAGGTTATAAGAGTTTATCTTCAAGAGTCTTTGGAGCTTTTTTTAAAACATTTCACCTTTTGGAAAGGCAGGTGTTGGCTCTGCATGGGCAGCACGGTTGGTGTGGCTGATCACAGAACTGCAGAGTCCTTGAGGCTGGAGAAACCCTCCGAGGTGATGGAATCCAACCTGTGACCAATCCCTCCCTTATCATCAGCCCAGAGCACTGAGTGCCACGTCCAGTCAATTTTTTGGATACCCCCAGGGATGGGAACTCCACCACCTCCCTGGACAGCCCCTTTCAATGTTTAACTGCTCTTTCCATGAAGAAAATTTATCCCATTGTTTTTTATCCCATTGTCCCAGCTGAGGATCTGAAAGGCAAAGTCTTTCTGGCTCTTTAGTTCTTACCTAGAGGTGAAGAAGAGGTAATTTAATCGATGTACCTGGGCAAGTCCTTTAAATAAAGTTTAAACAGAGACACCAGGATGTGGTGATGCTGTGTGAGCTGCACACGGTCACGGTGAGCACGTCCTCATGTCTGCTGCCAGAGAAGAATCAACCAGAGCAGTAACACCCATGAGAGGCTCTTTTATCCCCAGCCCTAGCTCCCAAAGCCCCTGAGAACCCATTCTGCTGACTCTGTTTCCAGCAGAAATGCCCAGATGTGTCTCAGTGTGGAGGAGGGAGGGTCTGTGGCTGAGACCGAGCTGGTGACACCTCCTTGTCACCGATGTCCCCAGCCCAGGTGTGCAGGGGGGACTGAGCCCTGTCCTCAGCTCACCCACTTGGTGATGCATCACATATGGCCTGGAAGATTACAGCTGGAAATACACAGCCCAGACGGGTGAACCGAGGACACTGGAGCTGCTGCAACTCGGAAATGCTGCTGCAAGATAAAGGGATTCCTCGGTATGGTTTCAGGAGTTGGATTTACTGCTTAAAGTTAAAACAACAACAAAAAAAACCCCCAAACCCTTAAGGTTTATGGCACCCAGTGAGTGAGCTGGGGTGAGGAGCACCTTGTGACCTGGAATGACCCAGACCTCGAATGCAGGGCAGCCGTGCCACAGAAACCTCATCTTGAATGGAATTCTTTTGAAATAATAAATGTTGAGATTAAAATAGTTTGAATTTGGTAAAACAACACTCCTAAGCCTTTAGAGAAGGGTTTTGGAGCTGCAGAACAGAGCCCCCACAGTGCTGCAGCCAAGTCGGCTTGTTCTGCGTGTGTAAATTAATCTGGAGCTGATCTGTCTGTGAAACTTTGAACACCGAAGCTGTAGCAGTTTAATGCCTGTGCCCAACAAACACAGCTTTGTGAGCCTGGCTGGGTTTTCAGTGCCCTATTCATGCTCCTAGTGAGAATACAATGGTGCTGTTAAAGGGAAACCACAGAGCCCAAACCTGTGCTGCTTGTTTGGTGACAAGTACAGTGGGCAAGGTGTTCTTTCTCTCAAGAAATCAGACTTTTTTTTCTGGAAGACTGTTATTTCACAGGCCTTGCTATTATCTCCAAGAAGGAAACCTGATACACAGCTTCAGCCAAAGGAAGGAGGAGGGAATCTTTGAGGCTGCGTCATCATTTGGCCTCAAACAGGACAAGGCAATTGTCTAAACTTGTTTCAAATGTAGTTTTTGTGCTGCAGTTGTAGCTAAGAGTGGTAGGAGTTTAAGGCCATTGCACAGGTACAGGCTATTTGAGCACACAGCCTTAGAAAAAATGGTTTAAATGTTGTGTTTTGGCTTGCTGAAGCCTGGGACTGAGCATGTCTCAGTTTTAACCCTTGGTAAAACCACTGGGGAGGGTGTGGGATGTCTACAAGTTGCCAGTTCTTCAGGAAAATCACAAAATCCCAGACTGGCTTGAGTTGGAAAGGAGTTTAAAACCCATCCAGTGCCACCCCCTGCCATGGGCAGGGACACCTTCCCCCATCCCAGGTGGCTCCAAGCCCCATCCAGCCTGGCCTTGGACACTTCCAGGGATGGAGCTGCCACAGCTCCTCTGGACAAACCCGTGCCAGGCCCTCCTCACCCTCACAGAGAGGAATTTCTTCTTTGAGAAAGGTGGGAACCAGCTCTAAGTACATAAATGAGTGATGACAACATTCCTTACTGAGCGCTGACCCGATTTGTGCCCATTTTTTGCCCAGGCCACAAGTGCACTCAGTCCTCACTTTGTGTTTCTCCAAACCACTCCAGTCACACTCGAAAGGCTTTATCTGAGGGTGACGTGCAGCAAAAGAACATTTTGGGCTTTTCAGCAGCACTTCTGGTCTTCATTGTCTCCATGTTGGTACTCGAGCCCTGCAGGCCCAGACTGAGCTCTGCTCTTTCAGAGCAGGTTTGAGATGACAAAACCACTGGGAGATGTTGCCTGTCCTGTGCCTGGACATCAACAGGCAAGAAAGGCCAAGCCATCAGGTCATTTATAGGGGTGAGACCCAAAATCTGGTTGCATCAGGGATAGTATAATAGAATAATCTAATTATTTTTGTTACAATCTTTTTGTCACATTTGCTTTTAAGTAGAATAGCTGTCTGTATTTTGGGGCTAATGGAAGTACCAGAAGCACCACCAGGATTCCCTGGAAGCACAAACTGTTGGAAACATCAACAGATTTCTTTTTTATTTTTTTTTTTAAACCATACAAACATTTTGTTTCAATGCACACAAAGTGCTTTCCAATTGGAATCTTCTCCTTGCTGCAGCCCAGTGTTTGGAGGCTTTGTTGCGGAGATGCTTTGCCCTACGTGATCATTTTCCTTAATTTCTCCACTGTAGTAATTATGGTTTTGTTAGACAGTAAATGATTCAGTGTTCTCATTCCATGGGGGGAAGGGGAGCAGGGATGTTGAAAGAGGAGCATTGTCTGAGCTAGCAGGATTAGCGGGTGTTACCACCTTGCACTGATTGAGCACCACTGGTTAGAACAGATCATCAGCGCTAATTGCTGAAGAGCAGCCTGGCGTGGGTGGGGAGCCAGGCTGGAGGGGCTTCTCTGGGGCAGGATTTGGGTATAGGTGTGACATCCCAGCCGATCAGGTGTCCTTCCCTGGCTTCCCTGCTCTCTGCCATTTGAAAGTTCATCCTTTCTCCTGCATTCCCAGTGATCAGAGCATTCCAAATGGATTCAGTTGGTTGTGTTTACACCTGCTCTGTCCCAGGGAGCTGCTTACCTGTGGAAGCTGCAGCAGAGGTGGCAGGAAGGAAGAAGAGGCTCTTCCTCCATCACAGCACAGCTCAGCTCACTCTTCTCTCTCCTGTAAAACCCCAAAAGCTGCTTTCCTTTTGAGCAAAACCCCATTTCCTGGGCAGGGCCTCAGCCTGGGGAGGCTCAGCCTCGGCTCGCTGCGGATACGGATAAATACAGAGCGAACGGAACAGAGATGGGAGGGAGCCAGGAGAGGCTCAACACTGTTTGTGTTTTAATTTCTTCCTTTGGGAATGAACAAACACCATTTTATGGCCAAATTATCAGCCCTCATTTGCTTTGCTGGTGTTTCTTTGTGGTGCCCTGTCTTGTGTCTGCCTGGAGAGGGGTTGTGGTTCTCAGGGTGGGTTTTGAGCTCTCTGGGAGAATTTAGCACCCAAAATATCACAGAGTGTTTTATTTGTGGAAAGGGGTTAATGATTGACCAAGTTTATGTCAGAGGAGTGAATGGTTCCAGAGTTTGCAGCCCTATTGTCCTGGTGCTCTTCCTGTGGCTGTAATTTATGATATTCCATGAGGAAATCCACGTTTGTGTCCAGATCTCGCCATTTCCATTTCCTGTAGATCAGCAGAAAAGGAATAAAGTGAAAGAAAATTTCTCCTTTAGTGATTCTTTTGTGTCTGTATCAGTGGATTGGTACCAAATTTAGACTCTGCATGACCAGAAAAGAGGTTTTATTCAGTAATTTCATTCCACCTGTGCCACGTGTTGTTCCCAAGGCTGGACGTGCCAATTTGGTTGTGCCAGTTGTGGTTGCAGTAGTTAAATCACATCCACGAGGTGACTCTACACCTGCCACCCATGTCTGCACATGGTTTTCCCAGGAGGACAATCCCTGTGTCTGGCTGGAGCTTTTGTTTCAGGGAATTGTGGTTTGGTTCACACAAATTTTGTTTCATGGAATTGTGGATGGTGCTCTGGAAAGAACTCGGGTTTATCTCCTTCCCTAAACCTTTCAGTCCCTTCCACTTCAGTAGGGCTGGGCTCAGAATTGAGGCTTTACATCTCCTAATCCTGTGCAGATGTTTGGGACTGGCAATCTATTTGTCAGAATAATGGTTTAATTTATTTTTTTATGTTATAACAGCATAAAAATTCAGATGGAATTGGAAATTGAGCACTAGGAAGACAGAGAACTGCCAGGGAGTCCCAGGAATCTATCAGCTTTATTATATTTATTGCTTGAATTTTTCTCCTTGGAACTTCCCTGCTTTTGCCAAATAGCATTAGGCTTTTATTTTATTATTGGCTTATGCTCAGAGAATCCTTTTTACAACAATAATATTAACAATGTGCAGTTGAGGCTGCAAGTGGTGGTGTGGCCTGAGTTCCCTTCTTGTTTCTCATCACTATCTCACCTTGGCTTCAGATTTCCAGCTGTGAGCCTGGGAACCAAACTGCTTCCATTCCAATGGGGATGGGCTTGGGTTTTTTTTGGTAGGATATATGTGTGGGACAAATAATTAGAGAGAATTCTGTGCTTCCCAGCATGTGAAGCAGAATGGGGTGCTACCAAAACTCAAAGTTCTGGTGTTACATGTATTACTTGTGTATGTTGTATTCCTTAGTAATTCCAGCAGTTTTCTGTGGAAAAGTGTTCCAGGAGAGCAGGAAAAGGTTCTCCAGAGCTCCAGGAGAGCAGGAAAAGGTTCTCCAGAGCTCCAGGAGAGCAGGAAAAGGTTCTCCAGAGCTCCAGGGGTGCTGGGACAGCGCTCCAGGGATTGTTGTGGGGTCTGTGCAGGAGCTGCAGCTGCACTGGATGATCCCTGTGGGTCCCCTCCAGCTCAGGACACTCCACAATTCTCTGAAAATCACCTCCAGAAGTGGAGGCAGAGCTGGGCAAAGCTTGGAGGGTTTTGGAGCTCCTGCAGTCGCTCAGGACATCGTCCTGGGGCACACAGGAGCTCAGCCTGAGGTGTCCCCCTCCCTGCACGTACCTGTGGGTGAGCAGGGCGAGTGTCACCCGAGCTCTGCATTGCAGTCAGGCACTGAAATTACTGCTTTGCTTGGCATTTCAGTGCATTGTGGATATTCTTTTCAGCTCCTGGATTTGTTTGGACTTGTTGTGCCCTGACTCAAACCTGGTGTTAAGAGGAGTGAGATAAAATTCTGTGTGCGGATGCACACCCTGCCCTGAGCAGCACGAGTCAGAGAAGGATGGAATCATGGAATGGTTTGGGTTGGAAGAGACCTTAAATCTCATCCTGTTCCACCCCCTGCCATGGGCAGGGACACTTTCCACTGTCCCAGTGTTGCTCCAAGTCCCATCCAGCACCTGGGCACTTCCAGGGATCCAGGGATCCAGCTTCTCTGGGCAGCCTGATCCAGGTTCTCAGCACCCTCACAGGGAGGAGTTTCTTCCCAGTATCTTATCTAAACCTCTGTCATTAAGTCTGAGTTGTACTCGAGCTCTGAAACTCCCGTCAGTGCTTCGAGTGCCACTGGCATGCCCAGCACTAAGGAGTGGAGTCCATTCCCTTTCCAGGCATTTCACACATCACCTTTGGAACCAAACTGGGCACTAAGCTGGAATGTTTTAGCAGAGACACTGGTGGTGTTGGGAGGTTTAGAGCCTGGAGCCTGTAATCCCTGTTTGTGGTGTGGCCCCTGGCAGGAGGATCCTGTTCAGAGCAAACCCCACGGCCGGAGCTGCTCCGGGGCTGTTCCCTCTCAGTTTAGGCTCACGGCAAAGAAAACATCCTGTTTGTGAGCACTCACTTCTTGTCATCCTGTGGCTTGATTTTAGCTTGATACCAAATAATTCTGTTTTTCTTAGTGCTGCTGTGTGTTTGATGGTTCCCCATCTCTGGGAGGTGGGAGGTTTTAAGTGCCAGGCAGGCTATGAAGAGGCTTGAAACGCTGCAGGGCTGTTAGTTTTAATCCCTCCAAGGTTCCAGTCTTTCTTGTGGTTCTGATGTAATGTGAGAAATTAAAACAAAAGACAGCAGCCAGATGGTGCATCTCCAGGATCAGACAGATTAGTTTTTTAAAAGAGGGAAAAGTTTACAAATGCTTATTCTGGTCTCTAGAGTAATCACTCTAATAATAATCACTCCAGAGAGGATTCTCCCCCTGTACTCTGCTCTCGTGACAGCCCACCTGCAATCCTCTGCCCAGTTCTGGGGCCCCCACCATAAGGAGGATGTGGAGCTGTTGGAACAAGTCCAGAGGAGGCCACAAAGCTGATAAAAACGGGACTGGAGCAGCACCTCCCTTATGGAGACGGGCTGGGAGCGTTGGGAGTGTTCAGCATGGAGGAGAGAAGGTTGTGTGGAAACTTCACAGCACCTTGCAGTGTCTGAAAGGGCTGCAGGGGAGCTAGAGAAGGACAATTCATCAGGAGCTGCAGCGACAGGACAGGGAGAATGGGTTCAGACTGGAAGAGGGGAAGTTTGAGTTACCTGCATGGAAGAAATTCCCCCCTGTGAGGATGGGGAGGCCCTGGCTCCTGGATCTGGGCTGTGCTGGCTGGACACGAGTCTGGAAGTTGACTGTCCATCCTTGCCTCAGTTTTTGGAGATCCCCATGGCAGCTGCTGGAGTGGGCTGGCTTTGTTTGCTGTTTGATTAGTTCAAGATGAGGCTCTGGATTTGCACTTCTCCTTCACCCTGTTGGTTGGGAATTATCCCACTTTGTTCGCCTAAGTTGTTTTGTGGTTACAGAATATTTTCATGCACTCCCAGTTTCCCTTTTTAGTTTTTCACTGCTTTGATATTCCATTTAGATAGCTGCTGTGATCCAAGTTACTGCATTTAAATAGTGGATAGTGTAGGTCTCTGATCCCAAGGGAAACTGCAGAAGTTCTGTAATATGGAGCTTTGAAATCCTAATGCCCTCGGATTTATTGAGTTTCGGGTTCTCTATGGCTGTGTTCAGGTGAAACCTTCATGGCACTGAAAAAAAAAAAACCAACCAGACCTCAAATTGCAAAATTCTGATTTGATTAAATGAGTTTTCTTTGCTTGTTTTTAGGGGACATCACACAGAAGGGGTATGAGAAGAAGAGAGCAAAGCTGCTGGCTCCGTACGTTCCACAAACCCAAGGTAGGTCCTTGTTTTGGCTGGAATCAGGATTTTGTAGAGCTGTGACATTAAAGGGATCCGTGCAATGGAGCACTGAGATCCCATTTTCCAGTTCTGGATTATTCTGAGCTGATCATGACATTGTGAGGGTGTGTGGGTTGGTCTCTAGTTCTGTTGAACTCCAGGAGTTCCTGTCAGCTCCAGAGCTCCTGGTGGGACTCTGCAGTGCTGTGGGAGAGCCTGGCACTGGGGCTGCCCAAATCTCTGGAAGTTTCCAAGGCTGGACAGGGCTTGGAGCAGCCTGGGATAGGGGAAGGTGTCCCTGCCATGGCAGGGGTGGAACAGGATGGGCTCTAAGGTCCCTCCCAGCCCAGAGCATCCTGTGGTCTCCCACATCCGTCCATCACTTCCCACTCCCTTGGCTCTTGAGAGCTCAAGGGCTCTGGATCAATCTGGATCCTCAAGAACCACTCTGGAAACATTCTCAAAAATGTCTGAACTGCAGCGTTGGTCTGTGCTGTGTCCTTCAGCCATCTTAATTCCTTGTTGGAGAAACATTCGGATTTTTATCATTTGTTGCTTTATTTTGCCAGAGTAGCTGAAGTCACTTCCTTTGGGTACAATTGTTTCCTTTGCTTCAGAGATCCGGAGCAGCTCAGCTGGTTGTATGTGGGATAATTATATATAATTGTAAACTGAAGGACATGGCTGAGTGTGTGTCTAATCATTATTTTGGGGTTTACCCAGAATAATTGTTACTGATACACTGAGATGTTTCAGCCATTAAAAACTGATGTGTCTGGTTCTGATTTTGGGCAGTGACTGGATATGACAGGGAGTCCTGAATGGACCTACTGGAATTTACTGAGCCTGGTCTACTGCCAAAAAAACAAATTGATAAAGAGTAAAAGCTCAAAGTGCATTTATTGCCCATCAACACCACGGGACTGGGTGGAAATGACAGCAGCTCCCTTCAGGCACTCGATGGGGGAACATAAATTTGTCATGTGGCAACTTCCAGACTCTCCCACCCCAAAGCACTGCCCAGTTCCTGCTCTTGTAGCTGGTTCTGGGATTTGTTTGTTCATTCATCTCCAGGTGGGGCTCATTCCCTTGTTGGAGATTGGGTTTTATTTTTTTACAGTGTGTTCTGTCTGAGCCACCTGCTGAAGGGAGCATGGCAAACAAAAATTGTAATTTAGCCTTCAAAATGGAGATTTTCAAGCAGCTCTCCAAGTGCTGAGGACTCCCTGGAGTCCTCAGGGATGTGATGGGAATCTCAGCAACTCGGTGGCTGCCAATTTATCAAATCTGTTTCTTAAAGACCAGATACTTAAACCAAAAACTAATATACCCATGACTAATCCCTCTTGATAAGCAGGTATTTGTTGAGCAGGTTTTACAGTCCTCAGGCTAGCATTTGTGCCAGTGGAGATCTCGAGCCTGAGGAGGAAATGGGGAATCCTTGGTGCTTCAGGAGCTCTTGGCAGCCCTGCTTTTGTCCCGAGTCTTGTGGAATGTGAAGATGCTCCAACCCTGGCCCCCACCCTGGCACTGTGCACGTGTTTGATTTGATCAGAAAATGTTTAATTAGGGGAGGGGGGGGAAGTGGTTGGCAAGCCTGGGCTCTGCTGTTGATTGTGGGGCTTTGAGAGCTGCCAGTGGAGCTGAGGTCCAGGCAGAGGCCTGGGATGATGATGGAGGTCACCAATTAACGCAGGGGTTTGATTGCCCTTCCAGCCCAGCTCCTCGTACATCTCACACCCAGCTGCCCCAGTGCCTGGGAATCTCCTGCTGCAAAAACCCCGTGGAAGTCATGCGTGAGGGATTCGGAATCAGGTCACCTTGGTAATGAGAAGAAAATTCATTTAGTCCACAACAACAACAACAACAACAACAAAACACTCAGTGCTGGCATTTTGTGCTGTTTCTCTGAGCACTGGCCCATGCTGGCTGATGGGGTGTCTCCATTCCATGGGTGTGAAATGAGAGGAAGGGAGGGAAGGTGATGTGTCAGGGCATGTCAGCAGCATAATTTAGGAGATTCTTACTGCTGGATTTGTGCTCCATTCACATGGCCTCTGGGAGCTTGCCTCATTATTCAGGAGTTAAGGCAGCACTGTTAATTACCTAAAGATGCATTTTTTTCTGGTGCAATATCCATTAAGGTCCATCTTGCTGCTTAACTCCTGAAAAGTCTCTGCAATCTGCAGATCCCAAAAATCTGAATCCCTAATTCCAGGGAGTTCTCCATGATGGGGATCAGCAGCAAGCACAGCCCACGGAGCTGGGCCAGGTGTCCTTGGGTTCTGGGAGCGTGTTCAGGCCGCCCTGGAGGCTCAAGTTGGTTATTTCCATGTTTTTATGGGTATTGTAGCTCAAAAAAACACATCTTCAAGGAATAGCCAGCGCAGTCCCAGCAGTGCTGCTCCGTTCTGTTTGCAGACAGTGGAGTGACAGGTTTACAGCTGCTTCCTTGTGCATGTAGCACTTGCTCTCCTTGTTATTCATGCAAACATTTATCCTCCTTCATCTCCTAATGCTTCGGTCTCTGAATCTCTAAATCGTTGGCCCCTCACCAAAACGCAGCAATAGCAAAGCAGTCAATTCTCATTAGGAACTAAAAACAGTCAACAAATCCATGGCATCCTTCAAAGCCAATCTGAAATAATTCATTTTTCATCTCTCTGTCATATTTGTCATGTTTCTGCCAGCAGAAAGCGCAGCTGTAGCAGGATTATTGTGAAGGGAGCACGAAATAAATCACCTGTCACCTGCCAGGTTTGGCTCACTTGTGCTGCTTTGTTGTGTAACCATCAGTGATTTACACTCTTTGCTCTGAACGCTTTGTGAGGCCACTGGAACGTGTTGTTATGTCAGAGGGAAATATTGAAACAAAGAGCTGGTTCTCTGTGTGTCATGTCACTTGGAGCCACCTCTGATCCCTTCCTTGCTGGAGTGTCATGTTCGCCCTGTGATGCCCCGCGGAGAGATCAGAGGCTTTTACAAGACTTACGAAAGAGAACCGAATATGAATTTAATAATTCATTTAAAATAGTGTTAAATCTGCTGCTGACATCTAGTGGGTGCCTGAATTTGTAAATACTCGAGTGATGAGAAGACACGAAGCTTCTCTTTGGTCTGTGTTGTTGTCTTTGGAGCAAAATGAAACTGCGCTGGGTTTGATGAAAGCAAATAAATGCTACAAAGGTGTTAAACTGGTTATCAATGGAACGTGTTCCATACTGACACAAAATGCTGCTTTTGGGTGTGGGTGAGCTGAGATTTTGGATTCATAATCTTGTTTTGGAGCCCAGGTCCTGCACCTGAACCACAGAGATCTCTTTTCCTTTGTGCCATTTGCACTGGGGATGAGTGTGTTACAAATGTGGTTTTGATAATCTGTAAAAATACAGGACTCTGGTATGTGTTACTATATCCAAAAAGCACCAGTGGAAAGGGAGAATAATCATTTGTCCCCCTAATGTGATTTGAGGATTTCATGCTATCAGATCTGCTCTTTAACTAGAAATAAAGGTTTTCAGTTTTTGGCATGGTAGTTTAAAGAATCATTAACATTCCACAACTAAGTGGCTTCTTAGTTTGCTTTAACATTCAGTAATGTTCCAATAATATTTTTCTCTTTGGGATTTTAGAAGGGACAGGGGATGGATGAAGGAAGATGAGGAATTAAAAAAATGTCTTTTTATGAGACATTGAGGGGCTGGAGTGAGTCCAGACCTGGGAACAGAGCTGGGGAAGGAGCTGGGAAACTCCTGAGGGAGCTGGGGAGGCTCAGCCTGGAGAAAAGGAGGCTCAGGGGGGACTTTTTTATTCCACAACTCCCTGACACGAGGGTGGAGGCAGCTGGGGTTGGACAGGAGGATTGGGTTGGATTCCAGCAGGAATTTCTCCATGGAAAGGGTGGTCAGGCCTTGGAAAGGGCTGCCCAGGATGGAATCCCCATCCTGGAGGTGTCCAGGGAGGTCTGGATGTGGCACTCGGTGCTCTGTGCTGGGGACCAGGTGGGGATCAGGCACAGCTTGGACTGGGTGGTCTGGAGGGGTTTTCCAGCCTCGAGAATTCTGTGATCCTGTGGAGATTCCAGCAGCCAGCTCAGGGTGATTTGCTGTTTCTGGGAGTCCCTGAGCTCGAGGCACTCACCTGAAGTTGTTTACCTAAAACCACACACCTCCAAAGTGGTGTAGCTGGAATGGAAGCCCAGGATTTGTGGTTTCCTCTCCATTTCTCTGATCCTTTGCTAGGCTGTGAGGATTCCGAAGATGACACAGTTGCTCTTGTTTCTTTGCATGGCTCCAGGTGACAACCTGGAGGAAATTACAGCTGGGTGACCTCTGGGTTTTTGTTTTCAAACCTTCTTCTGGCACACAGATTCATTTTAGAATTGAACCTCCACTAGCAACAGTTCCGAGCTGCTCTTGCTGAATTATGTAAAATGATAATGTTTATCAGATTATCTGTTTTGCTTCCTGTTTTAATGGGATAAACAAACTTTTCCTGGATGATAAAGCACTGGACATGCTGAAAGCCAGAACCAGGCAGCTGGAGGTCTCCTTGGGTTTGTGATTAATGGGAACAGCAAAGGCTCTTGCTGCTGGTTGATTATTGGTTTTCCAGTCAATAACAAGCGCTGGTCACTGGGAGACACCGAGTGACAAAGCAACTTCCTGACATCCCTGTCATGGCAAAAGGGAAGAGTGTGCTCCAAAAAATCTCCTTTTATTTCCCACTCCCTGTTTTCCAGGGGTTGATCCAGCATTACAGAAGGAATCCAGACCTCAGATGCCCGCTCCATCTGCAGCTCCAGCCTCAGCATCATCCTCCTCATCCTCATCCAAATTCCACCGAGCTCGCTCAGGGGGAGCCAGAGATGAACGTTATCGATCTGGTAAGGGCAGGGATACAAGAATTCCCTGCATTCCTCTCAAGGAATTAAAATTATTATCCACGTGCTGATGGAAAGTCCTGCCTGGGTGGTTCTCTGAAATGAAACATCAGACTGTGGGCTGCAGCTGCTGAATCAAAACCACTTTTAAGTAGAAAAAACAAATAATGTCGCCCTGATTTTCTGGCTCAGTGCAAATTGTTTGGTGCAAATTGTTCACAGAATGGAAAAAAAAATCTTTAACCACCTGTAGGTGATAACATTGAGTGAGGTGACAGTTCCTGGAGCTCTGGGAGCTTGGAGCAGCAGGAAGGGCTGCCCAGCACCTGCTGAGCTCCTGCGTCACTTCAGGACAGGAGAAGGTGTTTGCACCTAATTTTTGTTCCCTGGTTGGTTTTTTTTTTCACTTTACAATAATTTAATTTAATATAATTTAATTTAATATTTTTATAATAATTTAATTTAATAATAATTTAATAAGAATTAAGTTTTCTTCTCAATACAGGTAAATAAAGTTTATTAAATCTTCCTCCTCCAGTGACACTCATATCCCACCATTTCATGGAGGGTTAGGAGAGCCTGGTTTGGGTTTTGCAAAAGCAGAATTAAAATACATTAATCTGAGAAATGAGAGTTTATAGACCTGAGGCTGCTCACATTATGTGCATATTTAAATGGTGCACAGGCAGATTTTAGGATAATCTTCAATTGAGGGGAACAGTCTGCCAGGATTGAGGTTTCTGTAAAAATTGCCAGAGACACGAGGATATAATGAGTTTAATCCAGAAGTTTCCAGAGTAACAAACCTGGCCCTGCATTCAGCTTGCTAACTTGAGCAACCTCAGTTGGTTTCCTTGTTTAGAAAAAGGGAATAAAAGGTGATGCTACTCCCAGGGTGGCAGAAGAGATTCACTGGTGCTGAAAACAGGCAGATGTGGGTGTTTGAAGGCGTGTTACTCCTTCCTTTGGTGCCTTGGAGTGGCTCCCTAGAACAGAGGCTAGACAAAGTTAAGAGAATAAAATGGGTTTATTTATAAAATATTTTATTTATATATTTATTTATTTATTTATTTATAATTTATTTATACAGTATTATAAAATATTATTTATTTAGATTTATTTCTAATAAATAAATATATTTATTTATTAAAGGCCTTCCACAGATACACCTTGGGCAGCCAGAAGCCTCCCAGAGGCTGCACCCAAGATGAACAACGGGCCTGAGTTTTTCAGATAATGATGAATTCGGTCTGTTTGCATATCGGGGTTAATTCTCCAATTACAGCTTCATGTAATGAAGTCATATTCCCCCAGTTTGCTCCCCCACAATTCACTTTTGTCCGTGCTTTTCAGGACCTGAGGCTGTAGGGCCAGGGGCCCAGAGAGGTTGTTTTGTCTAAATTAAAACGTGAAGACACTTTCCACTTTCTGTGGAGTTTAGAGCTGGGCACTAAGGCAGCGTAGGGTTGGGAAAATGTAAAATCTGAGCTCTTGAGTCATCACCTTGCTGCTGTGTGCCCTTCCCTCTGGCAGACATCCACACCGAGGCGGTGCAGGCGGCGCTGGCCAAGCACAAGGAGCAGAAGATGGCCCTGCCCATGCCCACCAAACGCCGCTCCACCTTCGTCCAGTCCCCGGCCGACGCCTGCACCCCGCCAGGTGAGGGATGCACCTTGCAATCCCGCAGTGCTCCCGCTGCTCCAGCCCTTCACACATCCTCTCGCAGGGATGGGGAGCGCCCTCTCCTCCAGGAGTTCTCAAAGGGACGCCTGGTGGGATTCTTGGGATGTCCTGTGTGAGGATGGTCCTCGTGGGTCCAGTCTGTGGTTCAGATCGGCTGGACTGAGGCCACCTCTTCGTCCCTCACTCCTGTTTCTGACGGATAATTCACATCTTGGTTTTGTTAATGTTCAATGCTCAGGGTCTGCAGCGATGTTTGTGTCTGGGCAAGGACCTCGGAGGGGTCCGGTGGGATTCCACGACTTGCAGGACTTCTCTCAGCCCTGCCTGCAGCAGAATCCCTGGATGCCATGGTGTCTGTCACCATGCATGTGCAGCAGGTCTCAATAACCCTCTGTTTCCCAGCAGCTGGATGCACTGACAAACCAGTCCGTGTGGTTTTTGGCAGTGAATTCTATGTTGTGTCTCATTGTGCAGAAGCATCGCAGCCATTTGGATTGACAGAGTCATCCGAATGTTATGAATCCACATCTCCCGGTGAATTCATAGCTCTGAAACTGCTCTGCTAGGCCACCTCACTCCTCCTCCTCCTCAATTCCTCTTTTATCACACTTCTTTTTTCCCTTCCTTTCTCCGGGGGGCTGATGCATGTTCCTGGTGTCTGCTTGGGTCTCAGCTGTGTGCTCACTCGTCCAGGACTGCAGCACATCCTGTGCTGGGGGACTCACAGCCATCGAGGTCAGCACCCACAGCATGGCTGGAGTCAGCCCTTTGCCTCAGCTCGTTCCACTCTGCCAGGTGGCTAGAACACGATTTAATAGTTTGATTTACCATTCAGTGTAGGCAGAAAATCACTTTGAAGAGCACCTGAATGTTAGGGAGAGCCACCTGTGTGTTTGGATTTAGCACTGTACAGCTCAACATCTCAAGGACTGAGTGTTTGCTTGGTGGTAATTCAATAATTAGTTCACAGTTTTGGGACAGCCGAGGTATCTGTGCTCTGGGACACACAGGAAGCAGTTCCTTGCTGTAGATTTCTCTGTTTTGTTTTGGGGTTGGGCTTTTTGTTTGTTTTCTGCAATTTGAAAGGGCCCCATTTAGAGCCCCAGACAAAAAGCTTTTTCTGCTGTGGCCTTGGCACAGTCATTTCCTGCGTTTTCTTTGTTCCTGGGACTTTGCGGTTCGACAGCGACCCTGACCCCTCACCTTGCAGTTCAGAATGTCCAGAGTTAGGCAAAACCAGCATCTGATATTATGGAACATGAATGGAAAAGTGATGAGAGTTCTAGTCTTGGAGACCCCAGGGGAAGGATGTTGTCTGAGGAGGTGAATCACACAGGGGTGAGTGCGTTCCCACCGATTCTGCTGCTTTAACCTCTGGTTTGGCCTGTGGAAAACAGATCTTCCTGTGAAAGCCTGTGCTGTTGATATGTGATTGGAAAGAGCATGTTCAGTGCCATGTGCTTTTCCCTAAGCAGCTAGATTTTCTTTCTGCTTCCACACAGACACGTCTTCCGCCTCCGAGGACGAGGGCTCGCTCAGGCGCCAAGCTGCTCTCTCTGCTGCATTGCACCAGAGCTTACAGAATGCTGAGTCTTGGATCAACCGATCTGTTCAGGGGTCATCCACATCCTCATCAGCATCCTCTACACTTTCCCATGGAGAAGGCAAAGGGACCAGTGGGTCACTAGCTGATGTATTTGCCAATACTCGAATAGGTAGGAGCTGGGTACGAACAGAACAATCGCTTCGAGTTCAGACTGTGTTGATAAAGCTGGAGTTGTCCATTGCAGGAGGGAAATTCGGAGCAAGAGTTTAGCTGGTATTGATGGAGGATTGGTTGGACCGTCACGCTGTTGGTTTTCCTGAAGAATTTCAGAGGATTGAGGTGGTTGTTAAAAGGGAGAGTGGGGAGCAGGATGCTTCTGGAAGCAGGGAAGACTCCAGGGCCAGTGTGGACAGAGCAGGAGGCACAGCTCTCTGTGTCCTGTGTTGCTTTGTGTCTCCAGCTCTTGGGAGCTCCCGTGGGCACAAAGCTGCCCAGTGCAAGTGGCATTTTCATCCGTGTCCTGACGATTCCCTCAGGGGTGTCTGTGCCTGTGGAGTGGGGAAATGCTGTGTTTAACATCCTCATTTTGCTCCGAGCCCCGATGGTTTATTGCTTGCGTTAGATCAGGAGAGGAAAAGAGCCAAACCCAGCCATGTGTGTGAACAAATGAGCCTGTCATTAAAAAACAGGGTTAGAGGAGTAAAGTTTAGCCCAGCTCTTCCATGACTGAGGAATAACCAGAGCATCCAGATACTGAGGAGACGGAGCAAAAAAATCTACAGATCCGGATACCCCGGGCTCAGTTTTCTGAGGCTCTGAGGTGCTCCTTGCTGCTGATGCTTCTGTATGAAATGGCCAAGTTTGTTTTTGCTCTGTGTATGTTTGTCCTTTTTAGCTGCTGGTGAGGAAATTCCCGCACCGTAGGACATTGTCTGTATTTCATGTGCTCTCTGCTTCTGCTTAAACTGGGTTGGGGCAAGCAGTGCATAGAAGTGCTGGTGATTTTATCTTTCACTTATTTATCTTTTTATTGCTGTTACTTTGTTTGTTTATTCGCTGGGATGCAAATGGTTTCCTGAAATGGAAAACTGAGGAGGTTGCCCATAAAATGTAGTCAATATAATTAATGTCTTTGAAGCAGAGAGGCTGTTTTTAATTGGAGCATGCAGAAGGCCACATTACCTTTTGCAATGAATTAAGGTAACACAGCTTTTTACCTCCAGAATATCTGCTGTCTAATCTAATTAGTGTCTTATGCAAAATAGAAGCTTGGAATCTTCGTCAGAATTCTATTTGCCACATTCATCCCGTGTTAACACCTGGTTTAAATGAACAGAACCCTCACATACACAATTCTGTACATCTCCCTCTTGAGAGCAATAAAAAGTCCTGCAGGTGTTTGGATTGTACAAATCCACGTCCTTTCCAGTGAATTTAGAAGTTCAGTGCATGAGAAATATCCACTGCCACCGTGTCTCCAAAGGGATGCAGAAATGGGACCTTTTTTCCCCCTTTAGAAAAAGGGCAATCGACACAGAACCAATCACAAAACCCTGTCAGTGGGAATTATTTGGGATTTGACTTCAGACTATCCGTAAAACCCAACCCATAGTTTCAGATTGTTGATTTTTTCCCTTTGTAAGCAACAGTTGCTGGTGCTGTTAAGCCAGAATAGAATATTCTTGCCCTATCAGATGATGGAACCTGCTGGGCTGTGTAAAGAAAACCCCAAAATAAACAAAAATCCCTTGTTCAAGGGAGAGCCCACTGGAGAATTCCTGCAGGATGCAGTTGCAGCCTCGGCTGAAAGGCAGGACAGTCTCTTGCAGCTTGAAGCAGAAGTAAGACCCAGCTCACACTGTTGATTGGATTTTTTCTGTAGCTGCTGGACAAGCTCTGTCACCGCCCAGCTGGAAGGGATTGAGACCCAAACACAACTTTTGCTGATCTGCTTTGCTCAAATTCCCACCTGGTTTGTTTTCAAAAGCCCTCAGTCCCAAAATAAAGCTGAATAGTAGAATTCTAGCAGGAGAGATCAGTGCATAGGTGAGGGAGGGATTTGGATGTTTCAGAGCTCCCGTGAACCTCAAATTTGTTTTAAAAACAACTTATTTTTTTTACAGTACTGAATGTCAAGAGATTGAGCTTCAAGGTTAGAAACCAAGAACAGGAATTCTGTTTTGCTGAAGCACTTTCCTGACACGGACAAAACCTTGTGCCTTTGGGTTTTTTTTGGTTTCCAGAGCAGATGCTGTGCCTCTCCTGAACCTTTAGGAATCAATATCTTTAGCATTAATGAGGGTTCCCACACATCCAACCCATTCAATCCTTAGGATTTATTGCTAACAGGTGACTTGACACTTTACTCCTTTTTGGGGGGGATAATAAAATGGTGTATTTAGCAGCTTTCTTCTTTTTTTAGAAAGTTTCTCAGTCCCCCCAGATGTGACAGCAACTACCTCCACCCCCTCGGCGCGACCGGCAGCCGTCGACCTCCCTCCCTCGGGAATTGTCAAGGGGATGCACAAGGGATCCAACCGCTCCAGCCTCATGGACACTGCAGATGGTACGAAACCCTGGGGGCACCCAGGAGCTGCACAAGTCATCAGAGAGGGTTTAAATCACACCAGGATCCTTCCAAGTCTGGTTTAGCTCGCCTCGAGTCGCAAAATCGGAGCGGTTTTGGCGTTAAGATGTTGCTGCAGTCGCGGTGTTTGGGTGGAATTGCTTCATGGGTTGGGTGGTCAGGGGTTGGATCTGCCCAGGGTGGGGTCCCAGATCCCTGCAGGTGGCCAGGGGATGGCTGGATGTGACACTCAGAGCTCTGGTCTTTCCCTCCAGGCGTTCCTGTGAGCAGCAGAGTCTCCACAAAAATTCAGCAGCTGCTGAACACCTTGAAAAGACCTAAAAGACCACCTCTGAAAGAATTCTTTGTGGATGATTTTGAAGAAATTGTGGAAGGTAACAGCACAAATAATGTTTTTTAATGCATATTTGTTACAGTTAGATACTCAGGGAGCTGAGTTCTTCGTGCTGTTGTTCTCAAGGTTGACTCAGATTCACCCTTTGCAGCAGCCTCCATGAACAGTCTGACACAAAACCAGTGTTTGAAGTAATTCACTGTTCTGCTGAGCTTTGGGGGACCTCCTCAACACTAAACTTCCTAAAAAAAAAATATTTAAATCCATTTTTCAACCCCCTTTGTTTGCTTAGGCTCCTGTAATTAATTTCCCAAAGGGGATTGTCCTCACTGGTGATTTCATTCCAGCATTATTTTGTTAAGTTTTCTTTCCTGCAGTCCTGTGTTTCTTTCCTTACTGATGTGTTGAACACCTTTGAACAAAATCCTGTTCATGAAGTCTTGTTTTGCGCTAGACTTCCTAGGAAACAGGATGGAACGGGTTGTTAAACGCTTTTCCTCACTCCCTTTAAGTTCATTTTCACTTTATTTCAAGCTGAACTGTCAGGTGACAAATGAGACTATCCTTTTACTTGGACTCTATTACAAATACCCCACTAGATACTGGAAATATTATTGAATTTCCTTAGTTCCCCAGCCCGACCCAAACCAGCCCAAGCCCGAGGGCCGGCAGATGACCCCGGTGAAGGGAGAGCCCCTGGGAGTGGTCTGTAACTGGCCTCCAGCCTTGGAAGCAGCTCTGCAGCGCTGGGGAACCACTCAGGCCAAGTGTCCCTGTCTGACAGCGCTGGATGTGACAGGAAAACCAGTTTACACCCTCACCTACGGTGAGTGCAGCCTCCACCCGCCCTCCCCTGCTCCCAGCTGGGGACAGACAGAGCTCCTGGGTTTAGAGGGGCTGCAAAAACCCCTCCCTGCTCCTTGTGAGTGCTGCAGCGCTGCAGGTGTGGGAACAGCCCAGGCTGGAGCTGTTCTCTCGTGCTGGGTGATGCAGAGCTGTCTGTGTTCTCTGTCTTGCAGGCAAACTGTGGAGCAGAAGTCTCAAGCTGGCCTACACCCTGCTTAATAAACTGGGGACCAAAAACGAACCTGTGTTAAGACCTGGAGACAGGGTAATGGTTTTGGGACTCTCTGCTTCTCCCTCTGGAGTGGAAAGAGGGGTTTGGGGGGCTGGAGCTTAGCACAGACACCACAGTGAGACTCTAACCCCAGGGACGAGGCTGCTTGGGACAGAAACTGGGGTGATTTTCAGGGGTTCTGGCTCCTCTGAGCAGCTTTTTGGCTCTGGGCTCTGAAGGAAACGCAGGGTTTGTTCTCTGTGTCTTGGCTGTGTGTGAACCTTCACGTGCCTGGGCACTCCGTGAGGAGCTCAGGCCTGTTCCATGCACTCTGTGGGAGGAAGAGTGTGAAATTACACCACGAAATCACACCAAGTTTCCCGAGTTTCAGTCACTCTAGGTTTTGAAATTTGACCTTGTGGGTTGCAGGTAGCCCTGGTGTATCCCAACAACGACCCCGTGATGTTCATGGTGGCGTTTTACGGCTGTCTCCTGGCAGAAGTGATCCCAGTGCCTATAGAGGTACCTCTTACCAGAAAGGTAACGTTGATGGAACTTGGAGGAGCCATGTGGGATGGAAACCAAGTCAGGCCATCAGCCTCTGACAGCGTTTCACAGCCTCCAGCTGCTGCCTGGGCAGCTCTGTGCCAGCAGAGACCTTGGGGAGCCTGGAGTGGCATTTCAAAATGGAAAAACGTATTGACCAGAGCAGTGCTGAGCAGCTGGAGATGGTCAATTCTCCTAAATGATGCAGTTCCTTCGCTTCCTTATTGCAAATAATTTATACAGAACAGATTATAGTGGGGATCTGCCCCCCTGGGTGATGAGAGGGGGCTCAGTCCAGCCTTGCTGAGCTCTGCCAGGCTCTGATTTTGCTGGAGATGGAGGTGCTCAGTGGTCCTGAAGATGTTGAGGCACATTTTGTAAATTATTTTCTCAACAAAGTGTTTTCTTTACCCTTACCAGAATTTTTGCACTGTTGCCACGTTATTGCCGTGTCAAGAGCTGTGTGAAACTATTTCACAAGAGGAAACAAAAACAAGAGGCTCATGGCAAGCATCATAGCAGGAGAGGTGGCAGTGAGCTGGGAGCACTCAGGGACTCACAGAGCTTTGATTTCATTCTCTGTGCTCTGACAGACTGCTATAGCAACGAAATGCAAAATTAAAACTTCTCTGCTATTTGCCCAATCGGTTTCTGAGTGAGCCTCCTCATTTTATCATTGTGCAACAGGAATTGGCTCCAGGGGATAGAGAGGTCTCGTTATTCCAGTGTAATTACATGTTTTGCTTTCTCTGCCTCTCGATTCCTCTTTGCAGCATCTGGGTTTCCAGTGATGCCAGTGGACAGGGTGTGCTCCATGCCTGGGAGCTGGGCAGGAGCTCCTGTTTTCCCTGGATTTCACACCCAGTGCATTTTAACCTTGCCAGTGCCATATTTCGTGGGGTCACAGGATGGTTTGAGTTGGAAGGGACCTCAGGGACCATCCAGTTCCATCCTTTGCCGTGGGCAGGGACACCTTCCACCAGCCCAAGTCGCTCCAGTTGTGATTCTGAGTGTTGTTTTCTTCTTTTCCTTGCCATTCCTTGCCCCAGATCATTATCAAACCTTGGGTTTTGGGGAGGGAAAGCTGACTTTTGTCATCTTTGAACAGGAGTGACTTCTCCTCTCTTCCCTCAGGATGCTGGTGGGCAGCAGATTGGCTTCTTGCTGGGGAGCTGTGGGATTGCTCTGGCCCTCACCACTGAAGTGTGTCTGAAAGGACTCCCAAAAACCCAAAACGGGGAAATTGTGCAGTTTAAAGGTGAGCTGGTTATAAATTGGCTTTTTATTGTACTCCTGCTGCAGCTGAGCCATCTGAAAGGAGCTGTCAGGACCCTGAAGGCACCTGGGGGGTAAAGGGGCAACCTGATCCCATCACCAAAATGTTGATTTGTGTTTGTGGTGAGAGCATCCCATGTCTCTGACAGCTGCTCTGCTGTTCTGGGGGTCACAAGGAGCCACCTCCCCAGGCAGGGCTGTGCTCAGGCCCCTTCAGTGGCATTTGGCAGGTTCCAGGGCAGTTTTATTCACAAGTTTTATTTAGGAATGCTGCAGGGATCTTCCCCGAGGAGAGGAAGTACCTTGTTGCCCACTGAACCCCCCGATGAGAAACGAGATGAACCTTCTGGCTGGAAGCTGGGCTTGGCTTGGAATTTTGCTTGTGCAACTGAACTTGGACAAATGATGGGGGTTTAGTGTGTTCTTGCAGAATATAAATCCCTCAATAAATAAACTGATATTAATGTACCGTTTAATTTTGGCTCCAGGTTGGCCCAGACTCAAATGGGTTGTGACAGATTCAAAATATCTCTCCAAATCTCCCAAGGACTGGCAGCCCAACATCTCAGCAGCAGGAACTGAGCCAGCATATATTGAGGTAGGTGGTGAATGGGGAATAGAAAGTACCTTCCGTGAGCTGAATTTAATGTTCTGATCACCAGAGAGAGAAGAGTTTCACCTCACTCCCTTCAGCTTCCTACTTTCCTTTTCCACTGAAACAAGTCTTTCACTGTGGACGTCCTGCTGTGAAGCTCATTTTAGGTCTGAATCCCTCTGTGACCTGGAGCACTGCTCGGAATAGGTTGGAGAATTGTTTTTGTTGCAAAAAGTGAGGGATGGAGACAGCTGAGCTCTGAGATGGTGCTGGATGACTCCCATTTCTGACAGCAGCAGTTGGAGTTCTCTGTGCTTGCTGGTAAAGCTGATTTTTGTTTGTACTCCAGGAGGCGACTCCTAGGGATTGCAGTGGTTTAAGTGGTGGTTCAGCCATCCTGAAATCACAGATTGCCTTTCCAGTTTGTTCCAGGAGCAGGAGGAGATGTCGTGAGCAGCAGTGATAGTGAAATAAACACAAACATTCATTTTTCCTCCCATCTCCATGGAGATTTCCCATGTGTGCCACCATCTCCTCAGGCTTAAGCCTTCACACAGATGGTTTTTTGGGTTTGTCTCAGCAGCTTTAGGAGAAAACTTCATTTTCACGTGGATTCTGTGGTTTAAATTCCTTCCTCTGTGGGATCCAGAGCCCTCCCTGACTCTTTTCTCTCCTGTGCAGTACAAGACCAGCAAGGAGGGCAGTGTCATGGGTGTCACCGTGTCCCGTGTGGCCATGCTGGCCCACTGCCAAGCCTTGTCACAGGCCTGCAACTACTCTGAAGGTGGGTGAGGGCACAGAACATCAAAGGAATGAAGGGTTGCCAGCATTGTTTTAAGTGGTTGCCTCTCATATCTTTAATATCTGTCTATGAGTATCCAATATTTACTTCAAAAAATAAATAAAATTTAAAAGCGCAGATTAATTCTCTACCCCCTCCTCCAAAAAAAATTGAAAATTAGCTGTGATGTTTTTTCCCCATCCAAAACTGCATGGTTTTCACTGCCATGATGAAGAGGAATAAAAAGTGGGATTTGTGTCATGTCTGTGAAGTTACTGAGTGAACCAAAAGAGGAGCAAATGGATGAAAAATGGAGCATTTTCCAACAAGCTCCAGCCCCCTCTCACTGCACTGGTGGCCCATAGAAATTTCTAATTATCAATTGATAAAATTGATAGTGTGTAAATTTTATTTTATTATTTATTTTATTTATATTATATTTTATTATAACCCAGAGCTTCTGGGGCTGTTCTGCTCCTGTGAGGTTTTTTGGGTAACCCAGAAATGGAGATTGGAAGGTGCTGGTGGTGTTCCAGAGGGTTTTGCTGTAGGTAATGATTTATTCTGGTGCTGCCTTGTAAATCAAGCTAATTCCTACATCCATGAGTGAGACTATTTATAGATCTGTAGGTCACAGAGCTTTAAAATGCAAAGTTTGCCTTTTAGAATCCATCACTCGAGCTCCCATCGCTGCTGAGAGGGCTTGAGTGATGTTCTCTGGCTCCTCTTCCCTCCTCTGCTCGTGCATAACGAGCTTCAGACCCTTCCTGTCCTGCTGATGGCCATTTCAGGCTGGAATGTGATTTCCCTGTTCTCCTGGGCGCGTTCCTGCTCGGGCATGGCCGTGCAGTTGTTCCTTGGCAGGGCAGGGAGCTGTGGTCATTAACATAATTAACAGTATGAGCAAACAGGGCTTGCCCCGTGGAGCAGCTGTGACACATCAGGGACAGCTTCATCCCCGTGCAGCTTCCAGAAACGATGGGCACAGCTCTGCTGGCACCTTGCACCCGACAGCTTCACCTTTCTTTTCCCAGGTGAAACCATAGTGAATGTGTTGGATTTTAAGAAGGATGCAGGGCTGTGGCATGGCATTCTCACGGTGAGTTGAAGCGTTCCAGAACTCTCTGTGATGACAGATTCATGATTAGATGGGATATTAGGAAAAATTTCTTCCCTGTGAGGGTGAGCAGGTCCTGGCACAGGGTACCCAAAGAAGCTGGGGCTGCCCCTGGATCCCTGGCAGTGCTCAAGGCCAGGCTGGATGGGGTTTGGAGCAAGCTGGGACAGTGGAAGGTGTGTCCCTGACCAGGGTAGGGATGGGTCTGGATGGGCTGGAATTCCAGAATTCCATGGTTCTGTGATAACAGCCATTGAGGCCATGGCTGAGGAGCTTTACCTGTTAAAACAATCATTTCTCCCCCTGCCACATCTGCATTTCTCATCCTGACTAAACCTCTGTGAATTCATGATGGGGTGGAAGTTGATGGGCACTGGGGCTGACTCTTAATTCTAATAAACTCGATGAAAGGTTTGTGATCCATTTCCTAGCAGTCTTTTTTCCTGCTTTTCAGAATGTAATGAACAAGCTGCACACCATCAGCGTGCCCTATTCTGTGATGAAAACCTGTCCTCTCTCCTGGGTGCAGAGGGTTCACGCCCACAAAGGTAACTCAGGATGATCCACAGCTTCAACTTCAGGAGTGAGAGACATTAAAATTTCAAATGCCTTCAATCCCTCTTGCTCTTCATGATAAATCTCGAGGGCCATGAGTTTCACTAATGTCCAGAAATAGTTAATTTTTATTTCACAGTTGTTGATATGATTTTCTAGATCCTCAGGCTGGGCTGGAGCTCTAAGACTCAACAGATTTAGCCCCCCCAAGTGTAAATACTTGTAAAACTCCTTGCATTGGTGACTTGCCAGAGGTTGGAACAGGAATGTGACAGCTTGGGAGGACAGGAGCCTTTGCCATTTATTTCTGTGCACAAAATCCTGATGCCACCTCAGCGGTGGGGAACGTGATGGGCATCTTGTGGCCTGGAGCCAGTTTCTTTTATGAAACCAAGAAAATGGCAGAGTGCAGCAGGAGCCCTCGATCCCTGGGCTCCCTGGGGGCTTTCAGAGGCTGATATTGATTTATGGCCTTTGGAGGAGGAGCTGTGATGGTGACAGACCCTGGCTCAGGTGGTGGCAGTGCCACAGCAGATGCCATCGTATGTTGGGTTTGCTGTTGCTGCAGTCTCGGTTATTTAAGGCTTCCTTAGGTGAGAATTCCCTCATTTGGGGGTCTCACACCGTGCATCCCTATGAAAATAACTCTTGGAAAGCTTCAGTTTGTCCTGAGCCGGTGTTTTCCTGTTGGTTGCAGCGAAAGTTGCTCTGGTGAAGTGTCGAGACTTGCACTGGGCCATGATGGCCCATCGGGACCAAAGAGACGTGAGCCTGAGCTCCCTGCGGATGCTGATCGTCACCGACGGTGCCAACCCCTGTGAGTGTCCCCAGCCCCTCCCTGCAGCCCCTGGGAGCAGGACCAGCTCCCCTGGGCTCTCCCTGGGGACAGAGCTCTGGCTCCTGGTGCTTGGGCACAGCACGAGGGGTTTGTGTGTTGCCATCCTTCAGGCTGTGAGAGGTCCTGCAAAGCAGGAAAAGGGAGAGTTTATAAACTCTCCGTAACTCATGTTATGAACTCTTTATAAACAGAAAGGAAAAGGCAGTGTTTATAAAATCAGACAATTGTTCAGGCTGGAAAAGACCTTTAAGACCTTGGAATCCAGCCCTTGACCTAACACCACTAAACCCTGTCCCTGAGTGCCACATCCACAAGTCCTTTAAATCCCTCCAGGGATTGTGATTCCACCCCTGCTCTGGGCAGAATCCAGTGCCTGAACATCCAATCTGGGCTCCTTCCAATGCCTGACCATCCTTTGATTGAGGAGATTTCCCCTGATACCCAACCTAAACCTCCCCAGCACAACTTGAGGCTGCTTCCTCCTGTAGTTTCTCAGATCCTCCTCCTCACCCCTCTCGTAGATGGGCACAAAATCAAATTCTGTGAAGTCCTGGTGACATCTTTTGTTTTTTCCTAGGGTCTGTTTCCTCCTGTGATGCCTTCCTGAGCTTGTTTCAGAGCCATGGGCTCAAACCAGAGGCGATCTGTCCCTGTGCCACCTCCCCCGAAGCGATGACCGTTGCAATCCGGAGGTAACAGATTGAGTCATCCAGGCCGGGCTTTGTTCACACTTGGGTTGGCCATATTTGATTTAAGCACGTAATAAACTCCTCTGACATTTACTGTGTGTGCTCAGGTGCTCAAGTCTCTGAGCTGTTAAACCTCCCTCCTGAGATCCAAGTGGTTTCTGTGGTGTGTGACAGCTCAGCAGTGCCTGAGAGCTGCTTCTCCTCCTCCTGCTTTCCACAGCCCGGGAGGTGTTCCGAGAATCTCAGTCTGAGATGAGATTTGAGATCATTTGGACATTCTCATGCTCTGCTTCTGTCCATTCAGCCCTGCAGTCAGGTGGCCTGGGAGCTGGGGTTGGCCATGGGGTGAGAGAATGAGCTGGCAGAGGAGCTGCAGAGCTCAGGAACACAATTCCTCAGGGATTGAAAATGCTGCTCCTTTGGGTGGGGATCCCTACTGCCAGCACAGTTTGAAACGTTTCTACAAAGCAGAGACACGAATTTGAATTCATTTTATTGATGAATACACGGATTTCTGTTGCTGTGCCATCTCCATCTGAGTCCAACACCAAGCTCAGATGCCTGATTGTGTTTTTTCATCTTGTGTCCTTCCCAGGCCTGGGGTCCCCGGGGCCCCTCTGCCAGGCAGAGCCATCCTGTCCATGAACGGGCTGAGTTTCGGCGTCATTCGGGTCAACACCGAAGATAAAAACTCTGCTCTCACTGTCCAGGACGTGGGGCATGTGATGCCAGGAGGTAAAAACAGGCAGCAGGCTGATGTGAGATGTTTTTGGGGATGTTTTAGGAGCAGAAGGGGTCAGTGTTCTGCCCCATATCAGCCTCGGTGTGGGAGAGGTGGGGCAGTCTCAGTCATTTCTGTCACACAAACACGTCGGTTCTCACACGGGGCAGTTTTAACAAAACTGGGAGCTGTTTTAACAAAACCTGGTTTGTCCTAGGCATGATGTGCATAGTGAAACCAGATGGGCCACCCCAGCTCTGTAAAACAGACGAGATTGGTGAGATCTGTGTGAGCTCCAGAGCAGGAGGAATGATGTACTATGGGCTGGCAGGGGTGACAAAGAACACTTTTGAGGTATGTCTAGCAGAATGCATCTTTCCTGCTTCATTTTCTGTGTGAAACTGCTGGTCTTGGGTTTGTAACTGAAGCGTTAATGCTGTTTTTTAAAAACATGCACTGGAAAACTCCTTGCAGTTAGAGATACTCAGAATCCCCACCATAAACATCTCCCACCCTGCCACAACAACTCAAGGCTTCCTCCTCTCCTCATCTTCCCTTTGCTCCCTTTAAGTGCAGTTCTTGGGCTGGGGAAGGTTTTTCTCTCCTCCAACGTCCTCCTTTGTGTTTCAGGTGATCCCTGTGAACTCCTCTGGCTCTCCAGTGGGGGAAGTGCCCTTCGTGCGTTCCGGCTTGCTGGGCTTTGTCGGACCTGTACGTGAGGCATTCGCTCTGCTCTGACCCCTCAGCCCATCCTTTCCTTTCTCCTTTTCACAGAAAAGCTTTTTGGGGGAGGGAGGATGGGTGAGAGGAGCTGGCTGGGAGTTCCTCAGCGGCGCCTCCTTGTCTTGCAGGGCAGTTTGGTGTTTGTGGTGGGGAAAATGGACGGATTGCTGACGGTGAGCGGGAGAAGACACAACGCCGATGACATCGTGGCCACTGGGCTGGCCGTGGAGTCCATCAAAACAGTTTACAGAGGAAGGTCAGCACAAGAAACCTCCTCCCTCCCCATAAGCTGCTGCATGTAATTGAAACAGAAGCTTTTTCTCAGATTTCTCTTTGGGTAGCTCAGTTAAAGTAAACATGTTTTTGATTTAGGTGGTAATTGCCCCGATCCTGCCCAACACAGATCTTTTTCCCACTACCCAGCCTGGCTTTTCATCAAGTCTGTGCTTTAGGGAAAGCAATCAAGTAACAAGAGAAGTCAGCCACATGGAGAAATTAATTCTCTGTCTCTGCAGAGTTGCAGTGGTTAGCTGCTGGCTGGTGCAGCGAGGAAAAGTTTCATTAATGTCCAAAGACAGTTGATTTTTATTTAGCAGTGGTGGATATCATTTTCTGGATCCTCAGGCAGGGCTGGAGCTCATATCTCTGAGACTCTGTGAGAGATTTTAAACCATCATGTAGGTGCCTTTAAATCTCCTTTCACTTGTGCTTTTCCAGAAGTTGGAACAGGAATGTGACAGCAGGTTGGGAGAATGGGAGACTGCCATATGGAAATTCCATCTGAAAATGGGATTAACTCCTTAAACACCTCCCAGTCTTTCCTTTTGGCTCACGTTGATTGCCTGACTCTTTTTCTCTTGTTTTTGCCCCACGGTTATTTTAACAAATTCTTTGATGTTTGCAAGGAGTGAAACTGGAGTGTGCCCTTTCCCGTAGGATCGCCGTGTTCTCCGTGTCCGTGTTCTACGACGAGAGGATCGTGGTGGTGGCAGAGCAGAGGCCGGACGCCTCCGAGGAGGACAGCTTCCAGTGGATGAGCCGGGTGCTGCAGGTGCAGCCAGGGGGAATTCTGCTGCCTTTGGGGTGTGGGCAGAGCAGAGGGCACGGCCCCGAGGGAGGGAGTGCTGTGATTTATAAAGTTCCTCTCTGCCACCACTGTCCGCCCGCAGCAGCCAGGGAGAGGGGAGGTGGATTAGCTTGGCAAAGATCCTAAAAACGAGCTCTTTCCCTTAGCTGAGATGGCAGTTACAGCTTTATTTCTTGGGATCCAGCTTTATTTCTTGGGATCCAGCTTAATTCTTGGGATTCAGCTTTATTTCTTGGGATCCAGCTTAATTCTTGGGATCCAGCTTTATTTCTTGGGATCCAGCTTAATTCTTGGCATCCAGCTTTATTTCTTGGGATCCAGCTTTATTTCTTGGGATTCAGTTTTATTTCTTGGGGTCCAGCTTTATTTCTTGGGGTCCAGCTTTATTTCTTGGGATCCTTCGGGGTGAGGTTGCAGGAGGGAAGGAGGAAGAGGATGGATAAGCACCCCTTTTTGAAGGCAGGGGAGAAGGGTGGGGGGAATTCACACAACCAATAAGGGGAACTGGGGAGAACAAGATAAGGGAAAGAAATTTATAATTCTGCATTTTTGGGGGCACATTTTTTTGGGTCATACCATTTTTCCTGACTGCATTACAACGAGGGAGCCCAGGCTCCACGTCCCTCTTGGCACAAGGTGCTTGTGCAGGGTCACAAGCTGTGTCCTGTGCTGTGGTGTCCTGAGGGAGCTGCAGTGACAGGATAAGGGGAATGGATTCAAACTGAAAGAGGAGAAAATTTAAGTTAAATTTTGGGAAGAAATTCCTCAGCCAGTCTGGGGTTCCATGAAGGTCCTGGGGGAGCAGAGGGGCTCCAGCAGTCTCCTCTCAGAGCTGCAGAGCAGATCTGTGCTCGAGCTTTGGTGTTCTGCTTTTAGCCTGGATCATGTGGAGCTCAGAGCTTGGCTTCAAAGCCACCCTTTTATTTGGAGATGCCTTTTCAGCAGGGACCAAGTGCAGGGAAAGGCCAGAACAGCTGAATGAGTGTGGTCCTAAAAGAATGAGTAGCGAGTCCTTCCTTTGAGAGCTTCCTGCTGCATGTGTGTCATTCCAGGGATGACATTCAGGGAGTGAAGTGTGCAAGCTGGGGTGGAAAACCAGGGAAGTACCTGGTGCTGTGAATAATGGATCAGATGCCTGAGTGCTGAGGCGGGCAGGGGGGAACAGAGTGTGATGGTTCAGAGGAGACAGATGGATACAATCCCGAGATCAGAATCGTGTGATTCATCAGGCAACTGCGGATATTTTGGGATTTTGGTCATGAAAGATTTAAAAATGGATTTGGGTGTCTGTGAAATGGGCTGTAAAGGCAGGGATGTACTCAGCACTTCAGGCTCACTGCAGGACTCGCTGAGCAGAGGTCAGGAGGGATGTCCGTAGTTGATTCTCTCCTCCTGCACCTCTCAAGTCCAGGGATTTTTCTTGCAGCAGCAGCAGCAGGCTGTGCCCAGCAGTGCCAGGAAGGCCAGTGACCATCTCTCCTTTCTCTAGGCAATTGACAGCATTCACCAAGTGGGTGTTTACTGCCTTGCTCTGGTGCCAGCCAACACATTGCCAAAAACTCCGCTGGGAGGGATCCACATCTCCCAAACCAAACAGCACTTTCTGGAGGGCTCTCTGCACCCCTGCAACATCCTCATGTGCCCACACACTTGTGTGACCAACTTGCCAAAGCCCAGGCAGAAACAGCCAGGTAACCTGAACAACCCCTTTTGTTTGGTGGTGTTAAACTGGGGCTCGGTGAGGTCCTGCTCCCTGTGCCTCGTGCTGGCCACCAGAGCCTGTCTTGTTCCCTGGGGCGTGTTCCAGGCCTCTCTTTGCATGTGTTAGTCAGGAATTTTGATTCCCACCTTTGAACTCAGTGGGATTCTCCCTCCTGGTGAATGGAGACCAGCAATGCCTGCTGAACTCCATCAGCGAGGCTTCGTTCCCGGAGCAGTGGGACCCTGCAGGGACTCTCTGAACCTTTGCTCTGCTCCTTCCCAAAGTGCTGATATCTCCACAGGTGTGGGCCCTGCCTCTGTGATGGTGGGGAACCTGGTTGCTGGGAAGAGAATCGCTCAAGCCTCCGGGAGAGATCTGGGTCAAATAGAAGACAACGATTTAGTTAAAAAGGTAAATCAGTGTTTGTGACAACTGCAGAATGGGAAGGAGTTTTCCCTCCTGGGTGCAGAGCAGCACTGGAGAAGCTGGTGCTGAACTCCTGCCTGTCTCTTCCAGCACCAGTTCCTGACAGAAGTGTTGCAGTGGAGAGCTCAAGCGACTCCTGACCACCCACTCTTCCTTTTATTGAATGCCAAGGTACAGTCAGTGCTGAGTTGTTGGGTTTTAATGTCCACGTGTTGTCCAGTGCCAGTTGGAGAGCCTTTAAAATCTTCTCCCCTCTGTATCAGATTTTGCCTGTAGATTTGTAACTTAAAACTTGACCTTTGACCCTCTAGGTCCCTTCAGCAAATGATTCTCATGGTTCGACACTTCATTTTAAAACTGAGCGTGTTTGTAGGTCCCACTGGCTCCTGTATCAGTTAATGGTGTATCCCTTGGTGCCACCATCCCTATCAATGGTGTTGAGTATATTCTGGCAAGGTTCTGGTGCGAGAAGAGCTGAACTGACTCCCTGGAAGGTAGAATTTTCTAGAGCAGATCTAACTCCATCTCTGTCCTTTGGTACTGTAGTGGATGAGCGGCTCAGTGGGCGCCAGCAGCCTTTAGGTAGAGATAACTCATAGCTGTAGCCTCCTGCTAGCCAGCAAGCTTGGGTTCATTTCACAGCAGCCACTTTGTCTTGTGCCAGCCCCTGTTTAGAGCATTTTTGTGTCCTTTCAAGGGAACCACTGTGTGCACGGCCACCTGCCTTCAGCTGCACAAAAAGGCTGAGAGGATCGCATCAGTGCTGTGTGACAAAGGCCATCTCAATGCAGGAGACAATGTGGTGCTTCTTTATCCTCCTGGTGAGTGATTCCCACTGGGGAAACACAGCCTGGGCTTTCTTTGGAATCTCACTGGCATGTGGAAAGAGGGGAAAGGCTCTCAGTGCTGGTGAGAGGCGCTCACTGCTGTGTCCTGACTGACTCTGGAGTCATTTAACACTCGGGATGTTCTTCTCCTCTATGACAGAGATGGTTTCCTGTGTGCTTCCTTGACTTTGCCCATTCCCTATCCCGAGCTTTCTCAGCTTCCTTGTGCTGCCCTGGGTGCTGTGGGAGTGTCCCCAGCGGTGCAGCTGTGGTGTCCTTGCAGGCATCGAGCTCATCACGGCCTTCTACGGCTGCCTGTACTCGGGCTGTGTCCCCGTCACCGTGCGCCCGCCCCACGCCCAGAGCCTGGTGGCAACGCTGCCCACAGTGAGGATGATCGTGGAGGTGAGTGCCAGGGCTCCAGGGGTGACACACGTGTCACCATGGCTGGTGCAGGGCTGGGTCGGTCCAGAGGGGACACAGAGTCACACTGGCCGTGCTCCAGAGGGGACACAGAGTCACACTGGCCGTGCTCCAGAGGGGACACAGAGTCACACTGGCCGTGCTCCAGGGGTGACACAGAGTCACACTGGCCGTGCTCCAGGGGTGACACAGTTGACCCAAGCTCACACTGTCTGTGTGAGAGGGATGGAGGCACATCGTGGAGCTGGGGGACAGTGTTCTCGTTCATTAAATGCCAGAGAGAAGCTGCTCCTCACAGATGGCTTTCTGAGAACACTAACATGATGCTGCCACCCAGAATTTCACCTTGACTCTCCTTATTGCTGGGGAGGTTCAAATGCTGCAATGAAGCCACTTCCCAAGCCCAGTAACCAGGGGACACCATGGGGAAGAAAGCTGGATCTGGCTGTGACACCTTGTCACCTGCTCGAGAGGCTGTGACAGGGTCTGTGCAGGCTGGGCTGCACTGGGGCTTTAGTGAAGGGGAAGCAGAGCAGAGTGGCAGAAGCCAGAGAAAAGAATTCAGTTTTGCTGAAAGAAATTGGCTGCAGGTGGTGAAAGTCTCTGAGCATCAGCTCTTGCTGCTGGGACGTGCTCTTGCCTCTGTTTCAGTGAGGGTTCACCTTTGCAGGTCAGCAAAGCCGCCTGTATCCTCACAACCCAGACCTTGATGAGGCTGCTCAAGTCCAGGGAGGCAGCTGGAGCTGTGGATGTGAAAACCTGGCCAACCATCATCGACACAGGTGAGCTCTCAGGGCCAAGAGAGAGGCTCCTTCAAGTTCTGTGTGACTTCCAAAGGGATTCAGCCCATTTTCGCTGAGTGGCTCTTGAAAATTTGTTTGAATATGTACAAAAGGTATCCAGGATATGCCCTTGTTCACTGGGAACTCTTCTTTGTTTGAATATGTACAAAAGCCATCCAAGATGTGCCCTTGTTCACTGGGAACTCTTCTGTATTGAGCTGTGCATGGGAAATGATTGCAGTGACAACAGTTTTTGCTGGAGATAACTTTAATCTCCTTAAAACAAGGGCGAGTTGGTCTTTCCTCCCTTTCCCTGAGAATAAATAATTTCCTATGTGGGAGCTTTGGCAAGAGTTTTGCCACACACTAGCCTGTCTCTTCTGGAAAGAGAATTAATAGAAAGCTTTATCTCCCATCTCTGGTGTTTTGAAAGTTGTGTTCTCCTTTCACAGTCAAGTAACCAAAATTAATAAACAAAATTAATTGTTTCTCTCTTGCACAGATGACTTGCCCAGGAAGAGGCTGGCCCAGATCTATAAGCCACCCACACCCGAGATGTTGGCATATCTAGATTTTAGTGTTTCCACAACAGGCATGCTCACAGGAGTAAAGGTATAGTAAGGGATTAGGAGATGGGCATTCGTGTCTTGTCTTTGCCTGACCCTCTGAGCCACCTCCAACTTGTAGCTTAAACAAAAGCCCTGATTTTCTTCTAATAAAGCTGTGGGCTTCAGCTCAGTGAGTTAGCTGTGCCCTGGAGGAAAGCAGGTGTCCACAGTGGGAGCAGGAATTCTGCTGCTGCCTCCCACTGGAGAGCTGCCTTGGGAGAGCAGCGGAGCCCTGAGCTCCTCTGGCCTCCAGCAAGAGGCAGGCAGGAAAAAGAGGATAAGAAACTAAAAAAGGAAAGCCTTGAGCTGTTGTTAAGGTTAATCCCAGGATAGTCAGGGTTGGAAGGGAGCTCTGGAGAGCCCCCAGTCCAAGGCAGGGTCACCCAGGTGACACAGGAAGATGTCCAGGGGGGTTTGGAATGTCTCCAGAGGGGAAGACTCCACGACCACCCAAGGGCAGCTGTTCCAGTGCTCTTCCACTTCCATGGAAAGCTCTTCCTCAAGTTGAGGTGGAACTCAAACATCAGCAGCTTCAAGTTGAGCTGTTGCTGTCACTGTTGGTGTCCGGGCTCTGCGCGACCTGTGGAAGCTCAGGAGCCAGACCACGGCTTTGCCTTCACACCAGCTCTCCACACACCCCTTTTCTCTGTCCTGCCCGTGCTGGGGAGCCCCTGGCTGCTGTCCTGGGCTCTCAGCAGTGTCCCCTGTGTTGCAGATGTCCCACGCTGCAGTCAGTGGCCTGTGCAGGGCCATCAAGCTCCAGTGTGAGCTCTACTCCTCCCGGCAGATTGCCATTTGTCTGGACCCCTACTGCGGGCTGGGATTTGTGCTCTGGTGCCTTTGCAGGTAGGACTTTGTGGGGAGAAAGGGGCAGATGAGCTCCTGGCTGGTGGGAAATGGGAAATGGGTCCTTCTGGGTGTAATTACAGGCGTGTTGACATTACAGAATGACTTCATTTACAGTAGGGGGGGGGATTTGTCTTGGAACTGACAACAACATGTTCCCGTTTTGCTGCAGATTAGCAAGATGTTATCCCATCTTGATTATGTGTGTTTGTGCTGCCAAATATCCCTGGCTTCAGAATGTTTCTCTTCCCTTTCTTCCTTGATTGCATGTTGCAATAAGGGAGTTTTTGTTCTGTGTGGGGTTGAGCCAGTTCTCTTCCTTCAACTGTGTGTTTGTGCGTGGATAAATTGTTATTCTTGTACAGTAAAGTTGCATTTTTCAAATGCTGCTGCTCCAGTTTGCCTCAGCTGCAGTCCCACAACCTGCCTTTGGACTAGCAGGGATGTAATGTGCAAGCACAGCAAATATTAATTTAAAGATAACTGCGAGCTTCACTGAAATGTTTTCTCCCTTAATGTTCTTCACAGTGTGTATTCTGGACATCAGTCAATTTTAATTCCTCCTATGGAGCTGGAATCCAATCTTTTTCTCTGGTTATCTACTGTCAGCCAGTATAAAATAAGGGACACTTTCTGTTCCTATTCAGTCATGGAACTGTGTACAAAGGGACTTGGAAACCAAGTTGAAATGTTAAAGGTAAGAAACGTTTCCTGAGTGTTGTGTTACATAAATTAAGGGAACTCTGGTAATAAAGCAAAGTGATAGGATTGTTAAATAGAAATTTTTTCCTTTGCACAAATGTCCAAAAGCTGCAGCCCTGGGAGAGGAGAGGAGAGGAGAGGAGAGGAGAGGAGAGGAGAGGAGAGGAGAGGAGAGGAGAGGAGAGGAGAGGAGAGGAGAGGAGAGGAGAGGAGAGGAGAGGAGAGGAGAGGAGAGGAGAGGAGAAGAGAGGAGAAGAGAGGAGAAGAGAGGAGAAGAGAGGAGAAGAGAGGAGAAGAGAGGAGAAGAGAGGAGAAGAGAGGAGCAGGGAGAGGAGCAGGGAGAGGAAAGGAGAGGAGAGGAGCAGGGAGAGGAGAGGAGCAGGGAGAGGAAAGGAGAGGAGAGGAGCAGGGAGAGGAGAGGAGCAGGGAGAGGAGAGGAGAGGAGCAGGGAGAGGAAAGGAGAGGAGCAGGGAGAACAGGGAGAGCAGGGAGCAGCTGTCAGGGAATGTCAGGGCAGCCCTGAGCAGGGAGGATCCCGTGCAGCTCTGCAGCACATTCCTTATGTAACAGTCTGCAGTGGAGGCTCAGACCAGCACATGATGGGAAGCAGGAGAGCTGCTCCACGGAGGTGTGTTCTCCTGGGAGATGAGAGAAAGGGAAAAGCAGCTCCATGCCATGCCTCAGGTGGCTTTTTCCCTGGGAATTCCTAGAGCTGTGGCTCTGTGAGGTTAAGGCTCAGCCTCGTTCTCTGGTGGGTGGCACAGGGCTCTGCAGGTGCCTGGGCTGTGTCACAGGTGAGCAGCACATGGCAGCTCCTGCCTGCTGCTGCTCAGAGCATTCACCAGACAAAGAAAGATGGAATCAGGGCCCAGAGCTGTTGGAGAGTCAGTGCAGCCCCAGTGGATGGCTTTATTCTGCCTGGGTTTGGTTTCCATCTGTTTAAGCAGTGACTCAGAGGTGTAATCTCAGCTGAGCTAAGAGCTGGGGCAGAGGAAGGAGCACTGCCAGTCCATGTCTTGCTCTGGCTGCATTTCCAGGCTGTGGTCAGACACGATTTGGAGTCACAAATAGAATCAGAAAAAGGGAAAGTAACTTAGAACACGAGGACTGAGTTTGTCCTGCACTTCCCAAGTAATTTCAAGGGATAAGAAGCAAAGATAACTTCTTGAGAGGGGACAGCTGAACACCTCCTGCCCTTTGCCTCGTGTGTGTGTGTGCAGGCCCGAGGCATTAACCTGTCCTGTGTCCGGACCTGCGTGGTGGTGGCGGAGGAGCGGCCGCGCGTTTCCCTCACTCATTCCTTCTCCAAACTCTTCAAGGACATCGGGCTGTCATCCCGAGCCGTGAGCACCACCTTTGGCTCACGGGTCAACGTGGCCATCTGTTTACAGGTGAGGCTTCCCAGGGCTCTTCCTTGTTGCTGGCACCACGTTCCAGCTGCCAGGCTCGGCTGTGATTCCACACTCCCCGTCTGGAGCCCAACATCTGCCCCGTGGAGAACAGCTGGCACGAGATTTAAGCAGCTTCTCTCGTTTGCAGCTGCCAAATCGTATCACAGATGCTCAAAACAAGTGAAACACGAATCTGAGCTGTTTATTCCCACGTAAACAGTGCCTGGTTGCTCCAGGCTGGTGGCTGAGAGGGCTTGGGGTGTCTCCCCCCTCCCCAGGTGTTCCAAAAAGTCACCTCCTCACTGAAGGGTTTCCCTCAGTGCAGCTGCAAAGGTGGGGGAATATGAGTAGGAATTCTGCTGTAAGAAACCCCTGGCGATGTTTCTGGGCTCAGAAATTACCCTGACTGCTCTAAGTACATCAGTGATTTTTATTTTTAAATATTAACTCCCCAGGGAACATCGGGGCCCGATCCCACCACAGTGTATGTAGACCTGAAATCCTTGAGACATGACAGGTACTGTAAGTTCACTTAAACCAATTTATTAACTACATAAAGCCCTCCCTGCAGTGGTGCTGAGTTCTCACACCGCTCCAGACACTTCAGCTCTTTGTTTTATTAACCCTGACAATGTTTTTATCTCTACCTTCAGGGTCCGTCTGGTGGAACGAGGAGCTCCTCAGAGCCTGCTGCTTTCCGAGTCTGGGAAGGTAATTCCGTGTCTCCCCACTCCCCACAGCCCTCGTGCTGGAGCTGGGAAACACCTGTGGCGTGGCAGGGGGTGGCACCTGCTTACACTGTCCCTCTGGAAAGTCAGCTGATTTATGAGGAATTAATTACCTGTTGATTTAGGAGCGTGTTTTGCTGGAACTCTTGGGGGAATTTCTCTGTTTTGCAGTAAATGAGCCTTAGCAGAAGTGTGGGCTCTGGTATTCCTGAAATCAGCCTGTATTTGGGGTTTACTGGAGCTCCTACTCCCTGATAACAGATTTCAGCTGTATTATTCAAAATCAAGGTCTATTAACATGTACAGGCGCAGAACATCTTCCCTGTGTGTCCCTGGAGCCGTGGAGTACATCCCTACCCTGACCTGATTTATCCCTGATGGTGATGTCCAGGGGTGAAATCCTGCCCTGGCTGTGTGTTTTCTTGTGCTGAAGATAACCCAACAGGGATTGCAGATTTCCTTCTTGTGCCCTTTAGATTCTGCCTGGAGTCAAAGTGGTCATTGTCAACCCAGAGACAAAAGGGCCCCTGGGAGATTCTCACCTTGGGGAGGTAAGGACAGGTTTTGCTCCTTGGGGAGCTTTTCCTGCTGCTCCTTGGGCTTTTCTCCGCTGGGGGACAGTTTGGAGCTGTGATACAAGCCTTTGTAAGGTGAATTCAGAATTTGGATATTATTTCACTGCCAACTTTAAAGAAAACCCGCTTGAAAAGAAGATTGTTCTACCCTAAATCTTGCAGACTGGCCCCCAAATAGTATAATTTACATTTGGCTTTCCTTTTCTTGATTACACATCAGTGTATTGATCAGTGTTGATGGGTTATTATCCAGTCTTGGACTTGACATGTTAAAAATTATGATTTATATTATATATACATTATTTATATATAATAGATATATATTTATATATATATTTATATATAAATATATATAAATATAAAATATATAAGACTATAAATTATTATAATAATTTTATATAATAATAAAATTATTATAAAATTTTTATAATATTAATATATTTGCACATCATATAAATCTAAATAATATAAAAATAAATATAATACAAATAATATAAATATAATATAAAAATATTATAAAATTATATAAAAATCCTATATAAAACCCCTTATTTACTCCATGAATCCTCATCTACAATTACTGTACAATTGCAGCAAGTTACAATTACTTACAAAACTACATCTCAAGTTACATTTTTAAGATCATGCAGGCTATTTGAAGGCTCGAGCTGAATTTTTTTCCTCTAAAAAAACCACAGATAAAAACCATTTCTCACAGTTCCTTTACCCACTCCACCGGGGAGATGCTCCAGGTTGGGCAGCGTGGGGATCTGACCCTTTTCCCCCATTCCCTGCACAGATTTGGGTGAACAGCCCCCACACAGCCAGTGGTTACTACACCATCTACGACAACGAGACCCTTCAGGCCGACCACTTCAACACCCGCCTGAGCTTCGGGGACGCGGCGCAGACGCTCTGGGCTCGCACGGGGTACCTGGGCTTCGTGCGGCGCACCGAGCTGACGGCGGCCAGCGGAGGTGGGGCTGGCCACAGCCTGCAGGGACAGCGGGGAATTCCCTTGGGAATGTCAGGGTTTGAGCAAGGGTTGTACCTGGGCACAGCCTGCAAAGGGACAGCTGGGAATTCCCTTGGGAATGTCAGGGTTTGAGCAGGGGTTGTACCTGGGCACAGCCTGCAGGGACAGCTGGGCAGGATTCCCTTGGGAATCTCAGGGTTTGAGCAAGGGTTGTACCTGGGAATTCCCTTGGGAATGTCAGGGTTTGAGCAGGGGTTGTACCTGGGCACAGCCTGAAGGGACAGCTGGGAATTCCTTTGGGAATATCAGGGTTTGAGCAGGGGTTGTACCTGGGCATTCCCTTGGGAATATCAGGGTTTGAGCAGGGGTTGTACCTGGGCACAGCCTGCAGGGACACCTGGGAATTCCCTTGGGAATGTCAGGGTTTGAGCAAGGGTTGTACCTGGGCACAGCCTGCAGGGAGAGCTGGGAATTCCCTTGGGAATATCAGGGTTTGAGCAAGGGTTGTACCTGGGCACAGCCTGCAGGGACAGCTGGGAATTCCCTTGGGAATATCAGGGTCTGAGCAGGGGTTGTACCTGGGCACAGCCTGCAGGGACAGCTGGGCAGGATTCCCTTGGGAATGTCAGGGTTTGAGCAAGGGTTGTACCTGGGCATTCCCTTGGGAATATCAGGGTTTGAGCAGGGGTTGTACCTGGGAACTCACTTGGGGAATCTCAGGGTTTGAGCAGAGATTGTACAAGGGCATTCCTTTGGGAATCTTGTGTGGTTTCACCAAAGATTGCACCTGGGCAGCCTGGGCATTCCCTTGGGAATCTTCAGGGTTTGAGCAGAGATTGTACCTGGGCACAGCCTGCAGGGACAGCTGGGCAGGATTCCCTTGGGATTCTCAGGGTTTAACCCTTGGGCATTCCCTTGGGAATCTTGTGTGGTTTTGAGCAAAGGTTGTACCTGGGCATTCCCTTGGGATTCTCAGGGTTTCAACAAGAGCTGCACCTGGCTTGGTGCAGGCTGGGATGAGCAGAGGGAGCAGCCCTGGGGAGAAGGGGTTTAGGACATGCCCCAGGAACTCCCCCAAGCTTGGGCTGAATCCCCTCAGCCCTGCTCAGGTGAGACCCCACCTGCAGAGCTGCCTCCAGGCTGGAGAAGAGGAGCTTTGGGTGATTTAATTGTGGCCTTCCAGTGCCTAAAGGAGCTGCAGGAACGATGGAGAGAGACCTGGAGTGCCAGGACAAGGGACAATGGCTTTAAACTGCCAGAGGGCAGGGTTAGAGGGGATATTTGGAAGGAATTGTTCTCTGTGAGGGTGGTGAGGCCCTGGCACAGGTGCCCAGAGCAGCTGGGGCTGCCCCTGGATCCCTGGCAGTGCCCAAGACCAGGCTGGACAGGCTTGGAACAGCCTGGGACAGTGGGAGTTGAATTGGCTCTTCCAACTCAAACCATTCTGGGATTCTTCAGCTTATACAAGAGCCAATTTATCCAAATTCCATTTGTTACACCTGCTCTCCTCTGTCCCCAGAGCGCCACGATGCCCTGTACGTCGTGGGAGCACTGGATGAGACTTTGGAGCTGCGGGGGCTGCGGTACCACCCCATCGACATCGAGACCTCGGTGTCCCGAACCCACAGGAGCATTGCTGAATGGTAAAACAGTCCTGGGGAGTGGAACCACCCTAGCCCAAATGAAATGTAGCAGTTCAGGCAAAGATGCAGAGGGGTTTAGGTGAAAAAAATAAATAAAATAGGGGAATTCAGGGTTTTTTGTGTTGCCATCAGCAAGTCGTACACCTGATTTCCCATCTGCAGGTGAGAACAGACTCGGTGTTTCCTCACAAGCCTTAGTTCAACACAGAAATGATGATTTCCCACTCTGGGGTGTAAAGAGCCGTTTCTGGGTCGGTGTCAGCACCGCTGGGTTCCTGCCTCACACAGGTAGTGCTGAGATAGGTCTGATTTTTGTCACATCAGGACCGAGTCGTGCTGGAGTTAGGTTGGAAACGTAGCCCAAAGCAGGTGGGAACCTCCATGTAAGGATGAAGAGGTGGAAACTCGGGATCTTTGTGGCGATAACTGGGTTTTGTGTTGTTTTCCCTTTGTCATTTCAGCGCTGTGTTCACCTGGACCAACCTGCTGGTGGTGGTGGTGGAGCTGTGCGGCTGTGAGCAGGAGGCTCTGGATTTGGTTCCTCTGGTTACCAACGTGGTCCTGGAGGAACATTACCTGATTGTGGGGGTGGTGGTGGTGGTGGATCCTGGAGTTATCCCCATCAATTCCCGAGGGGAGAAACAACGGATGCACCTCCGGGACAGTTTCCTGGCGGATCAGCTGGACCCCATTTACGTGGCCTACAACATGTGATGGGAGCACGGAGCGATGAGGGCGGTTCTGGGAGTGAAGCTGGTGAAAATTACTAATACTTGATCTAAAGTTTGAGGTTGCTGCCGCATTTCCCTCCCTCCCATGCCGGGGGTTTCGGTGCTGGTGGGGAGAAGGAGATGTGGGAAGCAGCAGCAAACGTTTTGTAACCGTTTACTGAACCATGAGCTTTAGAGAACTGCAAAGTGGGAAAGTGTGTGAGCTACGGAATCCCCAAGGCCTTTACAGTAGTGTGACTTTTTCACCCGTTGTACATATTTGTATTTTTATCTAATCCCGGGTTAGGATTCTATAAGGGGAGGGTTTATTTAGTTAAGATAATAAACTATTAAGAAAAGGGTCATCAGAGTTCTGCAGTTCCCTACTCCATGATCTCCTTTGCATCTGGAGCTGTTCATCCCACACGGGATCACAACACGATTTATTGACAATTGTGCCATGACCAAATCAATAACTTACAGAATCAGAGTTACTTATTCATATAGAGATTTCTGGAATTTAAAAAGAATTTTGCCTATATTTTAAATATGTAAATATTATTATACATAATTCACTTAGCTAGAAAAATTAACTTGGCTAGTGAGGACAGCTGAAGGTTGATGTTTTTAAGGACAGGTGACTTTTGTGGTCCTCAGCATCCTGGCATTGGCTTAGACACAATGTGAGATGCTCCCACCTTCCCCAGGTTTCTGATTTCATTTGTAACTTTATTCTGGCCAGAAGTGTGTAGAACCCTTTGGTTTTAAGGTACATCTTTCTCCAGGAGGGTGAATTCAGCATGGAATTGGGTAGAAATGGCCATGCAAGTCCCAAAAGGAACCGAGGGACAGCCTCTGCCCCATCCTGTGGCAGCAGGTGTGGGAAAACATTCCTCAGGTGAATTCCCTGCTCGTGCCATTCCACTGGGATTCCCTCAGCTCCCTGCAGGCAGAGCAAGAGCTGCTCTGAACAGGCTCTAGTGGGAACTGGGAGCAAACAAAAATGCTCTCCTCAAAGCATTCCCTGAAAGAACGGGAGAATTCCAGCTTGAAGTCGGACTCAGTTTTATTTTCCAGGGGGTTCCGGTAATTCTGGCAAAGACATTGTTAAATAATATTGTGAAAATTGTTATCCCAGCCTTCCACATCCTGTGCCAGCTCCAGCCTTAGGGAATGGGAGGAAAGAGAAGCCTTAAAGCAGCAGGTACAAGCTCTTCCTGCTGGGATGCAGTTCCACACGGGCTGGGGGAGAGCTGGTGGTTGAGCTTTGACTCAAAATTATCTCTTTTTTTTTTAATTTTATTTTTATTAATTCTTCATCTTTTAATAACAATTACATTTCTCTGGGTGCTAATACATGATTTTGGAAGCCTTGGGAGCTGCTACCAGATCCTGCAACAGGGTTTTTTGAGTCAGATGTGGTATACAGTGTAAATAAACTTTTCAAATGTTCCAGATTACCTCACACGAAGTTTTTAGGCAGTTTTTAAAAGGTTTATGGTGTGGACTTGGAAGATCCTATGGCAGTTACTGGAACAGAGTCCAGAGGATCCACGAGCAAACCCCAGCTGTGTCCTTGAAAAGCTCCTGCTGCATCCTGGTGGTTCCTCACTGAAAAACAGGAGCTTTAAAAACTCAGATAAGAAGTTTCAAATGTTATTTTTGAAAAAAAAAATATTTGCTGTGGGAATAAGGAACTGGCAGTTTTGTGGCAGGTCTGGACTTAAGTTTCTTTGCAAACACTTTGGGTTTCAGGGGCACATTTTGGAACCTCATCTGTGTTTTCCACAGTATCAACCAACACAGCAGAATATGCACAAAATCTTCAATATATTTAGTTTTTAACAAATTGAACACAAAGTGGGGACAGTGGCAGGTCAAACTGTGTCTAAAACAGTTGGTCCTGCAGCTTATTTTGGGTGTAGAGTGCAAAAAGGTTGTTCTTCCCTTTCAGCCAGAAAATTCCTGTTATTCCATGTTCTTTGTCACCATTTTTGTGTTTCCTGCACAGCCCAGACCCAGCTTCACTCCAGTGTGACCTTTCCAGGGAAAACTGGTGGTCTTGAACCTTTTTTCTGTACTCAAAGCTTTAGATAAATTGTTTCAACAAACACTTTTTGTCCACTGAAGTAGATTTTAAGTCCAATTCCAGCATTGTCTTTTATTTGTGATTTTTCACAAATAAAACAACGTGTGTATGAATTCCATCAAACAGAGATGGAATTCCTGAAATGGCATTTTTGAATATGACTGGATTGATTTTTTTATTTTTCTTTATTTTTTTGGTATGGATAGGTACTGATAGCTTCCTATGGTTTGAGGTTTCATCTTTCAGGTTTTCCCGTGCGCTCCAGATCTTCCAGCACATTCCATTTCTGTGTGCTGGAGAGCTGCAGGACACAGCCCTGCCCCTGGGATGAGAGAAGGTTCCAGGGACAAGGAGAAGCTGCTGATTTTGGCTTCCCTGAATTCCCCGAGTGCTTTGTCCATGTTTTGGCACAGCTTTGGGGGGGAGGAAGGACGGAGCTGGCGCTCTGGAATCCCCAAATTCCACCCCCAGGACTCGCTGTGAGCCTTCCACAGATCATTCCACTCCTCCCTCTGTAGCTGGGGATGATCTTTCCGTATTTTTTGGGAACAAAGCAAGATCCTTCAGGCTTTGGCAGGTGGGCAGGGCTGGGTGCTTTTCCCAAAGCCTCTCCCCACGGCGTGGCTCTGCTGGGGTTGCACAGGGCACATTATTCCCTTCTCTTGCCCCTCAGGTTCCAACTTAACTGCAGTGAAACTGAAAAACTGGGAATTCTTCCTCACTGGACTAAAATATTGTGTGTGTGTGTGTCTCGCTGTTTTCTGAATCTTCTCCGAGCAAACGCTGTGGGAACAAGAGAGTTTTGTCCCCTTTTGTTAGAATTTGCACTTCATTTCTGGTTTAAATCAATTCAGCTGTGTCCTACTAACTGTCCTAAAATAAGGTTATAAAAACCAGATCAATTTTAGCCCTAGATGCATTTATTTTGTTGGGTTTTTTTTTTTTTTTTGCTTTTATTTCTGTCAACCTCTTTCCCATTGTCCAATTCAGACTCCGGCATTCTGTAATTATGTATAAAGGTTTTATTTATTTAAAATTAGATTAGTTACATTTTTAAATTTAACACCTGGCTGGACAGTGTCCCATTAACGCATTGATTGTGTTTCCTTTGTCTTGTGTTAATAAATATTGATGCCTGGTTGCTTGTTTAGTCCTTCCAGCGCTGTTTCCATGAAGAAATTTGATTTTTAAGGAAGAAAACGCGGGTTAAAATTGCTCCTGGGCAGAGGGAGAACTTGAATTATATTTTCAACTCTAGATATATTTTGAGAATTTATATTTTGTCAGTTGTATAGAGCAGTGTCGGAGCTCTGAGGGTGTGAAGGAGCCGGGCTGGGCAGTGTCCTGGATTCGTAGTTTTAGAAATCACAGTTTTTAGGGATCAGGGCAGGGAGTGGAGCCAAGGAAGGAGCTGGAGAATTCCTGAGGGAGCTGGAAAAGGGGCTCAGCCTGGAGAAAAGGGGGATCGGGGGGGATTTTGTGGCTCTGCATAAGTCCCTGGCAGGAGGGGACAGCCGGGGATTGGGATTTCTCCCAGGGAACAGGGACAGGAGGAGAGGGAACAGCCTCGGGCTGGGCCTGGGGAGCTCAGGGGGAGCAGGAATTTCCCCATGGAAAGGGGGGATATCAGCAGGAATTTCCCCATGGAAAGGGGGACAGCAGCAGGAATTTCCCCATGGAAAGGGGGGACAGCAGCAGGAATTTCCCCATGGAAAGGGGGACAGCAGCAGGAATTTCCCCATGGAAAGGGGGACAGCAGCAGGAATTTCCCCATGGAAAGGGGGGACAGCAGCAGGAATTTTCCCATGGAAAGGGGGGACAGCAGCAGGAATTTCCCCATGGAAAGGGGGGACAGCAGCAGGAATTTCCCCATGGAAAGGGGGGACAGCAGCAGGAATTTCCCCATGGAAAGGGGGGACAGCAGCAGGAATTCCCTCGTGGAAAGGGCGCTCAGGCCTTGGAAGTGCCCAGGGAGGTTTGCAGTGCCCACCCCTGGAGGTGTCCAGGGATTCCTGGACGTGACACTCCGTGGACAAAGTTGAACTCGAGGGATTTTTCAACCGCAGGAAATCCGGGAAATCCTGTGAAAATCGGGGCGAGGTTCCTATTCCTAGAGATGCCTGCCTGCAGTTCGTGCTTTACAGGGAATACTGAATTTCCTGTGACCCCTGGGACTGCAGAGGAACTGTCCCATGTGAAGGGGGGCACCGACTGGATCCCAAAGCCTTCCTGTGATCTTGAAATCCGCTGTGGAATAATCCCCAGAGTGGCCAAACCTGCTGCTTCCTTAAAACCCCTCAGTCGCACCCGCCCGGCCGTGAGGAGTCGCGGCCGCAGTCCTGACCCGTCCCAGCCGCGGTACAACCCGGCCGCGCTGCCCTTCGCCCACGGCTGTGCGCGCTGTTCCCCCCGCGGGGACCGGGAATATCGGGAATATCGGGAATATCGTGATTTTCCCGGCGGCGATCGCGATCCCGACCCCAGAGCGCGGCTTGGCGCCGCACTCCTCCCAGCGGTGGCGGCGCTGTTCCCGCTCCGTGCCCGGGAGCGGCGCTCCGCCGCCTCCTCTCTGTGGTGCGGCCGGGCGGGGCCGGCTCCAGGCGGCCGCTCTAGCCCGGCGCCCGCGCGCTCCGCGCCGCTGGGGCTCTATGGCGGGGGCCCCTGGGCGCGCACTCTATGGTCGCGGCCCGCCCCCCCCGCCGGCGCCGCTTCCCTGAGGCGGGACCGGGGCCGGGAGCCGGCGGCGGCTCCGGCGCTCCCCACGCGCGGCCCCGCGGGGCTCTGAGGTAAGCGCGGGCTGGGGAGGCCGCCCCGTCCCCTCGGCCCGCCCGTCGCTTCTTTCCTCCCCCCCCCTCCGCCCCCGCGGGCCGTGAGGGGACGGGCACAGGCCGCGGCCTCGGCGCGGCGGCCGCTGCGGAAACCGCGGGGAGTTCCCACCGCAGCCGGGCCTGAGGCGCTGCCCTGCGGCCTGGGGCTGCTGCGGGGCCCGGGCCCGCTCCGCCCGTGTCCCGCTCGCCCCGGGGAAGGGGGGAGAAAAGGAGGCCTGGGAGTGACGGGCCCCGTCCCGGTTCCGCCTTCCCCCAGGAATGGGGGAAAAGGCTTCTGGGGGGGGGGACGAGGGGCGCCCCGGGTCCCGCATCCCCCCGGGTCCCGCTCCCCTCGGGAATGGGGGGAAGGTGGTCTGGGGGTGACGAGAGGCCCCGCGGCTCCAGCCGCTCCCGGCCAGCGGTGGCTGCGTCCCCGAGCCCTGCCCGGTGACAAAACTGGGCTTTATCGCGACCCACACCGCCGTTAATGGGCGTCGTTACCTGTGCTCTGCCAATTTAGCCCCAGAGCCGTGTCCGAGCCTCGGCTGCCAGCGCTCAGTGAGGATCGGCTGCATCCAGGGCGGCGGGATAGAAATGATCTCTGGGCTGTTTTTCCCTCCCTGGTGCGGATAGAATATTGACATTTTTAGGCTGCAGCGTTTTATTTCTGAAGCTCCTGTCAAGGGATGTTCCTGTACAGGGCTGGTGCTGGAGTGGGAGAAATCCTATGAGGAAAGTGCTCCTGGAGTTTTAAGGAATAACTTTGTGTGTTTGTGGAATGGAATCTGGAGCAGTGACTGGGCACGGTGACACTCCTCACTTGCTCTCTGGCACATCTGGTGGGATGTTCTGCCCTTTGCTCTGGCTTTTACTGATTTCTGGGGGTTAAAAACGGAGTTCTGTCAGTTTTCTGGGTGAGCAAATTTTCTTCAAGTGTCTTAATAGCAAAATTAGGTAAATAATATTTTCACTGCTGAAAGCAGCTGATTTTGAGGACCCCAAATTCTCCTAGATTACTTAAGTATCATTTAGGAAAATGTTTTGAAATTCCTTTGTATAATTTGTAAATGTCAGAATTCGATTCCTGTCACTATTTGAGAATAAAATTCTGTGTCAAATTTTCCTTGATTTCTGACGTTATAAAAAAATACAGTCAGCTGGCTCTTACAATATTTCAGATGAAACATCATTCAGACCCTTCCTCTACTCAACTTGCCAGGGCAAAACAGAACTTGGTTTCTTCCTCTGCTGCTCTCTGTAGCATTTTAGGGAATTTACAGAATTAGGGAATCAGAAGAAGTTGTGGGAATGGGTTTTCTTTTTTAATTAATGCTCCTTGGGCACATCAGGTGTTTCTGGTGGGTTTGTGTGGTGTTTGGAGGGAGTCGGTGAACTTTGAGAAATGGAACGTGCCCTGATGAATGTGACATTCCTGTTTATGTTTCAAAGGAAGGTGATTTTGAGGCTCAGGTTTGAAGTAGGATGAGTTTCCTTGGCTGGGGGGAGGTGATGCCCAGAATTTTAGGAGTCCTTAAAGCAAATTTTGCTGTTGCAAAATCCTTTCAGTTAAATTACTTTTGAGGTGGAGCTGCGTGGAGACGTCGGGTTTACTGTGAAAATCATCACCCTTACCTGTCTGGTTATAAAAAAAGTGGTGTTTGTACAGACTGGGACAATAATCATTCTCTGGACAATAAATTTCCAGGGGGAAATTCCTGGTTTTCCAGCTAAATAAAGTTAAAGGCTTGGGAATCTTGTGTTACACTCATATCCCCAGAGGCTGTGAGGATGAATTTCTGTCTTGTTGCAATCCTTGCTAAATCTTTTTATTGATTGATGTTGGATGAATAATTAAATATTCCAGAGCAAGCAGAGATGAATTAAACTCAAAACCCATATTTCTGATGGGAAATACTTTATCTTTTATTCCTGTAAGCAGAACTCCACACCAGTGAGAGAAAGGTCAGCGAAACCCTCTGTGTTTTCTCCTTGGGGTGTTTATTTGGGGTGGTTTTATTGGTTTCACTGTTGTTTTGAGTCTTCCATGGGACAGTAAGGTAGAGAAACTATTAGCAGAGAGCGGGGAGGGCAGGCTGTGGTTTAGCACTGCAGAAATGAGTGGAGGTTTCTGTAGCACTGGAAATTAATTGTCATTTTTGCTGCTGCCTGGATTTCGGTTTGAGGGGCCCTGGTTACCCGGGGCACTTTGCAGGGTGCAAAATGCAGATTTTCCTTTATAAAAGCTAAGATTGTGTTTGAGGACAGGCAGAGCTGTGTCCACTGCAGGTTTGACATTAATTCTGCTCATTATCTTGAAGTGGTTGATGTTTGCAGCCACGAGGATGTCGGGAAGCTGCATCATTGGCTGGGGAAGGTTTGGTCTGTGCTGTAAAAGACACACAGAACCATGGATTTGTTTTGGCTGGAAAAGACCTTAAAGAACATCTCATTCCACCCCCTGCCATGGACAGGGTCACCATCCCAGGTTGCCCCAAGCCCCATCCAGCCTAGCCTTGGGCACTGCCAGGCATCCAGCCACAGCTTCTCTGGGCACCTGTGCCAGGGCCTGCCCACCCTCCCAGGGAGGAATTCCTTCCTGTTATCCCATCCAGCCCTGCCATCTGTCAGTGGGAAACCATTGCCCCTTTTCTTGTCACTCCAGGCCCTTGTGTATGGTCTCTCTCCAACTTCCCTGCAGCTCCTTCAGGTTCTGGAAAGGCACATTTAGGTTACCCTGAACCTTCTCTTTTCCAGGCTGAACAATCCCAATTCTCCCAGCCTTTCCTCACTGCTCCATCGACCACAGTTTCTCCTATCACCCAGGCACCAGTTTTGTCCCTACAAAGCCCTGCTTTAGTGACATTTTTGGGGACCCCTCAGAGCAGCGAGGGCTCTGCTCTTGCTTGACTCTTCCCCCTAGGAGCGTTCATTGGGCTGCGTGCTGTGGTTGGGCTCAGCAGGGAAAAATCAATGACTCACATTTCCACAGAAAGAAATGTAATTTCCAGTCTCATAGCAACTGTCCTTTCAACACTTTCAAACCTTCTGTGACAAAATGTTTAACACTCACCCATCAGCTTTTAATGCTCCAGGCTGGTCCGCCCACTCCCCCCAGCTGAAACCTGCATTTGTGCATCCCTGAATCCCCCAGAATCTGAGGGGGGATGCTGGCAAGACGTTGAACGGTTAAATATAAAATCTTAGACATGAGAGAAGTGTTGCTGACTGCATTACATCAAGACAGAGTGACTCTTAAAATTCAAAACTGTGTTCACTTTGATTTGAGTCCCTGGTTTGTTTTTATACACCTTCAGATAGTTTAAAATAGGTTTGGCTGGTGGCTTGGCTAAAATATTTTTGGAAATTATCTTACTTAGAGAAAGATATTCTTTAGTATAAAGAATTTTGGTTTTCTTCCTGGATCTTCCTTCAAACTGAAAGAGAGTGGGGATAGATGGGCTATTAGGAATTGGATATTAATGGGATTATAATGGGGTGGTGAGACCCTGGCACAGATTGCCCAGAGAAGCTGGAGCTGCTCCTGGATCCCTGGCAGTGCCCGGGGCCAGGTTGGATGAGGCTTGGAGCAGCCTGGGATAGTGAAAAGTGTCCCTGCCGTGACAGGAGGTGGGACTGGATGAACTTTAAGGTTCTTCCCAACCCAAACCAATCCATCATTCCGTGATTCTGTGTCCTTTACAGCACAGAACAAACCTGTTCTATTCCCAGCTGGGACTCCTGCTGTTCCCAGGCCTCAGGAGGAGACTCCAGGTGTGGAGCAGCTTCACCTGCCCAAACCCACAGGGATGAGCAGGACAAGGTCCCACGCTGTCCCTCCCCTCCTGCCCCCTTTGATGAGGCACAGAAAGACTTGGTGAAGTGACAGAAATCCTGGTTGTGCCTCAATAATGGTGACACTGGAGGGCAAAGAGCTCATTCAGCGCGTCCAAGTGAGACCAGACCCATCAGGCAGGGTGGAAGTGGGCACGTGTCTGCCGTCCAAATTCGTTACTAACTGGATTTAACTGGTTTTCTCCTAGCTGATGATGGAAGAGGTGCACAAGGGCGGCAGCAGCAGCTCTGTTACGTCCCAGCCCTCAGCTGTACAAGGTACAACCCTGCAGGCAGCTCAGCTCTCTCATATTGCTCAACAGGTAAAGCCTGGGCTGGATCTCAGCAAACATTGCAGGGAGTTAGAGACGGTTTTTATTGTGCTACAAACCATAGATCCCTTCTTAGGAGCACTCAGAGAAGATAAAAAAACCAGAAAGAGGCTTAGAAAAATGTGTTTGTTTGATGGTGGATGACATAAAGTTAACTTTAAAGTGTTAAAAAGCTAATTTTTGTGTTTGTACAGTGCAGAAGTGCAGCCCAGATTTGGGGTTAGTTGACCAGAGGAGCTGCTCAGGAATAAAATGAGGGCCTGGTTTCATTTTTTTCCTTAGAAAAAGCATTTCCAGCTCTTTTTGTAGTAGCAGCAATCCTGGGTACTAAGCACCATGGAAACACTTGGATTTTAGCCCAACATGAACATATTTAATCTAATAAACCATATGAACCTGAAAATTTGAGATTCTTCCTCTAACATCCCTGTCAGAGCTTTAACCTGAATCCCTTAGAACTGGTGAAAGAGTGAATCCTTCCAGGAGGATTTTTCTGGGAAAAAAAACCAGTATTTTTGCAGCTCATCCACTGTTTATCCTGTGGAGGCAATTGGAATTTTGGTGCAAAATTCAGATAGAGGAAAGGAGAGAATATCAGCAGGTGTCCTGGGGTTTGTTTCCAGGCTGGTTTCCTGATCTGTTTTTATATAAAGATCTGATCATCCCTTGATATTGTGAGTTATGATACTCAAGTAGCATTAAATGGAAATTCAGCTGTTTGTATTTTAATGATCCCTTCATCTTCTCATGTATTTCAGATTAATAAAAGTAGTGAAAAAAAATCATGACAAAATTGGTTATTTACTTACAATCTACGTGTATAACTTGAATTTTTGTTTTGTGAACATATGGAAACGTGAATAATATAAATTAAAGTGCAAAGACTTACTTGAGTTCAACATCAAAACTCCAAACCCTCTAGGAAGCTGAAGCATTTTCATGTTTTTAATATGTTACATAATATTTGATTATGTGACATTTGATTTTTCTCCAGCTAAAGGAAATAACTGTTTCAGCCTTTTTTATATGCAAAGAATGTCTAAAAAGTGTGTATCATTAAAGGTGCTTCTGTGATTTAATTAGAATTAAAATAAGCTGCTAATGCAGGTTCTCCAGCAGTTTTCCTACACGTGTTGCACTTGCTGAGTCGTGTGGCAGAAGGGTTTTACTGATGGTTTTTGGTCTGTTGTAGATGTCTCTCAGAGGTTCTGCTCCCCTCACAGTCGTTCAGCTTCCTGGAGAGCAAGTCCAGGTCCAGGGAGTCATTCAGACAGCTCAGTCCTCCTCTGTGATCCACTCCCCTCAGGTGCAAACCGTGCAGGTAACTCCAGAACGGCTTTAACTACCCCAGGTGTGCAGTTCTGTAGGTGAGAAGATGTGAAAAGAGGTTTCTCTCAGCCTTTGTGCCCTGCTGTAAGAGACAGTGAGCAGTCCAAGGACACTCCTGTGGGATCCCTCATCTGAGCTTGGAATTCTTCCTCGTGGGGAGTCAACTTTGGAGTCAAAATGAAACCTCCCTTAATTAAAAAATCCAACCCACAGCTCTGTAGTTGGTGCCTTGGCAGTCAGGTGGGGTCTGACAGCCAAAGGAGTGGGGAATAATTCAGTAGTGGATTAAAATGAGCGTTTGGGAAAGGTGGGATGAGCTGCTGGGTGCTCTCTCATGCTGTAACTCCCTTCCCAAGGTAGCCAAGTCTTTGCTTGTGTCTCTTACTCACTTGCCATGTGGTTTTTGTAGGAGTCCCATCCAAGAGGTACCCAGGGAGTTGCAGTGAGTCTGTTCCTGCTCCACTCAGTCCCTGCTGCAGAGCCCCTGGGAAACCACGGCCCTGGCAGCCAGGCGAGGGAGGAGCTGCTCTAAAAACCCAGCAGTTTGTCCCTGATCCTTGTCCCACACTCCTCACAGCACACTAAATTGAGATGCCACGAGAAGCAAACCTGGCAGGGATTGTCAGCTGTCTGTGCTGTAACATCAGAGCAGGGAGAGGGGAACGTGTCCCTGCTGAAAGCAGCATTGGCTGCTGCTCCTGTCTGTTAATTCTCTTTCCTTTTCCTTCCCCCTGGTTGCACAGTCTCCACTGACTGGATTCATTCCTTTTCTGTAATTCATGAACATCGTGGCCTTGCTGGAGGGGGAAAAAAGGAGTAGAGCACGAGCAGGTTTATTCCCCTGCCGATCACAGGCTGCTCTGTCTCTGCAGTTCAGTGAGAGGCTTTTCCCAGAGCTCCCTGCATTCCTCTGCACTCTGTTACTGCCACATGGATAAGAACAAATAAACGTTTTGTTCACTAATAAGGAGCATCAGAGACAAAATAACACTTTGAACTGGATGAGCACACAGTGGAATAAAGAAAATTGTAGATAGTACTTTGCATATTTACTCCCTGCTAAATGGTTATGCTGCTGCCTGAAATATTCTTTTCATTGGGCTTTTACATTCTCACCAACAAACCCCAGTGCTCCTCTTCTACATAAAATATTCCAGGTGCTTTCTGTGTTTGTCCTGTGCATCACTGGTGTTCCTGTTGCCTTTCTCACCAGGTATCTTCCTTGTCTGAGAGTGAGGATTCTCAGGACTCCTCAGACAGCATTGGCTCCTCACAGAAGGCTCGAGGCATCTTGGCTCGTCGTCCATCCTACCGGTATGGCTGTGATACACTCGGTGTTTTCATTTGAAACCAAACCAGCAGCCTCTCCCCGTGGTTTTTACAATATTCTGCTGCCCTCCAGCTTGTTTCCTTTCCCTTGAAACAAGCAGTGAGTCTGTTCATGCACTGAACATTCTGAGCCATCATTGCTGTGAGGAAACTTGGACTCCACTAACTGGAGATTGGCCTCAGCAGGATTTTGTACAGGGCAAAACGTTCACCAGCTGTGATTTTACTCAGTTGTATGATTTTACTGGAGTGAGGAGTGTGGTCAAATGTCAGACTTCTTTTTTTTTTGCAGAAAAATTTTGAAAGATCTTTCTTCTGAAGACACACGGGATAGAAAAGGAGATGAGGAAAGTCCTGGGGTCTCCACTGTCACCTCCATGTCTGTTCCCACGCCCATCTACCAGACAAGCACTGGACAGTACAGTATGTCACCCAAAACATCCTCACAGTTTTTCCTCAGCTTGCCTCAAAATGCAGAATTCATTAAATATTTGAGTGAGATGAAGGACAAAAGTTGGTTATTATCTAGCAGTCAATAAAGTTAGAACATAAAACTGGTATCTATGGACTTCAGATAAACCCAGTGCTTTGTCATTTTAATTTTTGCACATTCAGACATTTGAAGGTGTTGGTGTGGAGCACACTGAGGTGTTGTTTGCTGGATTTAACCCAACAGGGCAGTGAAGACACATATATAAATATATATATATGTATCACAGGCCACACTAAAAGGCTCCTGTGGTATCAGAGAGATACAGAAAATTAGGATTTGTTCCTTTGATGGATGGATGGAAGCACCACTTGGTGTTTGTGGTGCTTCATACCTGCTCCTCTCCATCCTGTGAGGGTGAGGCCCTGGCACAGGTGCATCCCTGGCAGTGCCCAGGGCCAGGCTGGAGGGGGTTTGGAGCAGCCTGGGACAGTGGGAGGTGTCCCTGCCGTGGCACTGGGTGGGCTTTAAGGTCCCTCCCAACCCCAGCTGTTGTAGGACACTGTGATTGACCTGTTTTTGATACCGTCCAGCTACAAATCCTCTCATCCCTGTGCCTCCCCTCGCAGTTGCCATCGCAGCCAACGGGCTCCAGCTGGCAGGGCCGGGGGCAGACGGGGTGCAGGGGCTGCAGACACTGACCATGGCCAACGCCGGCGGCTCCCAGCCCGGGACCACCATCCTGCAGTACGCCCAGACCTCGGACGGGCAGCAGATCCTGGTGCCCAGCAACCAGGTGGTGGTGCAGAGTGAGTACCCAGCAGGGCCACGGTTACACCCCCGTCACCCTGAGTGCCACCTGCTGATGCCACCCCGTTTGTGTGCCCTAGCTGCCTCTGGGGACATGCAGACGTACCAGATCCGCACCACGCCCACCACCTCCTCCCTGCCCCAGACCGTGGTGATGACGTCCCCCGTCACCCTGACGTCGCAGACGAGCAAGACGGATGATCCGCAGCTGAAACGAGAGATCAGGCTGATGAAGAACAGGTACGTCAGGGCACCTGAGCTGCTCGGGGGGCTGAGTTTAAGGTGCTCAGATGGTGCAATCACTGAGGTTGGAAAAGACTTCCAGGCTTGTGAAGTCCAGCCTGTGACAGATCGCCACCAGAGCACTGAGTGACGCCTCCAGGGATGGGGACTCCACCACTGCCCTGGGCAGCCCCTTCCAAAGCCTGACCACCCTTTCCATGAAGAAATTCCTCCTGATGTCCAACCTGAACCTCTCCTGGCACAGCTTGAGGCCTTTTCCTCTTGTCCTGTTCCCTGGGAACAGATCCTTGGCTGCCCCTCGTGTCAGGGAGTTGTGGAGAGGGAGAAGGTCCCCCCTGAGCCTCCTTTCCTCCAGGCTGAGCCCCCCCAGCTCCCTCAGGAGTTCTCCAGCCCCTTCCCCAGCTCTGTTCCCAGCTCTGGATATGCTCCAGCCCATCCACACTGCTCTTGCAGTGAGGGTCCTCAACAATGTCCAGCACAGGGGGGCAATCCCTGTCCTCGTCCTGTCCCAGGTGCCCTTGGCCTCTTTCCCCACCTGAGCACACCTGAGCTTGTGGGAGATTGTGTTCCAAACACGGGAAATTGTGACCCAGACATGCTCCCTTGTGTCTCACAGTGTGGAGAAACCCAAAGTGGGGTTCCCCTGCAGACCGTGTCACCACATCCTGCTGAATTTCCTGCTCTCCTGGGGCACTTTTTGGCTTGGTTTTGTTCCCCACTGCAGTTCCAGCTCTCGTATTGGTCGGTATTGTGACGTTCACAAAAGAGATCTCACACCTAAAATCAAGAACTCTGCTTCTCTCTTGCAGAGAAGCTGCCCGGGAATGCCGTAGGAAGAAGAAGGAGTATGTGAAATGTTTGGAAAATCGAGTGGCAGTCCTGGAAAATCAGAACAAAACTCTAATTGAAGAGCTAAAAACTTTGAAAGATCTTTACTGTCATAAAAGTGTGTAAGAAGAGAAGGTAAAAACCTTTGGAGACTGGTGAAATATCAGAGGAGAAATTTTTTTTTTTTTATACTGAATTTTTTAAAATAGATGAAAGGTCAAAAATGAAACTTTTCTACCTAGATTTCACAGCTCAAAGACTCTATAGATTTTCTTTACAACACGTTGGTGACAAAGTACAAACAGGAAACAAGAAAACCTCACCAAAATTCCTGCTGGCACAACTGGAAACTGATAAAATTCAAGATTGCAGCTACAGGGGAAGGACAGTCACGTGTGGCGAGGCAGGTGATGAGAGTTTCTTTGAAAATTCCTATGAATACCTCTAATAATGGGGGCAAAATTTGGTTACAAAGAAAACATGGATGAAACAGAATCCTTGCCATAGCTGACATTATTAGTAACATTTATAACCAGTGTATGTTTTGATTTCTTACTCTTTTTCAAGCCTTTTTCCTTCAGTTATTTGTCTGTAAATATTTTTATTTTAACCTGTAAGGTGGTGTTTACAGGTGCAGATGATAAAAAAGCTGATACTTTTGCTCGAGGTATAAATTATGTTTCTACTCTTTCTCAGATGACAATTTTAAAAGTTGGGATGATTTTTTTTTTTCCATGTTTGCCGTGTTTATCAGATTGGGGAAGGATCTGCAGAAGACAGCAAGTGGCCTGGTCCTGGAAGTGTCTGAGGCACAGAAAATTGTGTTGATTTTCTTAGAGAATTCAACACATCAATGATTTTAAAGCACAGTGTGAGGGACAAGGACTGGTGACAAAAGTTCTGAAGAATTTCTGAGATTAAACTTCCGAAAGTTTTTAATTTTGCAAGAGTTTGTTCTTAGTTCTGGGCATGAGAAACATCAATCATTGGAAATTAAATTGTGTGCTGATCATATCTGCAATTAAACACTCAGTGCTTGTCCTGGCCAGGGATTCTCCCAGGCTCTGGAACATGAAACCAAATAGAAGAAAAATGATCTAGTAAAAAAATGGAAGATCTATACCAAAGGGTTATGAGGTTCTAATCTCTGGTTTATTGCTGGAAGTAGTGCAAAATTACAATTTCCAGCCTAATTTTGTACGGTAGGAGCTATTTTGCAAAGTAACGGTGTCTTTGTAAGCAAATACTATATTGCAAACAGGGAGATGGTTGGTATATTTTGTAGCTAAATTGTGATCTTTACAAAACCTGAAATTGAGTTTCTATACGTATTTTGACAGTTTATATCTTTCATTTTAGTAACCAAATGAAATATTTTGTGAACCAGATTTTCAAGGATATATTTTTATGGATAGTACAAAGTCAAATGAGATCCTCTTTGGTGTAGGAGATACTTGAATTAATTTTGTATGTCTGTAGGCAACTTGCAGAAAAAAAAACGGATCCTAAAGAGTATTGGGGGGAAAAAAAAGAGAAAGAAAAAAAAAAATAAATGAGGGCTTTTTACTCCCCAGAGTTGACAATATCCGCTCATTACATCTCATCGTGTCAGAGAGTCCAGTTTGTACAATTTCAATTTGTTTCAAGTGCAAATCTAAAGTTTGACATGATCAGGACTCCTTTACCTGGGGGATCTCCACTGCTGGAGACCCCCAGAGCTGTCTGGCTGCGGGCCTGGTGGGCAGGACATGGTACCCGGGCAGGATGTGACCGTGCTGGTCTCGGGCAGGTGCTTCTTGCATGAGTAATAAACCATTTCCATAGCTGGGATTGAATCCTGCTTCCAGTTCTGTCAGCGGGAATTAGACTGTGGGCTGTGCTGTTCCCAGGTGTCAGAGCTCCGTGTGTGTGTGTCGTGCCAGCTCAGATCCCGATGGAATTCCAAGCTGTGCTCCCTCCCTGGATGTGTAATGCTTATCCCATGGTCAGTCAGTATTTTTTTATTTTACTCCTTTGGGAATTAATGGACTTGTAGCAAGCAGAGCTCTTTGCCATGAAGAACCTGCATTCCACAGTCTCCTGGTTAGTGGGCTAGAAAAGGATATTTCTATTCCCTCAAGTTCCTGAGTCTCTGGTTGTTGTGGGCACGAGTCCCAATGCGTTTCCTTTAGGCCAGGCTGGAGCGTGACTCCTGGTTGCCATCACGTCACAAAAAAAAAAAATAAACCTTTGTGACACGTCAGAAATAAGGTTGGGAAAGTCCTAAAGTGAGGGAGCTGCTCCTGGAGAGGTGTTTGCTGTTTCTTTGGTGGAATTTCAGGAGAATTGGACAGCCTGGAATGTGGCTGGAACACGCACCTCAGAGAACTGGACCTTTCCTCAGCCGTGTGCGCCCTGGCACGTGGCAGAGGGTTTGACCTACAGCTCTGAACTGCTTTGGGAACTCCGTGGTAGCTGATCCTCACTGTGTTCTCTTTTTTTTTTTCCTTTTCTTTTGTAATATGGAACAATAATAAACAAAAACTATCAAGTGTTAAGACTGTAAAAACCTGGTGGCCAGTTCTTCTTGTATCCAGCAAAGGGAAGTACCTGTCCTGCCAGACACACACCAGGAGTCAATTTTTATACTCTTAAAATAAAGTGTGTTGGGAAGAACAGCTGATTTTTCATCATGGGAATATTAAACAGTAACACAAGTTCACTCTTTAAGCACTGATCATGAAGTTCTTAGTTTGGATTTACTTTTAAATCTCGATTTTGAAGAGTAAAATCTCATTCCTGAGGGTAAGAGATGCAGCAGCTGATGCTGTTCTGCTGGTTGGTTCCAAACAGTCCGTGCTTTCCATGAATTGTAAATATTTGTTGAAACAATTAATGGTTGCAAATTTTGATCTTGGTAAATAAAGTCGCTAAAATATTATAATTCTGATGGTCCCTATTTATTTTTTAATGAAGTTAGAGCTGCAGTGGTGGTGACCAGGTGTGAATACCTGTGTGGGATTGGGTCATATGACAGACAGAAATAAATAATAGTCAATTTTAGTGGATGAAATGGCACTTTTATACACCTGCCAGTGCTAAAAATCCTAAGTGCAGAACAGCTTTTACCTTCCTGCAGGGATTTTTTACCTTCTTAGTTCTCAATAAGCTGAGCCACAGTTAAGGTTTGATTAATTAAATGGTTAATTAAAACCTTAGTGTGCTCTGCCGGTTTTTACCCGGCAGAGGGAGCATCTGCCATCCCCAAACCCTGCTGGCATCGCTGGGTGTATTTAACCTTCTGATGGCTGGAAAAGCACAGAAATAGGGTGAGAAGAAAGTGTTTCCAGTTGATAACATTTCTATATTCAATTCTCTTTATTAGTGCTGAGGCTGTTACTGTTTCCTCTCCTGTCAGTGTGGATATCAGAGGCAGGAAACAAAACACAATGGCAAACACGACTCCTAAAAAGTAAGTGCACATCCTTTGGCTCTTGGTTTTATTGTGAGGCAGGAGGGAGCTGGGTTTTCCAACCTTTTCCAGGCAGGACAGACCTCCACGAGGACAACACGATGGTTTTCCCCTCTACACCGTCTGCAGGAGCACTGCTTGTACCACGGTCAGGAGGATGGTGAGTGTGGTGCTGACGGGGTTCCAGCTCTTGTTAGTCAACAGAAGTTTTGCTTTTATCCATTTTCTGTACTGGGACAGGCGCACGTAGATCCCGGGGTATTTGGGGCGGCCGCAGCCCACCCCAAAGCTGGCGATGCCAATGAGGTAATACTTGTCGGTGTCGGGGTGGTAACACACCAAGGGGCCCCCGCTGTCACCCTGCAAAGGAACACCACAAAAACCAGCAGCATGGAAAGGTTTCCTTCCAACAGTAATTCAGGGCAGCGAGCAGTCTGCTTTTGGGGTTTGTTTTAAGCAGCTCGGTTAACCAGTCACAATGTGGACAATTCAAGGTAAATCTGGTGTTGCTGAAAGACAGAGTCAGCACCCCTGAGGTTGGAAAGGCCCTCCAAGGTCATCAAGTCCAACCTCTGCCTGATCCCCATCTTGTGGGATGGCCGAGTGCCACGTCCTGTTGTTCCTTGGGCATCTCCAGGGATGGGGACTCCAGCTCCCAGTGCCTGACCACCCTTTCCATGGAGAAATCCCTCCTGCACTGAGCAGAGCCCCAGCCCTGCACTGCTTCAGGATCCCTTAACTCAGGTTCTCTTGTTTTCTCTCTGCACCTTTTCGTGCCTAAACCTAAACACTGACTCCTCACTTAACTGGGGAGTTCACCCAGGCAGTGTGGAAGCTCCAAGGGACACAGTAAGGAGCACAAATCCTGTGTCTTGGCTGTGTCACCTGCTCAGGGAGAACTGCTGAGAGAAGCAGCAAGTGTATCAGACAAACAGGATTCATTATGGGGTTTAATTAGAAATGTCTCCCTGTCCCAGCTGGAGTGCTTTGGACCCGAGAACTGGCTATTCTGAGAAGGAGGTGGTGATTGCTCAGAATTTAAACTAAAATCACACCACATCCCTGAGCCACTTCCCTGTGCCTTACCTGTGTCCAGTGCTGCTCTCCAGCACAAGAACTGGTGAGACACATTGTTTCACACCCACTGCAGTGTCCAGAGTTCTGTCTCATCTATCATTTACTAACACCTTTGTGGCATAAATATGTTCCATTTGTTTATTCCTCTTTGGTCACCTCTTCCTGTCATCCTTCCAATATCACCAAATTCCTTGCGTATGTTTTCGCACTGCAATCACTGTCCCGCCCTTTTATGATGCTTCCTTTGCATCTGATGTGTTTTCCACTTAGCATTTCTGCTGTTTTTAATTAATTATGCTACAAATCACAATGCTTGGGAGGTGGGGCACCACGTCCCTTCTCACCTGGCAGCTGTCGGTGCCTCCGGCCCAGACTCCGGCACAGAGCGCTTTGTTGTTCATGAGCCCCGCGTACCCTTCGGAGCTGTTGCACAGGCTGGAAGGGAGGATTTCCACTTGGGCTTCTTTCAGCACAGATGAGCTTTTACCTTGAATGGAGAAAGAATTTAGAAAGGTGAAATGTGCTGGGGTGTGTAGCAATTTCACAGTAGGGTTTTTTTCCCCCCCGTTTCACCGGCCTGGGTGTGTTCCTGGATGTGTTCAGACATGGATATGACACAGACCCTTGCCTGTTCCAAACTGATTGGAAGTGGAGTGGGTTTAAAGGTTTGAAGACTTGGGTTTGATGCAGATTTTGCAGTTCTTCCTCAGAAGAAGCATCGATGATAATTCACCTGCCTTGCTCAAAATGTCAGAGGTGATTTATCAAACAGACTCGTACAATCCCAGCTGACCCCAGAACTCCCACAGATGGCACCAACTGGCACTGAATTTGTGCCCAGTGGGAGTAAGGAGAGAACTGGAGGGGGTGTAGTCATTCATAAATCCCCTGGGAACCCCTCAGTTCACAACATGTGGCATCAGAATTGTTGCTTTTCAATAAAATAGCTGTCTGTTTCCAGCAGCCCACGTTGACCTGCACCACAGATCTGAAACCAGCTGAGTTTATTTTCCTTTTTTTTTCATGTTATACTTGGAAGAAAGGCTGGGAAATGTATTCCTGTGGTTACAGCTGTGTGGGTCTAACCTGCCTGTGACAGAAAACCCTTGAGAGCAGATCTTCACTGCAGTTAAGTGATGTTGTGTGAGGAGACCATAACCTGAGCAAATCCAGTTAGAACCACAGAATGGGTAGGGTTGGGAGGAACCTTCAAGATCCCCCGGGCAGGGTCACCTTCCACTATCCCAGGTTATTCCAAGCCCTGTCCAGCCTGACCCTGGACACTTTTAGGGATGAGGCAGCCACAGCTGCACTGGGCAATCTGTACCAGGCCCTCACCACCCTCACAGGGAGGAATTTCTTCCCAATATCTAATCTCAATTTATCCTCTTTCAGTTTGGTGCCATTCCCCTTTGAAAGGTCAGGAAAAGAAAGCCTCCAAGATCCAAGTGCAAAGTGAGTTTATAAACTGGGGGAGCTGGAGTTGGGGGGCACCCCGTGGTGTGAGGGTGAGGATGTGGCCAGAGCCCCTTACCCTTCTCGGCCTCCAAGATCCAAGTGCAAAGTGAGTTTATAAACTGGGGGAGCTGGAGTTGGGGGGCACCCCGTGGTGTGAGGGTGAGGATGTGGCCAGAGCCCCTTACCCTTCTCGGCCTCCAAGATCCAAGTGCAAAGTGAGTTTATAAACTGGGGGAGCTGGAGTTGGGGGGCACCCCGTGGTGTGAGGGTGAGGATGTGGCCAGAGCCCCTTACCCTTCTCGGCCGTGCGTCCCCAGCCGCTGATGAAGCAGTCAGAGCTGTTCTCCAGGGGCTGCACCAGGGGTGCTGGGGGCAGGCACACGGGCTGGATGAACAGGCTGTAGCGCACCGCCGTCCTCAGCTCAAACACCGCCACGTCGTTCTCAAAGGTTTCCCTCCTGAACTTCGAGTGCACAATGATCCTCCTGATCCTCCTCCTCCTCGTGTACGGGCCGTGCTTCTGAAGGTTGTGCACGCCCAGGACGGCCCGCCAGGAGCATGGATCCCTAGGAGAGAATTCACGGGGGTTTTACATTGCTTTAACGGTTTGTTCTCGTGGGATCACGGAATCCAGCAATTGGAGGCACCTTAAAGCTTATCTCATCCCACCCCAGATTTTACAGTTCACTTTCCCCCAGGTCATGGTTGAGTCAACACAGGCGATGTGACTGATGCAGATTGTGCAACTGTGGTAAAGGCTGGAAAAGAGACCAGTGCTGGCAGCTGAAGTGCTGCAGAGTTGCTGTAAGTGCAATTAAAAGTCTGTTCTGAGGAGTTATTACCACATTATCAAAAAAAAAAAAAAAAAAAAAAAATTTAAGTGCCAAATTGTTGGTTCTGATCAACAAGAAAAAAGGAAATAGCGTTAAAACTAATGAATTGGAGTGTTTGTAATCTAACTACCACAATGTTTTGTGGTTTTAGTGGTTCAGAAAATTCTTTTTAACCCGAGAAATGGTAGCTCTGTGGAAGAAAGCAACAAACTATTGGAAAATGGAGAAAATGGGCTGGGGAAGGGAGCAGAAAACCTGGCATGGGAGAGGATCCTCCTGCTCCAGCTGCTGTTCCACAGGGAGCAGCTCCTTCCCCAGCCATGATCCCAGCACTAGGCTGGAGTGAATAGTCCAGAGCTAGAAAAGCCCAGAGTTAGGGCTTGGATGAAGATCTCATCCAGTCTCATTTTGTGATTCTATAAATGAAAAGCAAACAGCCCTTTATTAGAAACAACACAGGTAATTCTGGGCCAGGCCAGAAGGACACAGCCAAGATTTCTGGATGTTGACTTATGATTCTTGACTGATTATTCCTGATGTTGGCTGCCCAGGGCGCCGGTGGAGTCCCCATCCCTTGAGGTGTCCAAGGAACAACTGGAGGTGGCACTCAGGGCTCTGGTCTGGTGACCAGGTGGGGATCAGGCAGAGGTTGAACTTGATGCTTTTGGTGATCTTTTCCATCAAACCTGTACTCCAGCCCCTTCCCCAGCTCTGTCCTGGCTCTGGATATGCTGCAGCCCCTCAGTGTCTTCCTCATCATGAGAGCCCAGCACCAGAGGGGCTTTTGACAACCCCTGATCTGCTCAGGTTCCCTTGGCCTCCTTCCCCCCACCCAGGGGGCTCACCCGTGGTGCCCAGCTGTACTGGTCAGTACTGGTCAGTACGTACGTCCTGCCGTCCACGCAGTGCCCGGCGGTCAGCACAGCTCTGCGGCTCAGCAGCACACCTCCACACAGGTGTATGAAGCGGACACCGCCCCGCAGCACCTGCAGGCTCACCACCCACGGCCACGCGCCCTCCGGGGCCTCGTGTCCTCCCACGATCCAGGACGCCACGGTCCGGGCCAGCGGCAGCTCCTGCTGACACTCTGCAAAACACCGCTCGCTCCTTCAAGCACCTGGAGGGCAAAACTCCGCTTTTGGGGGTTTTTTGGGGGTTTTTTTTAATGGTTGGTCTCTTCTTGCTGTTGTCTCGGGGGTTTTGTTTGGGTGTTTGGGGATTTGGTGGGTCTTTTTTTTGTTGCTGCTGGTGGTGGGATTTTTTTGGGGTTATTTTTTGGTTTTTAATTTGGTTTGGTTTTGGGTTTTTAAATCTCCAGCATCACCACAGCACAGGAAGGACATGGACCTGTTGGAGATGAGGTGAGTTGTTTAGAGGGATGGAACAGATCTGGTGTGAAAAAAGGCTGGGAGAGTTGGGATTGTTCAGCCTGGAGGAAAAATGCTTTGGGTTGACTTAACCGTGGCCTTCCAGTGCCTGAAGGAGCTGCTGGAAAGATGGAGAGGGATCATTTAAATGGACCTGGAGTGCCAGGACAAGGGACAATGGCTTTAAACTGCCAGAGGGCAGGGTTAGAGGGGATATTTGGAAGGAATTGTTCTCTGTGAGGGTGGTGAGGCCCTGGCACAGGTGCCCAGAGCAGCTGGGGCTGCCCCTGGATCCCTGGCAGTGCCCAAGGCCAGGCTGGAGGGGTTTGGAGCAGCCTGGGATGGTGAAAGGTGTCCCTGGATGGGCTTTAAGGTCCCTCCCTTCCAGCCAAAACCATTCCAGGGCTCTCTGTACTGCAGGACTCGCTGTCTCACAAGATCCCAGCGTCTGGGAATCCCGATTTTCCCAGCCGATGTGAAACACGGTGTATTTATCCGACCAAGGGGTACTTCTTGTGTATAGATTTGCGGTTAAGCGCGCTCTACGAATTCACCAGATTTCTGTATAAACGAGGTTTTCCCTCCCCACCTCAGGCTCTTCCCCGCTCGCAGCCCCTTTCCCCGACCCCTCCGCCCCGGCCCGGCCCCGCCGGGTCCCGGTACCGTCCACGGGCTCCTTGGGGGCCGCCGCCCCGGGCAGGGCTCCCGCGAGCAGCAACAGCAGCAGCGGCAGCGCGGGCCGCGCCCGCTGCATCGCCGGGAGGGCCGAAGATGGCTGCGGGGCCTGAGGGGAGCCCCGGCGGGGAACGGCCGGAGCCGGCACCGGGCCGTTGGGGCGGCGCGGGAGCGCGGCCTGAGGAGCCGGTGAGGGGCGGGAGGGGCCGGCCCGCCCTCAGCGACCGCCGGCAGGGAGCCCTCACCCCGGCAGAGGGGCAGGGGGTTTGCCCTCACCCGGGCAGAGGGTCCGGGGGTTCATCCTCACCCGGGCAGAGGGGCAAGGAGCTCACCCTCACCCGGGCAGAGGGGTAGGGGGTTTGCCCTCACCCGGGCAGAGGGTCCAGGCCCTCACCCGGGCAGAGGGTCTGGGGGTTCATCCTCACCCGGGCAGAGGGGCAAGGAGCTCACCCTCACCCGGGCAGAGGGGTAGGGGGTTTGCCCTCACCCGGGCAGAGGGTCCAGGCCCTCACCCGGGCAGAGGGTCTGGGGGTTCATCCTCACCCGGGCAGAGGGTTGAGGCCCTCACTTCTGCAAAGAGTGAAGGTTTTCAGCCCTGAGCCATGGGTCAGGGGTCTCACCCTCACCTAAGCAGAGGCTCAGGGGTCCCACCCTCACCTGGGCCAAGGGTCAAGTTTGGGGGTTCAGGTCCCACCATGTGTAACAGCTGTGAGGGAGTGTGGGGAGGGGGCAGCAGGTTCGATGGAGCCCCAGCAAGATGCACCTGAAGGATCCCGTCCCAAGGTTAACCAGGCACACACAGCAGTCCCCTTCCATTAATACATTTATTTTCTGCTTCCCAGGCTGGTTTCTGTTGTCCTGGGATCTTCCCTGGATGCACTGGACTCTAGCAAGGCAGGCTCAGCAGCACCACGGCTTCAGGAAACAGCCTCAAGTTATATCAGCAGAGGTTTAATTAGATAGGAGGAAAGATTTCTTCACAGAAAGGGCTGTCAGGCCCTGGGACAAGCTGGCCAGGGCAGTGGTGGAGTCACCATCCCTGGAAGTGCTGAAAAAACGTGTGGATGTGGCACCTGGGGACACTGTTTAGTGGTGAACATGGTGCTAGTGCTGACTTAACTGTTGGATTCCAGTCCAAAAGGGCTTTTCCAGCTTTGTTGATTCTGCGATTCAGAGACACTCAGGAAATTGACCCTCTCTTCTCACCTGACAATTTGGTTTCTGATTTAAGTCCTTCACTGTGTTACTGATACGTGTGGAGGAGCCTGTGCCTGTCAGGGTGTGTTGGTCACGATGAGGAATTTTGGGGGGGCAGGACAGGGGTTACTTCACCCCGTACCCCACGATGTGCGGCTCGATGGGCATCCAGGGCATCGCCAAGCCGATGTGCTGTATCTTCAGCTCCGAGAACTTTGCCTCTTCCAGATTCTTCCACAGCTCTCTGGTGAGGCAGCACCCAGCAAAGACGAGTTTCCAAGTCGGGTAACAGACCTGCTGCCAAAAATACCTCCAGCTGGAATGCTCAGCGGCCACGTGCTCCAAGAAATAGAAAGCTCCTCCCTGGGAACACAGAGTCTTCTTACAGTGTGGGGGTCATGCCAAGTGGCTCCCACCACCCCCTCCCTCCCCTTTTCCCTTCCCTCTGTTAGTTGGGATTAATGAAAGAAGGAAATGTCCTGAGATTCAAAATGCCCATTCAGAAAGCACAAAGGACCGACTTATTTCATCCCTCTTTTATTCCAGCAGTAGTTTGTTGTGGTTTTGTTTCAATTAGTTGCTAACATGACTGTTTTTCCCAAAGGAAACTAAAGATAAATGTATAAATCCTGATCTAACCCATCAGTTTTTTCACAGAGAGCAGGGTTAGGTGAGATATTGGGAAGAAATTCCTCTCTGTGAGGGTGGGCAGGCCCTGGCACAGGGTGCCCAGAGAAGATGTGGGTGCCCCTGGATCCCTGGAAGTGCCCAAGGCCAGGCTGGATGGGGCTTGGAACCACCTGGGATAGTGGGAAGTGTAGAATGAAATTATCTTTAAGGTCCCTCTCAACCCAAACCCTTCCATGGTTCTATGAAAATGCCATTTTGAAGGCTGAAACTCTGTTTTAAAAATACCCCCAACAAACCAGCTGGTTTTAACTTGCAGCTCATTAGGTGTTTAATTAGATTGGTCTGGTCCTATAGGCAGAGCAGTTTATTTAAAAGGAGGCTTTAAGCCTTGCTCAGAGCTTCCCACCCCAGCAAAATCAGCTGAGTGGGGAGGGACAAACACCACATTCTGCTTTAAATGATGGGCTGAGACTGCTGCTAACTTTGTAAGCATTTTTAGTCAGCAGAATGTTGCTCTTAGGATTCTAACTCTAGATCTATCTGCCCAGTACCCCTTGCAGCACTCAGCCATACAGAGCATTGTAGGAACCAACCTGGGTCTGGGTTTAAAGCTCAAACCAACTCTTTTTCACTAGGTTTTGTTTTGTTCTGGGTTTTAAGCTCAAACTAACTCTTTCTCACTTGTTTTTTGGTCAGGGTTTTAAGCTCAAACTAACTCTTTCTCACTTGTTTTTTGGTCTGGGTTTTAAGCTCAAACTAATTCTTTCTTGTTTTTTGGTCTGGGTTTTAAGCTCAAACTAATTCTTGCTTGTTTTTTGTTCTGGGTTTTAAGCTCAAACTAATTCTTTCTTGTTTTTTGTTCTGGGTTTTAAGCTCAAACCAACTCTTTCTCACTTGTTTTTTGGTCTGTTTTAAGTTCAAACCAACTCTTTTTCACTAGGTTTTTTTTTGTTCTGGCTTTTAATCTCAAACCAAATTTCTCCCTTTTTTTTGGTCTTGGTTTTCAGCTCAAACCAAGTTTTTTCACTTGTTTTTAATTTTTTTTTATCTGTTTGTTTTTCCCCTTGTGGCGTGGTACCTCTGGAGCAGATATTAAAGGTAACAAGGGAGGTTTTTCTGCAGGTACTCACCGGCCGGAGCACCCGGAGCACCTCGCTCAGGGTTGTGCTGACGCTGTGCACGGAGCACAGCACCAGCGTGCAAACCACGGCGTCCACGGAGCCGCTGGCCACCTGGCCCAGGTCTTCTCCTGCGGCCACCAGGAACCGCTCGTAGCGGAGGTGCTGGTTCTTCTTCATGTTTTTGGAGAGGCTCTCCTGGAAGTGGGGGTTGATGTCGGTGCAGGTGACTCTGCAGCCCGCTGGGTAGAACTGGAAGTTGGAGCCGCAGCCGGTGCCGATCTCCAGCAGCCTCAGCTCGCCGGAGGGGCCCCTGAAGTCGGGTAGATTACGGAATAGCTCTTCCTTGTGCTTCTTGGATTTCTTGTCGTGAGCCACACAAATCTTCTCTAAGATGAAGGGGAAGAAGACCTTCCTGCAGAAAGGCTCCCACAAGCCCAGGAAGGACAGCAGGTAGATGGGTGAGGCCAGCAGAGCCAGGCAAGCCCGGAGCAGCAGGACGCTCGCTCCAGCCTCTGGCATTTTCAGCGTGGGCAGAGCAGAACTGCTCCTCCTGTGTGTGTGAGAGCTCCTGGAGCTCAGTCAGAGCCGCGTTCGGGTGCTGACCAGATCCTCTCAGAGCACATTCAGCTGCTTGGGCTGCTCTGGTGGACGCTTTTCCCCGGCTGATCTCTCAGTCCGGGCACGGGCGAGGACTGAAGAGTGCAGGTGCAGCCAAGCAGTGACCAGAGTCCAGGGGAGGAGCTGCCAGTTTGTTCCCAAGCCAGCACGAGCTGGGCAGCACAACTTTGTGTGTAACCCCAGGCAAAGTTCTCCAAATGCCCTCGTTCCGTTCTGGTCACGTCTCTTAAAGCAGCCTGTGCTGCCCTGGGAAGCCCAGCCGAGCTCTGGACCTCTGCAGGAATTCGGTTGGGGGTTTATTAATGTTTCAGGATGGAATGGAGTCGATTTTCCAGCTGCTGGGTTTGCTCAGTTTTAAACCTCTGCAGTTCCAGGACACCTTAAATCCCTTGGTGGGCGAGGACGGGCTGCCAGTGATCTTCCAGACTGACCGGAATCATGGACAGAGATAAAACAACTTATTAACTCACGACTTCTGCGTGCAGCACGTGGAGTTTGGGGTTTTATTTGTGTCCAGTCAACACTGAGCACTCCACAAACACCTTCTGGGAGACTCCATCAGCTTTGCATTCAGCCGTGGATCAGCCATGAGCAGGTGGCAGGAGGATCCAAGGTCCCTCAAAACCCTGGAACAGTTCTGCCGGGGGGTGCCTTGCGGTTTTGCTTTCCTGGGAAAGCCACCAGTGTGTCTCCTCCTCCCTCTGGTGGCAATAAAGCAAATTAAACCCAGGAGTAATTAGGCGCTTCGTTAATGACCTCTGTTGTATCATTGTGCCTTCAGCTTGTGCCAGATTGAACAGAATCACAGAATCGTTTAGGTTGGGAAAGACCTCCAAGATCGAGTCCAACCTTTAATTACTCGGTGTTGCACAAAACACAGGCAGAAATGGATTATTTTATTATCATCTGGTTGTATATCTGGTTTTAATTCCTGCTGTGCTGCAGGGAGTCGTGGAAATGGTTAAACTGGCCAAGGAATTGACCCACTCCTGGAATTTTCCTCAAGATCGTTCCTAATGAAACCCCTGTGTTTAAAAGGTGTGACTGAGGTTGGAGGGAGAATAGAAAATTTGAAAAAATGCAGTTTAAACACAGGTGTAACATGTTAGTAGGGATCACTGCACCAAAGGGGAAGGAGATGTGAGGATTTTTGGGATGAGAGAAGGAAAAAGCAGGATCCTTATGAAGCAATTTTAATTGGATTTTATTCCTGAGCAGCTCTGTGCTCCTTACAGAGCCAGCGCAGGGCTCAGCTCCAGAATTCCAGTTCTGCTGCCTGTCCTGGGCAGTTCTGTTTGCTTTAACCCAAGGAGGAGTTTAGATTATTCATTAATTTACTGCTCTGATTACAGAGTGAGAAAAAAAACCCAGTTAATAACTGGAGCTGTAATACTCATCTACTTAACCAGGCAGATAAAGACTTCAAATACTTCAGTATTTCAATATTTATTACTTTGATATTTAAATATAATACTCAGAGAGTGTGAGGCACAGAGTGCCCAGAGAAGCTGGAGCTGCCCCTGGAAGTGTCCAAGGACAGGTTTGGAACACCCTGGGATAGTGGGAAGTGTCCCTGCCATGGCAGGTGGAGGGACAGAGCCACCTTTAAACTCCCTTCCTACCCAAACCATTCCACAATTCTAATATAAATACACTTCAATATATTTAAATACTTAAATATTTTAGTGTCTGACCCAGGGACACTCAGCTTCTCATTGCTGAGGAGATCCCAAGTTTTATAAACATCCAGGAATAACTTTTTCTCGCTGGTGTGTGGGGAAGGAGATTCTATATTCACATTTCTCAGACGAGGAAAATGAAAACACTGGCTCTGAACACGGGATTCCCTCTCACCTCGAGTGGGAAAATGAGCTGGATGGTCCTGAAGCCCATCCAGGGCGTGCAGGGACAGCCGGTGGGAGTGTCACTGCTTTGTGCAGGGCTCGGTGTCTCCCCTGGGATTGTTCTGGGCTCTGGTGGGATCAGTGAGGTCCATCAGGAATTGGTTTGTGCTTTCTTATCCCTACTCACCCTCCCGGGTGTTGAGTTATTTATTCCTTGAGTTCCTGGCTCAGGGGTCCCTCCCACAAACAGAACAAACAGCCCTGGGGCAGCAGTGAAGGGTTTCTGTCTCCAGCAGCCCTGGGCTGGCCCAGCTGGGAACCTGGGGGTGCTCCTGAAATTCACCGCGGTGACGGTGATGGACACAGGGATGGGGATGGGGATGGACACAGGGATGGGGATGGACACAGGGATGGGGGTGGTGATGATGATGATGGACACAGGGATGGGGATGGACACAAGGATGGGGATGGACACAGGGATGGGGATGATATTGATGACGATGATGGACACAGGGATGATGATGATGGTGATGATGATGGACACAGATGATGATGATATTGATGATGATGCTGATGATGATGATGATGTACACAGGGATGATGATATTGATGATGATGATGCTGATGATGATGGGCACAGGGATGGTGATGCTGGTGATGATGATGGTCACAGGGATGATGATGATGATGATGATGCTGATGATGATGAACACAGAGATGATGATGATATTGATGATGATGATGATCATGATCATGATGATGGACACAAGAATGATGATGATGATGATGATGGACACAAGGATGATGATGATGATGATGCTGATGGACACAAGGATGATGATGCTGATGATGATGATATTGTTGATGATGCTGATGGACACAAGGATGATGATGATGATGATGATGATGGACACAAGGATGATGATGATGATGATGATGATGGACACAAGGATGATGATATTGATGATGATGATGATGATGGACACAAAGATGATGATGATGATGATGCTGATGGACACAAGGATGATGATGATGATGATGATGATATTGTTGATGATGCTGATGAACGCAAGGATGATGATGATGATGATGATGATGATGATGATGATGGTGATGATGCTGATGGACACAAGGATGATGATGATGATGATGATGATGATGATGATGATGATGATGGTGATGATGATGATGGACACAAGGATGATGATGATGATGATGATGATGATGATGCTGATGGACACAAGGATGATAATGATGATGATGATGATGATGCTGATGGACACAAGGATGATGATGATGATGATGATGATGATGGTGATGGTGATGGTGATGATGGACACAAGGATGATGATGATGATGATGGTGGTGATGATGATGATGATGATGATGCTGATGGACACAAGGATGATAATGATGATGCTGCCGCTGCCGGAGCAGGCCCGGGGGTTCCCCGCTCCCCCCGCTCCTCTCTCGGCGCCTCTCGGGCGCCCCCGTGCGGCGCGCGCGGGGCGGGCGGGGGCCGGGCCGGGCGGGGGGGCAGCGCCGGGAGCGCACCAAGATGGCGACACCCGCAGTCCCTCCCGCAGCTCCCCCCGCGCCGCAGTCCGGCAGCGCCGCGCCGGGGCCGCGCTGAGCCCGCCCGACACGGTGAGTCGCAGCCCCCGAGACCCCCGCGGGCTCCACCCGCAGCTCCCCTCGCTTGCTGTCCTGCTAGCTCCATCCCCCCCGTAGCCCTCGGCGCCGCTCCCCCGGGGGCTCTGCCGCAGAGCGCGGCCCGGACGGCCCCGGGGACGCTGGGGGGGCGGTGAGGGGGGGAGGCCCCGGGGAGCCCCCAGCCCCAAATCCGCCGCCTCGGGAGGGTCCCGGAGCCTTGCCCCCCTTGTCAGCCGTCCCCTCGGTGGATGGCTGGTCGCTCCAGGGAAGGGGAGCGGTTCTCTGCACTGCCCGCGGGTCTCCGGCAGCCGCTGCCCGGCCCGGGGAGGGTCCGGCCCGAGCCCCCCGGCCCTGCGGGGAGTGTGGGGGGACAACGGTGCCGGGCCCGGGATCGGTGTCCCCCGGCCGGCTGGGGCTGGGGCTGGGAAGGGGCAGCCGCCCTCTGCGGCCACCCTGGAGCTGGAGCCCCCTTTGGGCCCCGTCCTCCCTTCTCTTCCCGCATCCCTCCCTGCATCCGTGCCCCCATCCCCTTCCACCCCACAACCTGGGGGGCTCACGGGACCCTCCTCCCACCCCCCCAAATTCGGGGCCGTGCTCTTCGCGTTGTGGGAAGGGAGAGCCCGAGTTCTCCTCGGTGTCCCTTCCCCCTGGGCTGCAGCGCTGCTCTCTGTGTCCCCCAGCCCCGCTCCCACCGCTCGGCACCCGCAGCTGCCCCTGCCCGGGCCATCCTGGAGCACAGCGTGGGCTGTTTTTGGGTGAGGGGAGTCGGGCAGGGGGATGCTTGGTGTTCCAGCTGACCCAGATGTTGGGTCAGCATCCTGGTTGTGGCTCTTCCTTTCCCTCTTTCCTTCCGCCACAGATTTTTTTTTTTTTTTTTTGGGGGTGGGGGGGGGGGGATGGTGAAGGCAGATTTGGTTTATATTATTTTTTCCCCTTCCTGCTGGGAGGGAATTGCACATTCACGAGGTTTTTCTATTAAAAAATCTGGGTGTCTTCCTCCCCTCCCCCTGCGTTCTGGTGCAAACCGATGCCCAGCTGATGTGGGGGTGGGGACACCGGGAGATGCTCCACGGCAGCGGCTGCGGATGATCCGGGGTGAAGTCGGAAAGTCTGGCAAGGGGAGCGTGTGCCAGGGGCAGCAGCTGGATGCGGACCTTGGGGCCCCCAGCTGGGTTTGTGGAGGGTGATCCCAGGTGTGGGAGGCTGCTTGCTGTCCCCTCCGTGCCGTGTCGCAGCGGGAGCCCCCCGAGGGGAGGCTTTGGGGGTGTGTTTGTGCTGTGTGTGGCCGTGAAAGGCGGCCCTGGCACACTGCAGCATTCCACCCGCACCGGGAGCCGTGACCGGGACGTCCTCGTCCTCTTTTCACACCGGGAAGCTTTAATTGTGATCAACGGGGGTGGGGGCGTGGGGTCCCTGTCCCCCTGTCCCCCTCCTGCCTGTGTCTTTGGAGGAGAAAAGCGAGGCCGTGGTGGTTTTCCAGGGCAGCCCTGGTTTGGAGGGATGGGGCCTGGAGATGGTTCTGGTTTCCTGTGTGGGTGATGGAGGTTCTGGGGAGCTCTGGGGTCGGTTCCTCCAGCGGGGGCAGAAGGTGTGGGTGAGGCTGAGGGGCCCATGGGACGCTCCCCGTGCCCATTGCTGTCCCCTCAGGCCCATGGGACACTCCCCGTGCCCATTGCTGTCCCCTCAGGCCCATGGGACACTCCTGTGCCCATTGCTGTCCCCTCAGGCCCATGGGACACTCCCCGTGCCCATTGCTGTCCCCTCAGGCCCATGGGACACTCCTGTGCCCATTGCTGTCCCCTCAGGCCCATGGGACACTCCTGTGCCCATTGCTGTCCCCTCAGGCCCATGGGACACTCCTGTGCCCACTGCTGTCCCCTCAGGCCCATGGGACACTCCTGTGCCCATTGCTGTCCCCTCAGGCCCATGGGACACTCCTGTGCCCACTGCTGTCCCCTCGGGCCCATCACCACCCTTCTTCAGGGCCAGGTGCCCTCACATAAAGTTGGTGAAGCTGTTTAGGATCCCTCAACAGCCCCAGGCTCGGGGACTTGGTGCCTTTAGGAGTAACAAACCCCTGCACTCTGTTGGGACCTTTCCCTGATGATCCTCAGGCCTCCCAGAGCTCCAGTGCTGGGCTTCTCCATCCTCTGTGTGTTTAGAAAGTCCCCATTCTTCACTTTGGTGTTTTATATAAAACTAACAACGTGACCGAAAGCTTCTTCGATCGTTTAAACACGTTTGGGTGCTTCTGCAGTGTCGTTCACCCAGGGTGGAGGACCTGGACCCATGACAGATAATTTAATCAGTTATATAAGCTTGTATGTAGATGTAGATCATGGTATGGATGCTGTGCTGCTCAGTGGAACAAGTCTGATCCTGTGGCTATCTGGTGGGAGGAGGTTTCCAATAGGCAGGAGGGCGAACCATCACGTGCCTCGGGAAATGGAGCATGGCCGAGCCTTCATTCTGTTCAATAAAGCAGAAACAAAGTCAGCATTGAATGGAAATGAAGTGGCTTCCAAACATAAATCACAGCATCATCTTCCTCCCGTTTGTTGCTGTGTCTGTGCCTGCCGGTGGTGCTGCCCCGGTGTGTTTTTCATTAAAATGACCCAATCTGGGTTTCCAGCTCGGTGGAGAGTTGCTGTTTTTGGGTGGTTGGGTGGTGCTGGCTCCGTGTGGCTCCTGCTGCCCCTCGGTATCGATCGCCTTCCCCCGAGGCGGCTCCATTGATATCGACAGATCCGCTGGGATCAATAATTTATTGTTGAGTTCAGAGCAATGGGCTGGGCTGGAGCAGGAGCAGTAAAACAGCAAAAGGAGTTGGGAACGAGCAGGGGGGGAGTGATCTGAGGAGCCACAGAGAGGAAACGCTCGCTTTGGTGATGGTGGGGTGGAGAGCTGGACGTTGTGGGACCACTGGCCGGAATCTGCTGGGGTTCAGGAGCGCTTGGACTGTCCCTCTTGTGCCTCACCATCCCGTTTCTGTGCACAGCTGGAGAATACAAGTAGGGAAGGAGTGGTTTCCTGCTGCAGGAGTGTATTACAAAACCTCCCTGAGCTCAGGTTCCAGCCTGGCTTTTAACACCTCACGTGTTCTTCTGGCTTAGGCAAAACTGTCTCCTTTTCAGGAGGGGTTTCCTGGCAGGAAGAGTGGTCAGGTGTTGCTGTCCCCATCCCTGGAGGTGTCCAGGGAATCCCTGGGAATGGCTCTCAGTGCTTGGGCTGGGTGACAAGGTGGGGATCAGGCACAGGTTGGACTCGATGAACCTGGAGGGCTTTTCCAACCTCAGTGATTCTGGGATTCTGTCTTGAAATGTTCCAAATTTGGAGCAATTTCTGCCTTTCCTTGGCCTTGTCCTGTAACGTATTCCTGCCTCGTGGAGCACTCCAGCAGATGGGAGATCTTGAGGAGAAACAGCAGCCAGTGGGGCCTGGGCTGTAGCAAAACTGGGACTTTGCTCCTTCCTGAACAGAGCCACCCCAAAATTCAGAGGTCTTGCTACCCTCCAAAAGTCCCATTCCATCCTTCTTCTACTTCTGCCCCAGCTGGAAAGTGTGAGGAGTTTATAGTGAAGTCTGCTGAGAGGGGATTTGGGGAGGAATGTTTGTTGAATTGTCCAGGTAGTGGTGTTCAAGTGACAGGAATAACTATTCAGGTGATTTTAAAGTTGTGGAAATAAACCCCTCATTGCTGGAGAAGGGAGCAGCGAGTTGTGGAGAGCGAGAAAGGGAAGTTCAGGGGGGATTTTCTCCAGGCTGAGCCTCCTCAGTGTGAGATCTCTGTCGCCCAGGTGGGGAAATGCTCTGGAAATGTGAAGTTGGATGACAAATGTGGCCATTCCAGTTGTGTTCCCTTTTTTTTTTTGAGTGAAATCAGTGGCAGGATGGTGATGTCAGGACAAGCAGGAATAACTGGCATTAGCAGAGGGAGATGTTTGTCTGATCAGATACTCCAGGGTTGATTAGGAGAGAAGGAAAGTGTCACTCCATAGGGAAACCTGGGTTGTGTTCCAGCAGATGTCAGAAATTTTTTAACAGAGAACTCAAAGTGGGCTCTTCATTCTCCCCCCTTTCGTATTTGTCCCCTTTTGTACTCAAACCCTCTGAGTGCTCCACAGCAAGAAATTAATTCCCCCAAAATTATAGTGTAAAATAACCATTCCCTGACTCCTGTTTTATGGGTCATGGATGGGCTGAATGAACTGAAGAAGGAATTAAATTTGGGTTAGTGGCTGAACTCTTGCACAAAAGCTATTTTGAACAGCTCTTTGTTCAGAAGTTTGAATTTAAAAAGGGGGAAATTGAAGCACTTCAGGTTGTTTAGGCTGTGAACCTCCAAGTTCTGTGTGAGTTTGGAGATAAACACGAGTTGGCCTTGAGTGAGAACAGAACAGAGAACTGGGGATTAATTAATTAACTGGGATTAACTAGCTCTTGGAACTTGCTGAGGGATGTTACCGATGCCACACGGCTGCTGGGAGGGAGCGAGGACCCTGCAGGAATTGACCTTTAGTCTGTCTTCATGAAAGTGTTGTTAAATATTGTTAAATATTGTTAAATATTGTTAAATGAGAATGTTTTCTGTGTGGCCAGGCCAGGCTGGACAGGGCTCAGAGCAGCCTGGGATGGTGGAAGGTGCCCTGCCCATGGCAGGAGGTGGAACAGAATCAGCTTTCAGGTCCCTTCAAACCCAAACCATTCGACCATTTCACAATTCTCATATTTTTTCTGTCGCTGTTGGTTGCTCCTTCTCTTTCCTCTGTACATTTCTGATCATTTTTTTTTTTCATTTAGAGGTGTGTTTGTCCAAATTCAGGTCTCCCATGGCCATTTGAAGACCACGAGCACTTCCCTGCCCTGTCCCAGCTCTGTCCTTGAGCTCCCCTGTTGAGCCAAGGGAACTTCCACAAGATTTTACACAGGGAAACACCCAGCAACAAATGCTGCTTGGGAGTGGAAATATTTCATTTTTCTTCCGCTTTTTAGCATCAAATGTGCCATCAGAGCTTTCCTAAAGGACAGAGTTGCTGCTGCTCACAGCACCGACCCTTTTCACTGATAAAATTGTTCCAGACACAGGATGCACTGCAGATGGGGATCTGGAGGCTGAAGGCCACTTCCAGCCATGGATTTCTCCATGGGTGAATATTTTGGGTTTGCTTGAAGCCTTTTAGGCTCTCCTGCAGCAGGATTTCGGGGTGCTGTTCATCTTATGCCACGTTTCCCTTCCTGCCTCAGTGCTCATGTTGGAATCAAGAGGAAAATGTGTCCATGTGGGTTATATAAAAATTCACACAGAAAGTCCCTCTCTCTCAAAGACACACTCTGAATGGCTGACTCTCGGTAATTAATAAAGGAAGAAGTGTATTAAAGCAAGGAAATTGCCTCAAAAGTGTTTTTTAATTTATTTTGACTATCAGCTTGAATAATTTATTGGAATATTTCATAATGTACCAGTAAATGGACTGCTGGGAACATTTAGGGAAAAAAAAAATAATTAAGTCTTAGCAACTGGGCACCTCAGTGCAGCAGTTTCTGGTGGCAAATCTTTGGCATTTGAGCAGTGTGTGTGTTGTGTGCACCCAAATCCGAGTTCCCTGGGTGTGCAGTGTCATTCCCAGCTCGGGAATCCGTGGATTCCTAACCCAGCTCACCTGGATCTCTCTTCCCTAACTCACCTGGACACCTTTTGTGTGTCACAATTCTACTGAAAAACCTGATGTGGGAAGGGCTGAAAGAAATCCTAGGATGTCTCCAATGGCAGCAGAACCATTCCTGATTGGAAAATAACATTTCCAAGGTTTTTTAGCTTTCCAGAAGCCAGGCAGAGCAGCCCAGCTGTGGAATTTCTTCCTTGGTGGAGATGAGGTGGATCCACACATCTTAATTTGTGCATTCCCTTAGTGTGGGATAATTTATTGGGAAAACAAATGACCCTCAGCTCACTGTTATGTGTTGATAGTGCCCAAGAATCAGCCCTGTAAATAATTCCAAAATGCCAAACTTGGAGAAACTTCGCGTGTGAACCAGATTTGGGGAATGGTGTTGGTTTCTTGGGTTTGGTTGTGGTTTTTTTTTTCCTTTAAATGACAAATCAGTGCCTCCAGTTGTGGGTTGTGTAATTTTGCACAAATTCCTTCGTGCCTTCATTTTTTTTTTTTTGCCTTTTTTTATGCTGTGTCCCTGAGCTACTTTGGTTTCTAAATTCAGGCCTTACATATTTATCTGTGCCATTCAATTAGACCACATCCCCAATGCTGCTCTATAGTTTCACAGTATGTGGGAAATTTGGTAATTAAATGCATGCAAATGCTGCAAGAATAGAATAAATTAATTTTCCTTAATATCAGCAGGCCATTTGGTGATATCTCAGAGATAATGTGACCAAGATACCGGCTCTTCTCTCCCCTTCTTGCCATCTTTTTTGAGTCTTTACTATTATTACTTTAGAAATACCCAGTCAGGTTTAGAGGGAGAGAATCCTGGCCCTGCTGCGCTCTGGAATTACATAAGGAGGGAGATCTGTACTCCAGGTTGGTTTTTTTTTGGATCTAAATAAAGGAATAAAGCCTGAGCTGGAAGCAGAATTTAAGCCCTAGGTGTGTTTTGCAGCTTCAGATTTACGTGTGGAGCAGAGGGTGTAAAAGGTTCTGTCACAGCAGAGGGATCACCTGAGATCCCTCGGAACGCTTTGGGGACGCTGTGTTGAGGGCTGGCATCTGCAGGTATCCTTGGTTATTTATTGTGTGTTTATTCCTGAATCCCACTGCACTCCAGAGAGTTGTGGTTCTGTTTCTGGTGGCTCTGGCATCCCTGAGTTCCTCCCACGTGAATACAGCACAATCCTCATGGCCTGGGCAGGCTGTGGGTGCTGGACCTCGTGCTGAAATAGCAGGATTTTAACGATTCCGCCCCGTGTCATCATTCCCAAGGAATCTGAAAGTCATTCTTCTCTCCAGATCTTTCATATTTATTTGGATGCCGTGTTTGTGCTGCCTTAGAAGATCTGACCTCACTGGTCATCTTTTTCCCTTGCTTCAGGGACCTCCAGGTAGCTTTGGGATTCATCCTGTGCCATATCCTCGTGCTTTTTTTGTGCTTTTCCTCTTGGATTTGGTGTTTGGGTCCCTCCCCGAGCAGCGGGCTGGGTTCTCTCCCAGCCTGCAGCACTGCAGTGCTGTTGCATCAGTGCAGGGTTTCTGTCATCCCTCTTCTCCCGGAGTGGGAACAGCCTGACGAGGTACCAGCAGCAGCAGCAGCAGCTCAGAAATGCAATATATTCCTGCTGCTGGTTCTGGAGCCAGAGCCTGGCACGAGGAGCGGAGCTGCAGAGCGTTTGTGGGCGGCTGAATTCGGGGGAACCAACTTCCTCCCAGCTCTGCTGCTGCTGGCAGTGGGTGGAGGAGCTCAAGGGGCTCCCTGAAGGGATGGGGCAAACCCTGCCAGGGGAAGCTGAAGCCTCTGGGAGCTTTTCCTCACCTGTGCCCTGCTCCTCTCCCTTGGATTTTGTCATTTGGGGTGTGTCTGGTGCGAACAAGACCCTGTGTCTTAGCCCAAATAATCAGAGAAATTGAACTTTTAGCAGTTACTGTTGTGCTCGTGGGAGTGTTTTTGAATTGTTTTAGTTTTATGGTCTCAGATGAATAGAAATCCTGAGGATTGATAGAGACGTGGAATGGTTTTGGGTTGGGAGGGATTTTAAAGATTGTCCAGTCCCACTCCTGCCATGGCAGGGACACCTTCCACCATCCCAGGTTGCCCCAAGCCCCAATGTCCAGCCTGGCTTTGGGCACTTCCAGGGATCCAGGGGCAGCTCCAGTTTCTCTGGACACCTGTGCCAGGGCCTGCCCACCCTCACAGGGAGGAATTTCTTTATGTAATTCTATATCTGTAAAATTTTAGGGTGAGATTTGGCTTCCTGTGGCAGAGCTGTGATGTGCTCCAGGGCAGGTGAGCCCTCCCAAAAGAACATTTGGAATTCTCCTTGGACACTTCTTCCAGTGCTGAAGTCCTTAAGGGAACTTCTCCCAGCTGCAGTAACACCTGACAGGACTCCAGGGAATATTTTTTGGGAGTGCTCAGCTCGTGTTGGTGCTGTCCCAAACCCAGCCCCAGGTTACTCCTGTGTGTACCAGGGAGCGAGGAACGTGCTGGAACCCTGGTCCAACTTGAGCTGACTTGGAATTTTGTCTAAAAATCACTTTGGCTGAGAGCAACTGGTCTTTTTGACTGGTTTTTTTGACTGGTCAAACTGTTTTTGCAGGAAAATTGTGGCTTTGAGGATGAAGTCGCTTTTCAGAATGTGTTTTTCTGGAATAGTTTGTGTTCAGGAGGGCCCAGGTTGGGGTGGCTGGGGGAGATCCTACGAGCTGCTCCTCGCTTGTGCTGTGGAACTCGTGGAAGTTCTTGTGCAGTGACAGGCTTGAAGACTTTTTCAATAAATACCCGCTTTATTCCTTTGTTATATTTATTTGTTATATTTATTTATTATATTCCTTTATTATATTTATTTGTTATATTTATTTATTGTATTCCTTTATTATATTCCTTGGTTATATTCCTTTATTATATTTACTTATTATATTTACTTATATTTATTTATTATATTTATTATGTTTATTTATTATATTACTTTATTATATTTTTTATTATATTTTCTTATAATATTTACTTATATTTATTTATTATATTTATTGTATTCCTTTATTATATTCCTTTATTATATTCCTTTATTATATTTATTTATGTATTTTATTTAGTATATTTACTTATTATATTTATTTATTATATTTATTTATTATATTTATTTATTATATTCCTTTATTATATTCCTTTATTATATTCCTTTATTATATTCTGTTTTTATATTTCCTTATTATATTTCCTTATTATATTTCCTTTTATTTATTATATTTATTATATTTATTTATTATATTCATTTATTATATTTATTTATTATATTCATTTATTATATTTATTTAATATATTTATTATATTCCTTTATTATATTCATTTATTATATTTATTTAATATATTTATTTATTATACTCATTTATTACATTTTATTTATTTATCATATTTATTTATGATAACTCTGCCCACCCTCCGCCTCTCCAGGCTTCCCCTGTGCGAGGATTTGAGGATCAGGGTGTGGAGCTCAGCCATGCCCTGACCCCGTTCCTGCTGTTCTCTCTCTCTCCCCCCAGAGCCCGAGCTGCCCAGGGGTGCAACATCTGCAAAGAAGCAGCTGCAGGATGAAAAGATGGCAGCGCGGCTGCTGGCACCACCGGGCCCCGAGAGTTTTAAACCCTTCACTCCGGAGTCTCTGGCCAACATCGAGAAGCACATCGCGGAGCTGAAGAAGAAGCAGCGCTCCAAGCAGGACAGCAGCCACCGCGATGACGACGAGGACAGCAAACCAAAACCAAACAGTGACCTTGAGGCGGGCAAGAATTTGCCTTTCATCTACGGGGACATCCCTAAAGGGCTGGTTGCTGTGCCACTGGAGGACTTTGACCCTTATTATATGACCCAGAAAGTGAGTCTGCAAGAAAGGAGTTTGCTAAAGAGCCTTTTTATTCTTATTTTTTCTTATTATTCTTATTTATTTTTTCTTTTTATTCTTATTTTTTTCTTTTTATTCTTATTTTCTTCTTTTTATTCTTATTTATTTTTTCTTTTTATTCTTATTTTTTCTTTTTATTCTTATTTTTTCTTTTATCCTTATTTTTTCTTTTTATTCTTATTTTTTCTTTTTATTCTTATTTATTTTTTCTTTTTATTCTTATTTATTTTTTCTTTTTATTCTTATTTTTTCTTTTATCCTTATTTTTTATTTTTATCCTTATTTTTTCTTTCTATCCTTATTTTTTCTTTTTATCCTTATTTTTCTTTCTATCCTTATTTTTTCTTTTATCCTTATTTTTTCTTTTATCCTTATTTTTTCTTTCTATCCTTATTTTTTCTTTTATCCTTATTTTTTCTTTTATCCTTATTTTTTCTTTTATCCTTATTTTTTCTTTCTATCCTTATTTTTTCTTTTATCCTTATTTTTTCTTTTATCCTTATTTTTTCTTTTATCCTTATTTTTTCTTTCTATCCTTATTTTTTCTCTATATCCTTATTTTTTCTTTTATCCTTATTTTTTCTTTTATCCTTATTTTTTCTTTCTATCCTTATATTTTTTTATTATTCTTTGGGTACGGTTTAAACAGAAGACAAAAAAAAAAGGGGAGTTTTGGACGGGGTTGGTTTGGTTCTTTTGGGTTCTTACATATTTTCCTGTGAGGTTTGATAGAGATGATGTGATCAGTGTTGAAGGATGGAGTTAGGAGAACAAGCTCTGGAAACTAAAAATAGTTCAAGCTGTGCTAATGTGCCAATTCTAACCCTCACAGCAATGAGAAAAATTTAATTGAGGGGTAACAGTAAAGGTTTCAGTGTGTATTTCATCACTTACAGGAATTCACTGCAAAGCTGATGGTTGTGAAGCACTGGGACACAGAATCATGGCAAAAATGGAGACAAATTAACTGCTTTTAATCTTAATTTCTGTGTGGAGCTGAGGTGATGTGGCAGGGGGACATTTAGGGGTGCGTGGCAAACTCTGCTGGGGACGAAGGGACCCACTGGTGATGGAATGAGGAGCGTGGTCAGTGATTTTTGTGTCTTCAGAAGGTTAAAACTGATGTTCTTTAGTGTTTAATTTCATTGCTTTGTGTGACACAGGTGTAATTGAGCCAGCTGAGGCCTCAGCAGCCCCAGTGAGGCTCAGCTGTGGCTCTGGGGCAGCTGCAGATTGAGCTGTGTGGGTGACAGGAGCTGTGATGTGGCTGTTCAGAGCTGGCTGCGTGTGAAATCCCCGTCCTGGGTGACCAACATTCCATGAGTTTTTGTTGGGACAGACGTTTGTGCCGTGCTCAGAGGTGACTCCGTGCCTGGCGGGGCAGCACTCAGGTGGGATCAGCAGAATTTGGGGAGTGAGGAGTGTAACTGGCCCTGCATTCACTCTCTTTTTAATTTAATTTAATTTAATTTAATTTATTTAATTTAATGGGTTTTTTTCTGGTCTGTTCAGGGTGCTGAGAGCAGGTTCTGCCTCAGAGCAGAGCTGTGGAATTTGGGGATCTGGGTGGTGCTGATGTGGTCCTTCAGGAGATGCATCCCCAGGAGCTGCTGTGGGAAGAAGGCAGCTTAGTTATCCTCAGGAATAATTCTCATTTCTTTACCAAATATTTCCTCTTCATTAAACCAGTCTGGCTGTGGTGAGAGCAGGTCATGGAATCCCAGGGTGGTTTGGGTTGGGAGGGACCTTAAAGCCCATCCAGGGACACCTTTCACCATCCCAGGCTGCTCCAAACCCCTCCAGCCTGGCCTTGGGCACTGCCAGGGATCCAGGGGCACCCAGGGGTGCTCTGGGCACCTGTGCCAGAGCCTCCTCATCCTCACAAGAGAGCTCCCAGAGCCCTTGCACCCAGCACAGAGGCCTTGGGAAAGGTCTGTGACCCCACTGGGAGAGTTTTGAAGCCTCTTTGCGTCCGTGCAGGTGCAGGGGTGGTGTCGGAGGCAGAGCTGGGCTGGTTGGTGTTTATTTTCTGGTGGCAGTGGCCGAGGGGCAGCGGGCAGAGCCCACCACGAGCAGCAGGCACAGGGAACCCCTCCCGCCGCACCCGGCTCCGCGTTTGCCTCCCAACACGACGCTATTAATAAACCTTTCATTTTTAGAGGCAGAAACGAGCTGCGTTCCCCTCTCTGAAGGCATCTGTCACATCTCTGGAAGCGCCCTGCGTTCCTTGCGGAATCCTTGGTGGGCTGAGGCGCGGGGAAGGTTCTGGAAAGGGAGGCAAACCCTCCCCAGCCCCGCTGACCTCGCATCAAACCCTCCATCCTCTGCTCCCTTCCTCTTGTGTCCACGCCTTGGGTGCTCCTTGCTGCTTCCAACACTCGGTGACTTTCCACAAAGAATTCTTTATTTTTTTTATTTTTTTTTTTAAAGCCATTAAAAAAGGCTCTTCTCTGAATCATCAGGAATTGCGAATCTGCTTGAATCACGGGAAGTTTTCCAAGATTTTCTTTCCTCCCCCCCACCTCCACCTCCCTCTCCAGAAGGTTTTGCATCACAGGTCTTTGCTTTTTGCACGGGGACAAATCAGCCGGTTGCTTTTTCCCTGCAGGAGGAGGACACGGTGATCTTGGTTTGTCTAAGGAAACTGAAACTGCAATTTTAACAGAGCAGCTGAAGCTCCCAGCACCTGTAAACTGATATTTAAAGGAGAAACAGCGTGACCTGGAAACAGAACTGTGGCACGGGGGAGTCAAAAGTCCTGGCTCTGTAGCCCAGGTTTTGTGTTTTTCTCTGCTCACTTTCATTTTGCTAAATGGGAGTCCCAGAGCCCTTGAGGTTGGAGAAGACCTCCAGGATGGAGTTCAAGTTGTTCCCAGCTCTGGACACATTCTAGCCCATCCCTGTCTGGAAGTGAGGGGTAAATCATGACCCTGAGGAGGATCTGGAATCCCTTTGCTCACAGCTAGAAGGTCTGGGAGCTGCTTTAGCTCCTTTTTGTCTCTCTGTGAGGACCACAAAGAATTCTTTCAGGATTCCTTGTTTTACAACTCGTAATGGCCTTCCAGTTCCATTTTTATTTTTTTTTTAATTTTTATTATTGAATTTTTATTATGGAAACCCGAAAGATTTCAGATCCAAAAGGCAGGTGCATGAATTTCCTTGTTCACATGAGCAAACAGAATTCAGGAGAAGCCCCAGCAATGGGAGCAGTGCAGCCTCATGGCCTTAAACCCTCCATTCCTCTTTCATCCCTACACCTTTATCATGTAAAAATTTCCATTTTTAGTCTTTTTCCACCTTCTATGCCTCTCTGATCCATTTGTGGCCCAAATCTGATCCTGTTAACTCCTCACCCCGTTCTTTCCTCTGGCCACGGTGTTTGCCAGCTTGTGGCGTTTTTCCTCCAGCACTTCCCATTTCTCTCAGCTGGAATTTCATCCCTGCCACAGCACGGGGTTTGGTGCTCCTGCTTCTCCAAAGGCTCCAGTGGTGAGGCAGCAGAAGGTCCCTGGATATTCCGAGGCCGTGGATGAGTTTAGGGGGGGATGGATTTCAGTGGGAAAAGGGAAGATGTCCACGCACGTGTGAGGCTGGCGTGGGACGTCCGAGCTCACCTAGGGCTGCCAGAGAAGCACCTGAGGATCTCTCCTTTGTGCCAAGGGAGTGACTTGCAGCTTTGTCAAGTCACATGGCAGCTTTGGAAACGGGCCCCGTGGGTCCAGAATGTCACCTTGGCCCAGGGAAATCGCGGGGATGCGAGGGCCCGGCTGCGGGAGGCACGTCTGGCTCTGGGATGTGCTTCCAGAACCTTCTCCTGTGCTGTCTGCAGGGAGAGGTGGTGACTCTGCAAGCTCACCACGCCACTCCCGGGTTTGCATCTCGGTGAAGTCGCCAAAACAGAGGAAAGAGTCGGAACCATCTCAAAAAGCAGCTTTTTATTCTCATTTCTGGAGTCTCATTGCCTTTTCCAGGTCCTGAGTGCTTAATGGTGTTTTTTCTCCCACTCCATCTCTCCAGTTGGCTTCCAAGGAGCAGGAGAAGCGAGTGTGAGAGGGAGAGGGTGAGGAGAGGAGGTTGGATTTCCTGGCAGTCCTTGTCTGCAGTCCTCTCCAGGTGTTGGAGGGAAGGCGGAGCGCGCTGGAGCTGCTGGCTGAGCGTGAGCAGGGAATGCCAAGTGCGGAATCTCTGCTCCCATCTCCTCAAGAACTGCAGCCCACTCGTGATGGGAAGGGTGGAGGATTATTTCTGGCCCGGAGGCAGAGTGGATTTCCTCGCACAGGCTGATTGTGAGCTCATTAAAACCTGAAAATCGGGATTCTGTCCAGCAGCTCCGCGTCCTCCCTGTGCTGGAGGCAGCTCTGCAGGTGGGGTCTCACCTGAGCAGGGCTGAGGGGACTCAGGGGGGTTCCTGGGGCATGTCCAGCACCTAAACCCCTTCTCCCCAGGGCTGCTGTCAGGACTGATGGTGTCTGTAATCCTTCAGCCCACAGGCTTTCCTGTAAATTCATTTTCCAGCAGGAGGAAGTCATGGCTCTCCCCTGCTCGGCATCGAGCGTCAGGGCCGTCATCGTGTCGCTGCTGCAGGAATGTGCTTCCATATGTTCTGAGGCTGTTCCTAAAGCTGTTTTCTTCTGAAACCTCCTGCCCACTCCCCCTCGCTCCTCAGAGGGAGCTGCTCACTGGAAAACCTGCAGGAAGCAGGAATGGTTTCAATTTTCCTGGAGCTGGGATGGTTCTTGCCACCCCTCCGTCGGTTCCGTCGCTCTCTCGGGCGCAGTCATCATTTTGCAGATTGATTTAGAGAATTCATCTTTGAGGAACTTCTTTTTTACAAAACCTACTTCCAAGGTTTTGGTGGGTCCTTGAAAAACTTGATGGAATTTTTCCACAGCTCTAACCAACAGAGGCTTTGGGAAGTCCAACCAGACACAACCATCTCTTGAACTGACTGCAAAATACCTTTTTCCAGGTCCCACCTTCCTCTGAGTTTTGAGTTTTGCTCCATCACATCTTAAAAGCTCTTAAGGATGTTCTTGGCCCAGATCCAGAAAATGTTTTAAGAGCTTGCAGCCATTTTGAAATGAAGTTTTAATATGTCAGCAGCAGAAGGGAAAAACTAAGAGGGGGTTTAAATTGCCAAACACTTCTTGGCTTTTGGGCTTTTCTTTCTATTGATGAGGCCGAGTGGAGATTTAGTTGGGATTTTATAGGATACACGGGGGAACGGTGGGTCTCGGAACAGTGGCAATCGATGAGCAGACTGGAATTAGGACACTTCATCGGTGTCGGGGTTGTGCTGAAAAGCCCAGGGATGATTTGCTTTACAGGCAGGAATAATTCAACAATTTTTGTGGTCTAAAAGGAGGAATCTGGGCTGAGCACAGGGAGAAAAGAAGGAGCTGTCACATTCCAGTGAGCAGGGAGTTCATGTTTGGTAGGCAGGGGGATCAAAGCTCAGGTTTCTGTATGGAAAGGGTGGTCAGGTGTCGGAATGAGCTGCCCAGGGAGGTTTGGAGAACCCTGGAGATGTCCAGGCAATGCCTGGACGTGTCACTCTGGGCTGGGTGATTGGTCACAAGTTACACTCGATGGTCTTGGAGGCCTTTTTCAACCTCTGGGATTCTGTGGTGTTACAGCAGGCAGTGCCAAATTCCTGAGTCAGTCGTTGTGCCCGAGCTGCTGGAGGTGGGTGTTCCATGGGATCCGTGTTGTTCCCTGGGATCCGTGTTGTTCCATGGGATCCGTGTTGTTCCACGGGATCCGTGTTGTTCCGTGGGGTCTGTGTTGTTCCTCGGGATCCGTGTTGTTCCCTGGGATCCGTGTTGTTCCCTGGGATCCGTGTTGTTCCATGGGGTCTGTGTTGTTCCATGGGGTCTGTGTTGTTCCGTGGGATCCGTGTTGTTCCGTGGGATCCGTGTTGTTCCACGGGATCTGTGTTGTTCCGTGGGATCTGTGTTGTTCCGTGGGATCCGTGTTGTTCCACGGGATCCGTGTTGTTCCACGGGATCCGTGTTGTTCCATGGGGTCTGTGTTGTTCCATGGGGTCTGTGTTGTTCCATGGGATCTGTGTTGTTCCGTGGGATCCGTGTTGTTCCATGGGATCCGTGTTGTTCCTCGGGATCCGTGTTGTTCCACGGGATCCGTGTTGTTCCTCGGGATCCGTGTTGTTCCTCGGGATTCATCTTGTTCCATGGGATCCGTGTTGTTCCCTGGGATCCGTGTTGTTCCCTGGGATCCGTGTTGTTCCATGGGATCCGTGTTGTTCCACGGGATCCGTGTTGTTCCGTGGGATCCGTGTTGTTCCACGGGATCCGTGTTGTTCCACGGGATCCGTGTTGTTCCACGGGATCCGTGTTGTTCCGTGGGATCCGTGTTGTTCCATGGGATCCGTGTTGTTCCGTGGGATCCGTGTTGTTCCGTGGGGTCTGTGTTGTTCCTCGGGATCCGTGTTGTTCCCTGGGATCCGTGTTGTTCCGTGGGATCCGTGTTGTTCCACGGGATCCGTGTTGTTCCGTGGGATCTGTGTTGTTCCGTGGGATCCGTGTTGTTCCACGGGATCCGTGTTGTTCCACGGGATCCGTGTTGTTCCATGGGGTCTGTGTTGTTCCATGGGGTCTGTGTTGTTCCATGGGATCTGTGTTGTTCCATGGGATCCGTGTTGTTCCATGGGATCCGTGTTGTTCCACGGGATCCGTGTTGTTCCTCAGGATCCATGTTGTTCCACGGGATCCGTGTTGTTCCGTGGGATCCGTGTTGTTCCGAGGGATCCGTGTTGTTCCACGGGATCCGTGTTGTTCCACGGGATCCGTGTTGTTCCATGGGATCCGTGTTGTTCCACGGGATCCGTGTTGTTCCGTGGGATCCGTGTTGTTCCCTGGGGTCCGTGTTGTTCCATGGGATCCGTGTTGTTTCATGGGATCCGTGTTGTTCCACGGGATCCGTGTTGTTCCATAGGATCTGTGTTGTTCCGAGGGATCCGTGTTGTTCCGTGGGATCCGTGTTGTCCATGGGATCCGTGTTGTTCCGTGGGATCCGTGTTGTTTCATGGGATCCGTGTTGTTCCACGGGATCCGTGTTGTTCCATAGGATCTGTGTTGTTCCGTGGGATCCGTGTTGTTCCCTGGGATCCGTGTTGTTCCTCGGGATCCGTCTTGTTCCGTGGGATCTGTGTTGTTCTGTGGGGTCCGTGTTGTTCCACGGGATCCGTGTTGTTCCACGGGATCCGTGTTGTTCCATGGGATCCGTGTTGTTCTGTGGGATCCGCGTGTGCCAGGACAAAGCGGGGCTGTTCCCACCCTCCCACCCCGGCTGAGCGGGGCTGGCTCTGGATTTTGGGTTCTTCCACCTCCACGAGGCCACACAAACACATCCCTGTCCCTCCAGGGCGAGGATGCCTTCACTCCTGGCTTGTCGATTTGGGCTGAACAAGCCGCGGGATTCCTGCCTGGGGATTTCTCCCGTGGGAAACGGAGCCACGGTGAAACTGAGCGGGGAATTTGGGAAACTGAGCCTGCTGAGCCGGGAATTTGGGAAATTCCTGTCTTCTCCCAGCTCTCCTTGTCCCCACGGAATGTCCAGCACAGCTGGAGGTTTCCTTGTTCAAAAGGTGTGGGGAGAGCTGGGAGATCCGTGAGGATCCTGCTGGGATGGGTGTCTTGCTCCAGAGCAAAAAGAGATTTAAAAAGGAAGGGGATGCAAGTCCTGGAAAGTTTGTGGTGTTAGAGAAGGGGGAAGAGCTGATTCCTAGAATTGAGCATCCCCTGAGCGTTCTGTAATGGCAATTTTGCAAAACTTGGGGCCTTTTAGAAGGTTTGTCCATGCCAAGGTGATCTGGTCATTAATTCTTGATGCTGCAATTTAAGAGCTGTCCAGGGCTGTCTTTAAAGTGCTTTTGGTGGGGATGCATTAGTGGTTCTGCTAACGAACCTCCCTCTCCCCACGCTGAACCGCAATCTGGATTTTGATTTCCTTTGCAAATAATTCCCCGCTCAATGGGCTCACTTAGCCAAAGGAGCTCCTCGTTTCATTGAGGAGGGTGGAAATGACAAATTTCCTGGGAGCGATTCTCCTGGGGAAGCCTGTGCTGGCACAGAGCCCCGCTGGATTCCCTGGGGTTGGGCTCGGTGAGCTTGGGGAGCCGGGAGAGTCCGGCTGCTCTCATCCTGGAGAGGATAAAAACGGGATAAACAGGGTCAAAGTGCACACAAATCGCTCTTTTCCCCCCTCTGGCTGGGAGTTTTGGGGGTGTTCACCCACGGGAGCGGGTCCTGCCGCGACGCTCCCGGTGCTCCCTGCGCACCCCGCGGTCACGCGGGTCTTAATGAACCTTCCTTCGTTAATTAACGAACGAGCCTCGCGCCTCCGACGCCTCCGGAGTGGGGAGCAGGAGGTGGTGGGTGACCCGAGCCTGCTGGCCTGGGGCTGGGGGCTCTGCCACGGCGTTTGTGTCCTGTCTGTCCGTCCTGTCTGTCCGTCTGTCTGTCCCATCTCTCTGTCTGTCAGTCTGTCCCGTTTGTCCGTCAGTCTGTCCCGTTTGTTCATCTGTCTGTCCTATCTGTCCATCTGTCTGTCCCGTCTGTCCGTCTGTCTGTCCTATCTGTCCGTCAGTCTGTCCTGTTTGTCCATCAGTGTCTCTGCCACCACGTTTCTGTCCCGTCTGTCCATCACTCTGTCCCATCTGTCCATCACTCTGTCCCATCTGTCCATCAGTCTGTCCTGTTTGTCCATCTGTCTGTCCCGTTCGTCCATCTGTCTGTCCTGTTTGTCCGTCAGTCCCTCTCTCACCACATTTCTGTCCTGTTTGTCCATCTGTCTGTCCTGTTTGCCCATCTGTCTGTCCTGTTTGTCCATCTGTCTGTCCTGTTTTTCTGTCTGTCTGTCCCGTTCGTCCGTCAGTCTGTCCTGTTTGTCCGTCAGTCCCTCTCTCACCACGTTTCTGTCCTGTTCGTCCATCCGTCTGTCCTGTTTGTCCATCAGTGTCTCTGCCACCATGTTTCTGTCCCGTCTGTCCATCACTCTGTCCCGTCTGTCCATCACTCTGTCCCGTCTGTCCGTCTGTCTGTCCCGTTCGTCCATCAGTCTGTCCTGTCTGTCCATCTGTCTGTCCTGTTTGTCCACCAGTCCCTGTCTCACCACGTTTCTGTCCCGTTTGTCCATCCGTCTGTCCATCACTCTGTCCCATCTGTCCGCCATTCCCTCTCCCACCACGTTTCCGTCCCGTCTGTCCGTCGGTCCGTCCCGTCTGTCCGTCGGTCCGTCCCGCTTGCCCACCGTTCCCTCTCTCCCCGTGTTTCTGTCCCGTCCGTCCGTCCGTCTGTCCGTCGGTCCGTCCCGTTTTCCCGCCGTTCCCTCTCTCCAGCCCTCCGTAGCCGCGGGATTTGATGTTTTTTGGGATGAGGCTCCGGGCTCGGCTGCCGGATCCTGGTCCCCAGCAGAGGCACAGCGGGGGCAGCTCAGCTCTGCTCCCTCGGAGAGGAGAATCCCCGGATTTCCTCCTGGAAAGAGGGAGTTTGAACCCTTAAAAACGGAATTTTTTGGAGTAGAATTATTGTCCCGGGGTGATCACAATTCTCCACGTGATGTGCAGGTGTGTTGTACCCTAATGGGAGCATCATAAAACAAATTATTTATTAAATAAACCAACCAGAAAATGCTGGTTTTTTACCCTGGAAGTCGTTTATCTATAATTTTATACAATTCCTGCTGTGATTTCCCTGCATTAATTCTCTTTTTCTTTTTTTTCTCTGCAGACCTTTGTAGTACTAAACAGAGGGAAAACACTCTTCCGATTTAGTGCCACACCTGCCTTGTACATTTTAAGTCCTTTTAATCTGTTTAGAAGAATAGCTATTAAAATTTTGATACATTCATATCCTTTTTATTACCGATTTACCTTCGTGTAATCCCTGGAAATCTCTTTTACCCGTTGTCTTTTTGTTCAGTTCGCAAATAAAAATGCCAGGTTGTGGGTTGGCCTCAAAAAAGACACAAAATCCAGGTTTTTAGTGGATGAAAAATTGAAATTTACTGGAAATATATTAAAAATTAAATAATAATAATAATAATAATAATAATAATAATAATAATAATAATAATAATAATAATAATAATATTACTTCTAAATAACAGTTTATTTATGAATATTAGTTATTGTTAAATTTGATTTATATTAAATTTATTTGAAATATATTTAAAATATATTTCAAATATATTAAAGATATATTAAAAATCTGTTAAAAATCTATTAAAAATCTACTTAAAATCTATTAAAATATTTTAAAAATATATTAAAAATATATTAAAATCTATTAAAATCGATTTAAAATCTATTAAAACTCTATTAAAAATATATTAAAAAATCGATTTAAAATCTATTAAAATATATTTCAAATATATAAAAAATATATTAAAAATCTATTTAAAATCTATTTAAAATCTATTAAAATATTTTAAAAATATATTAAAAATATATTAAAATCTATTAAAATCGATTTAAAATCTATTAAAACTCTATTAAAAATATATTAAAAAATCTATTTAAAATCTATTTAAAATCTATTAAAATATTTTAAAAATAGATTAAAAATGTATTACAATCTATTAAAATCGATTTAAAATCTGTTAAAACTCTATTAAAAATATATTAAAAAATCGATTTAAAATCTATTAAAATATATTTCAAATACATTAAAAATATATTAAAAAATCTATTTAAAATCTATTTAAAATCTATTTAAAATCTATTTAAATCTATTAAAATCTATTAAAATCAATTTAAAATATATTAAAAATATTTTAAAAAATATGTTAAAATATATTAAAAATATATTAAAAATATATTAAAAATATATAATTTCCCATGACTGGTGGAGGCTCTCAGCCCTCCAGGGAATAGGAAAAAATTTGAATTTTCCATTAATCCGTGACCTTTGGGCACTTTTAGGGGATGTAAAGATTCCCAGCGTGTCCCTTTGCTCCTTGACTTTGTCCCACAGTATTTAGCATGATCATTATGTGCACTATTTTGACCAACTGTGTATTCATGACTTTTAGTAACCCTCCGGAATGGTCAAAGAATGTGGAGTAAGTACCAATTGTTGCATTTAAATCCTGATTTTTTCTGTTTGTAAAAACACTGAGTTTGTCCCCTCCACGACCCCGCTCCTCCTTGTGCTTTTTATCCTTCATTATCTTACAGAACCTTTTATTTAAACCGAATTAATTCCATTTTTATTTAATAATTTAATTTTTTATTTTTTAAACCGAATTTTATTTAAACCAAATTTTATTTAAACCGAATTTTATTTAAACTGAATTAACTCCATTTTTATTTAAAAATTTTATTTTTTATTTCTTAAACCCAGTTTTATTTAAACCAAATTAACTCCATCTTTATTTAAAAATTTTATTTTTTATTTTTTAATCTGAATTTTATTTAAACCGAATTTTATTTAAACCGAATTAGCTCCATCTTTATTAAAAAATTTAATTTTTTATCCTTTAAACCCAATTATTTTTTTACCCAATTTTATTTAAACCAAATTAACTCCATCTTTATTTAAAAATTTTATTTTTTATTTTTTAAACCGAATTTTTTTTAAACCGAATTTTATTTAAACCCAATTTTATTTAAACCCAATTAACTCCATCTTTATTTAAAAATTCTATTTTTTATACCGAATTTTTTTAAACCCAATTTTATTTAAACCAAATTAACTCCACCTTTATTTAAAAATTTTATACCGAATTTTTTTAAACCAAATTTTATTTAAACCCAATTAACTCCACCTGTATTTAAAAATTTTATACCGAATTTTTTTAAACCCAATTTTATTTAAACCGAATTTTTTTAAACCGAATTTTTTTTAAACCCAATTTTATTTAAACCCAATTAACTCCACCTTTATTTAAAAATTTTATACCGAATTTTTTTAAACCGAATTTTTTTTAAACCCAATTTGATTTAAACCCAATTAACTCCACCTTTATTTAAAAATTTAATACCGAATTTTTTTAAACCCAATTTTATTTAAACCCAATTTTATTTAAACCCAACTAACTGCATTTTTCCCCCCGCATTTCCCGCTGCCAGGTACACATTCACCGGGATTTACACGTTTGAATCACTCGTGAAAATCATCGCCAGAGGTTTCTGTATAGACGGCTTCACCTTCCTGCGGGATCCCTGGAACTGGCTGGATTTCAGCGTCATCATGATGGCGTAAGTCCTGAAATTCCAGGGATTTCTCAGCTTGGGAGGGACCTTGGGAGGAGGAAAAAGAAAATCAAGGAAAAATTTTTAATGTTTTCACTCGATTTTTCCAAGGAATTTTTAAGCTGGTGGGATTTCGGCTTTAAAGTGTGACAGCACGGAGTTAGGAAATAAAGAGGGTTTCCTGAAAATTGAATAAAAAAGGGTTTCCTGAAAATTGAATAAAAAAGGGTTTCCTGAAAATTGAATAAAAAAGGGTTTCCTGAAAATTGAATAAAAAAGGGTTTCCTGAAAATTGAATAAAAAGGGTTTCCTGAAAATTGAATAAAAAGGATTTCCTGAATATTGAAAGAAAGGGTTTCCTGAAAATTGGAAAAAAAAGGGTTTCCTGAAAATTGAATCTGGAATTCCTGGGTTTTACATCCCAAATTCCTGGGTTTTACAGCAGAAGACACATCTGGAATTCCTGGGTTTTACATCAGGAAACACATCTGGAATTCCTGGGTTTTAACTTAGGAAACACATCCCAAATTCCTGGGTTTTACATCCCAAATTCCTGGTTTTACAGCAGGGGACACATCCCAAATTCCTGGGTTTTACATCAGGAAACACATCCCAAATTCCTGGGTTTTACATCAGGAGACACATCTGGAATTCCTGGGTTTTACATCAGGGGACACATCTGGAATTCCTGGGTTTTACATCCCAAATTCCTGGGTTTTACAGCAGGGGACACATCTGGAATTCCTGGGTTTTACATCAGGAGACACATCTGGAATTCCAGGGTTTTACATCAGGAGACACATCTGGAATTCCTGGGTTTTACATCCCAAATTCCTGTTTTTTTCCCCATATTTCCCTGAGCTGATCCTGGCTCAAACTTAGTCCTACTGGATTTTGTCACTTTGTTCTCCAAACCGTTGGTGGAAGAAATGTTTTTTACCCTTTTACACTTATTTTTGGGTTGGGTTCCCACGTTCTCCAACGTCTGATGGAGCAGAGATCACAGAGGAAGGCTCAGATTTCCGAGGGTTCAGAGCACTTGGGTCGAATTAAAACACTTTAATGATATTTTCTTGGATTCTGCACCCAAGTTTCCTGAGGGTTTTTTTTGCTTTTTTTTTTCTACCTTTTAATTGTTTAAATAGAGTCCCTTGAGGCATTTGTGCACCAGGAAAAAAAATCTTGAATGTCGAGCATCAATTTGATTTTTCATACCAAGTTTGAGTTTGTGTCCAAGCACAGAGGAAATGTTCTCTAAGAATATAAAAATAATAATATAAAAATGTAAAATACAACCCTGTTACTTTGCACTAAGCCTTGTGTATCTTGGGATTATCCTCTTGGAAAAAAAAAGAGGAGAATCAAAACCTTCCTGCAGCTCACAGACAGCGAAGCATAAAGGATTAAAAAAAGGAGGATGCTAATTAAAATGAAGGATGCTAATTAAATTGAAGGATGTTAATCAAAGCAGAAGATGATTATGTTTTCTTAAAAACACGAAGGGAATGTACCTGAAACCCCTGATCTGAGGTGATCCTGCAGTCAGGGAATCGTGGATTGGTCCAGGGACGCCTCCCACCAGCCCAGCTTGCTCAGGGTGGGGTCACCAAGGCTCCCCAAATATTTGGAATTTTTTACAATTCCCCTCTTCTGCTGAGGTTTGAGTTTGGAGTTGTGTCTGTGTGAAGTTTGGGGCAGCACAATATGAAAAATAAAAACATCTAAAGGTGCTGGAGAGGGACCAAAGCAGGGACAAGGGGATGGGGCAGGCTCTGGGTGTGTTCAGCTGCAGAACAGAAAAGGTTCTGCTGTGGAAAAGTGTTCCTGGAGAGCAGGAAAAGGTTCTCCAGAGCTCCTGGAGAGCAGGAAAAGGTTCTCCCAGAGCTCCAGGAGAGCAGGAAAAGGTTCTCCAGAACTTCAGGGATGTCCAGGACCAGGATGAGCTGTGGAAAAGTGTTCCTGGAGAGCAGGAAAAGGTTCTCCAGAGTTCCAGGGATGTCCTGGGCCAGGCTGAGGGAGCAGCTGGAGCTGGGGCAGGGCTGGGAGAGCAGGAAAAGGTTCTCCAGAGCTCCTGGAGAGCAGGAAAAGGTTCTCCAGAGCTCCAGGAGAGCAGGAAAAGGTTCTCCAGAGCTCCTGGAGAGCAGGAAAAGGTTCTCCAGAGCTCCAGGAGAGCAGGAAAAGGTTCTCCAGAGCTCCTGGAGAGCAGGAAAGGTTCTCCAGAGCTCCAGGAGAGCAGGAAAAGGTTCTCCAGAGCTCCAGGAGAGCAGGAAAAGGTTCTCCAGAACTTCAGGCACTGCCCAGGGCCAGGCTGAGGGAACAGCTGGAGCTGTGGAAGACTGTTCCAGGAGAGCAGGAAAAGGTTCTCCAGAGCTCCTGGAGAGCAGGAAAAGGTTCTCCAGAGCTCCAGGAGAGCAGGAAAAGGTTCTCCAGAGCTCCAGGGGTGCTGGGACAGCGCTCCAGGGATTGTTGTGGGGTCTGTGCAGGAGCTGCAGCTGCACTGGATGATCCCTGTGGGTCCCCCCCAGCTCAGGACACTCCACAATTCCAGGTGAGGATGGATTTCCAGCCGTGTACCTGGGCAAGCTCCGAGGAGCAGAGAGACTTCAACCATTTTTTACCTCTGCAACTTTGTCTCTCCCTCTTCCCAATCCTGAAGCATTTTAAATCACGAGCAATTTCCTACAAACAAACAATTTATACAGAGGGAGGTGACCCCAACAGTGCCATTAACTCTGGTTTAATTCTGCAGGTATATAACAGAGTTTGTAAACCTAGGCAATGTTTCAGCTCTGCGCACTTTCAGGGTTCTGAGAGCTTTGAAAACTATTTCTGTAATTCCAGGTAAGGCGGCCCGGGTTGGTGTTTAGCTGTCGGGTACAGGCCCCCTGTGAGTGATGTATTGCTTTGTCCCGTAGTTGTTGTTTTATTTTGGTGTGTGTGTATTGTCATGGTGTTTTTTTTGTGTGTGACCTCCCTCATTGCAGATATGTCACAGAGTTTGTGGACCTTGGGAATGTCTCAGCATTGAGAACTTTCAGAGTTCTCCGAGCTTTGAAAACTATCTCTGTAATTCCAGGTGAGAAACGTTCAGCGTTAAAGGCTGGCCTTGCGTGTGTCTCCTCTCCCGATTTCCCCTCCCTTCCTGCACTGCTCACTCCTCACAAATGGGATTTTTTTTTTTTTTTTGGGGATGGGATTTGCAGTCTGTGTAACAAAGCAATCAAAGAAATCAAAGCTCCTGGGCCATCAAATGATGCAGGCTGTTACTCCACACTTCTCTGTCCCTCTGTGTGCCCTCTTCATACTGATCTCTGAAAATAAAGCCAGGCTTAAAAGTTTAATTCCAGATGAAAAGGATCAGGCTCCTCCTCAGGCTGAGCAGTTTCTGGCTCAGGCTCGTGCCCTGCTCAGTGTTTTTGGAGTTGTTTTAGGAATAATTTTGTACAGAGCAAAACCCCAACCAAGATTAAAAAAACCTTTTTTCCCATTTCCTGTTCCACCCCAGAACTGGAGTTGTCAGGCTCACCCTTCCCAAAGCTGTTTCTGGGTTTGTAACTCATCTGGGTGTCACAGGGTGAGCAGTTCCTTCGTTGTGAAACACCATGGAGACACTCTGGACTGGGAATCACAGAATCCCAGTCTGGTTTGGGTTGGGAGAGACCTTAAAACCCATCTTGTTCCACCTCCTGCCGTGGGCAGGAACACTTTCCACTAGGCCAGGTTAATCACAGCTCTGTCCAGCCTGGCCTGGAACATTTCCTGATCCTGAATTCTTGAAAAGCTTTTGCGATTTCTCAAAATTGCCCCTAATTCTGAGACCAAGCTCAAGGCTCAGCTCTTACAGATCCTCAGCTTTCTGTTCTCCAGAGCTGAACCTGTTTCGAGGTGGGCACCCACAATAACTCCTCCATGACTTTTGCTCTCAGTTCCTTTTTGGTTTTGAACAAAAACCCCTTTTTTCCACGTGGGTTTTGGGTTTTTTTTTTTTTTTTTGGAGCAGTGGTTTTGCTTTCTCAGCCTGCCAGGGACCAGCCTGTGGAATTTGTAGGATTTGTCCCATCCCAGACTGCCAGCCCCATCAGCTGTACCTGCCTGTTGTGCATGATGATGATGATGATGATGATGATGGTGATGATGGTGATGATGATGATGATGATGATGATGGTGATGATGATGATGCTGCTCCTACGTGGCACCTGCTTTCCTTGCACCCAGTCACAACAATCTGGAGCGATGTTCCTACCGAGCCTTCCCCTTCACGTCTGGTGATACTTAAGAGCAAAACTTAAACTAATTTTAATTAATTGCCAAATTACCTTTGGTTCTGGAGGGTTTTCACCCTCCCAGCCTGCTCCAGACAGTATCTGGCTTGCTCAGAGGAGGAGCATCAGCATTAAAACCACTTTTGCCTGTGTTTTTGCAGCTTCCAGGAGCTGTTTTCTGGCTGTGTGACAGCATGCTTCGTGTTCCCATGCAGAGAGCAGAGCTCACTTTTGGATCTTTCTCTCCATCCAGCTCAAAACTTTAAATGGTTTTATTTCAAATGCAGGGCTTGGGGCTGAGCCCTGCTGAGTTCCAGCACGTTTTTTAATGTGATTTTTATTAGAGGGACAATTTGCTGCGTGTTTTGGTTGAATAAAAGGGGTGATTTGCCACACACAGCCAAGGTTATTCCTATTTGGGACACTGAACATAAAAAATGGCAAAATTTTTGGGTTTTGTGTCTGTTTTTTTGGGGAGGATTGTCCAGCAGCACTAATCTTGGCCCCCTCCGTTCTGTGACAGCAGGAGGAATGTAAAACATTTGAATAATTGGCCTTTTGGGTTATTTCATATGAAAACATAAAGTGCTCTTTGTGGCTTTTACCAGCATCATTTCACAAGGAAAAGGTGATTTTTGGAATACATTAAATATTCAAATCTAAAGGGGTTCCCCTTCTGCTTCAGCACCTGAAATGTGAATTTTAACTCTGTGCCCAGCTGCTGAGAAGCTGACTTTAGTGTTTAATTAATAATTAAATATTTAATATTTATATAATAATTAATAATTAGTTAATAATTAACTGGAATTAAGGTGTGTTTGAGACAAGATAAAAATGGGAAATATTACCAGAATTTCACATGCCACGGACAAAAATTCCGTGGTCTCTACCGAATTAACCAAAATAACCCCTTTGATCTTTTTTTTTTTTTGTGGGAAAAAAACCTGTATGAAACTGTGATGAGCTGAAGAAATTTTCTGTCTTTGCACTGGAGTTTTTATATTTAAATTCTCTGATGCCACGTGGGGACACACCTGGGAAGGCTCCAGGGAAAGCTGGGCTTTCGGTGGCTGCAGCTGGAATTTGTTGGAGCATTCCCGGTTTCCAAACCCCTTTTTTTGTCCTGGGAAAGAGCAGCACCCGGAGCAGGAGGCTGATGTGCATGAGCAGAGCCGTGGGATGAGCATGGCAAGAGGTGCTGGGGGTGATGAAAGCTGCTCTGCCTGGGAAAACCCCCGGGGAGTTTGGATAGCGGGATTAAATCTCACTTGAGGATATGTTTGAGGGACAAACATTGGGATTTTGGTTTCTTCTGGCCATTCCTTGCCTCCATCCCGGTGTTTTACTGCCTGGAAAACCCGAGCACACACAAACCCGCACCATTTACAGCCACAGCCTTTCCCACCATAGAAAAGGAATTTGGATTAATGAGGAATGGATCTGTTTTGTTTTGGGATCTTTACCTTCCTGGTCTGGGTCTGAGCTCTCTTGGCCTCCAAGGGTTTTGGAAGGTTCCTGGTCCAGGATCTGCTGCAGAACGTCCCTGTGGGCTCTGCCTGGCCCCAAATCCAGCTGTGATTTATTTTTTTCTCCTTCCTCCCTTCCCTGCTCATTTATAAACCATGGGATCGTCCTCCTTCACACCAGCAAGGCTGGTTAAAGGGGCCTAACTCAGTGATGTCTCTGCATCCAAAATTCTGCCTGGCTCAGCCTAAAAACTAAGGCTGAGTTCTCCCCTCTCACGGGTTCTGCCTCTGACGGACTCAGAAACGAGCAGGATTCCTTTTGGAATATCTTAATTTTGTTCCTGAGCACGTGAATGATCCCAGTGGGCTCAGAAAACCCCCAAAGCAGCCATGCCCTGGGTGAAACCCTGCCCTGGCTGTAACCAAACCCACGCTGGGAGGGGAATTTCTGCTCCTGCAGGGGAAGGGGAGCTCTGAGACGGCCGAGCCGAGCAGGAGGAACCCGAGATGTGCAGAGTTCATTTGATCTCCCTGAGCTGCTGCAGCTCAAACACGGCTGGACGTGCCCAGCAGGGCTTTGGGGGCAGCAAATCCCAATTTAATCCTGGTTTGGCAAAGGAAGGAGGTGATTCCCCACTTTTCTCAGTCCTGCTCTGAGTTTGGGGCTCTCTCAGGGACAAACATTGGGATTTTGGTTTCTTCTGGCCATTCCTTGCCTCCATCCCGGTGTTTTACTGCCTGGAAAACCCGAGCACACACAAACCTGCACCGTTTACAGCCACAGTAGAGAAGGAATTTGGATGAATTCGGCATTAATTTGGATTTTCAGCGTGTTTTCCCTCTGCAGGAGTGATTTCCAGTCTCGTTTCCCTCTCCCCAGGCCTGAAGACCATCGTGGGTGCCCTGATCCAGTCTGTGAAGAAGCTGTCGGACGTGATGATCCTGACAGTTTTCTGTCTCAGTGTCTTCGCCCTCATCGGGCTCCAGCTCTTCATGGGCAATTTAAGGAACAAATGCGTGATTTGGCCAATTAATGTCAACGAGACCTTTCTGGATAACGGCTCCAGGGGCTTTGACTGGGAGGAATACACCAATAATATGTGTGAGTATTTCTGCAGTCCCCAAAAACCTCCTGATTTTGCTGGTTTTTTTTTTTTTTTTTGCTGATTTTGAGCTTGCTGTGGTGTGTTTGCTTTTCGCTGTAAAAACCCCACGTGCAGAAGTTTTTACGGCGTTTTTATTTTGGGTCTGACCTCGTTGAGATGTTCCTCGTTGAGTTCATCCTTTAGAAGGTTTTGGATGTGCTCTTTTAGCTAAATAATTCGTTAAATAATTACCGATGCATTTCTCAGCAGTGGTTTTGGGGGGTTTTTTATTGAAGTTTTTAATGGTGCTATAGTCTGTTAAATCCTCTAACTCCATATGTGTGTGAATATAATCTCTTCTTTCTCATCCTCAGCAAATTTTTACATCATTCCTGGCGCCCCTGACCCTTTGCTCTGTGGTAACAGCTCAGATGCAGGGTGAGTGTTGAGCTTCATTAACAGCCAGTTATTACTGATAAATAAAAAATATATACTATATATATAAATATATATTTAAATATATAAATATATATTTAAATATATAAATATATATTTAAATATATAAATATATATTAAATATAAATATAAATATATTTATAAATAGAAATTTATAAATTTATACATTTATGTTTATATTTTAAATATAAAAATAAATATAAATATATTTATTTATAAATATATATTTGTGTTTATATTTGTGTTTATATTTGTGTTTATATTTGTGTTTATGTTTATATTTATATTTATATTTATATTTATATTTATATTTATATTTATATTTATATTTATATTTATATCTATATATATATCTATATATATTTATATCTATATCTATATATATCTATATTTATATCTATATCATAAATATATTTATATCTATATCTATATATATCTATATTTATATCTATATATATTTAATATTTATATTTATATATATTTATATTTATTTATATTTATTTATATATTTATTTATATATTTATTTATATATTTATATTTATATTTATATTTATATTTATATTATTTATATATATAAAGCTGGCAGAACCTTTTGGATTATTCCTCTGTTGTTTCCGGTGTTACTTCACCAGATTTCAAATTTCTTAATCTAATTATGAACCCATTGCTGGCTCAGTGTAAGGGACATTTCCCCACCAGGAGCTGCCATTCTTTCCCTCTGAATCCAGCCTCGAGGATGATGAGAGGAGGGTGGATGAAGGCTCAGAGATGTGAATTCCCCAGGTGCTGTTCAGCCCTGGGGACGCTCCTGGCCCGAGCTGCGGCTTTGGGCTCACCCAGCGGGGAGAGGCTGCGCGAGGCAGCGTCTCCTCTCCACGGGACAAGGGCTTTCCTCAGCTCCTTCCTCTCCCCCTGCTCATCCTCCATCCCTCCCGCCCTGGGGAGAGCTGCGGTTCGTGGGGACAGGGGTGGCACAGAGCCCTGAGCTGCCTCTGGTCCCTCCCCAGGCAATGCCCAGAGGGATACACGTGCATGAAGGCGGGACGGAACCCCAACTACGGCTACACCAGCTTCGACACCTTCAGCTGGGCTTTCCTGGCTTTATTTCGCCTTATGACTCAGGACTTCTGGGAAAACTTGTATCAGTTAGTAAGTAAACCCTTGGCTTTGTTGTGGTGAGAATTTGGGGGTAAAACAAGAAAGGGAAACGTGAGAAGCTTTGTTTTATTCTCTCAAAATGAGCGAGTGCGAGTCAAGCTTCACAGTGAGATTTTATTTTTGGGGGGAGGAAGGGGACATTACCTGTCAGCAGGTGTTGGATTTTAAGGTTTGGTGGGTCCAGCTGAGCTGTGAATTAATTCAGGAGGAAGCTCCTGAAGGAGCTGTGGGTGTTCAGCCCTCTTTGGAGGGCAGAGAGTTTTCTCCTGACCTGAGGGTGCTTTGGGGACCTTGCTGAAGCAGCTTTTTCTTGGCTGGGTTTGTTTTAAGGGAGTCTGAGCATTGGGTTTCACGCTGTGCCTCCGAATTCTTTTCAGTCTGTATCCCTCGGGTGTTCCCTTAAGGGGAGAAGGTGGATGTCACCTTTTGTGTTCGTGGCTGAGGAATGTGCAGAGTCTGCGGGGAGAAGGCTGAGCTGTGGAATATTCAGCACTGCTGGGTTTTCTTAGAAACATTCAGCTCAAGAAAACGGGGATCAGCTCATGCACCTCACATCAGGGAAGCCTGAAGCTGCTTCCCTTTTATGGATGCTAGCTTTGGAGCAGGCTGCAGGCCCAGGGCCTCTCAGTCCTGCCTGAGAAGCTAGCCTGAGAATTTCATAGGAGGATTTCAAAACAATCCTCAGAGACAGAAAACAACTGCCAGCTGCTGTTTGTCTGTCCTCTTGTTTTCCCTTGCAGGAGAAAGTCAGGGGGGTGGTGAGCCCCTGACCAATGATGGTGATGTAGCACTTTGCTAACCAATAAAAGTTTCTTTTCTGTACTTTCCACGTACCAGTCTATAAAACAGGCCTGAAGCAATGAACCAGAGAATTCTCCTGTTGTGACTCCCTTGAGAGTCCGTGTCGTTCTTTATCACCGTTCCCAATCAGAACGACTCCCTTTCCCTTTTCTAATCCCTCTGCCCTTCTTTCCCGCTCCTAGACCTTACGAGCGGCAGGAAAAACCTACATGATCTTCTTTGTGCTGGTGATCTTCGTGGGATCCTTCTACCTGGTGAACCTGATTCTGGCCGTGGTGGCCATGGCCTACGAGGAGCAGAACCAGGCCACCCTGGAGGAGGCAGAGCAGAAGGAGGCAGAATTCAAGGCCATGCTGGAGCAGTTGAAAAAGCAACAGGAAGAAGCACAGGTGAGAAAAAAAAAAAGGAATTCCTCTCTCTAAGGGCTGCCAGAGAAGCTGATTTTATTACCTGCACAGGTAGAATATAAAAAAATTCTAACAAATTCTGGCTGAAAGTTTCCTTCCAAGGAGAGAATAAACATCTCAATCCTGCCCCGAAGTCTCTTACTGGGGGGAATTGAGCCAAACTCTTTTCTTGGAGCGGAAAATGGAGCGTTAACGGTGGAAGGAGGTGATTTATTCCTCCTTCCCTCGCCCTGCACCCCCAGGCTGCTGCCATGGTCACCTCGGCAGGGACGGTCTCTGAGGACGCCGTGGAAGATGATGGAGGGGGGAGGATGTCTCGGAGCTCCTCGGAGATTTCCAAGCTCAGTTCCAAGAGTGCCAAGGAGCGCCGGAACAGGAGGAAGAAGAGGAAGGACAGGGAGCTGTCGGAAGGAGACGAGAAGTGTGACAACGAGAAGGTGTTCAAGTCGGAGTCGGAGGACGGCATGAGGAGGAAAGCGTTCAGGCTGCCGGATAACAGGCTGGGAAGGAAGTTCTCCATCATGAACCAGGTAGTTTTGTGTTCCTTCACTGATGTTTGTGGTTGCTTGAGGTCAGGGTAATATTCTGCTTTAGGTGTGGATGTTGTGAGAAGTCACGCAGCTCGGTAGAATCATGAAATCCCAGAATCCTTGAGGTTGGAAAAGGGATCTGCCCAAAAAGGGGTCAGGAGAACACCTGGGGCCCAAGGTCATGATTCTCACACACCCTTCCCCTGGCAGGAATTGTTCCTGAGGAGTCCAGGCAGCTCCTCCAGTGGTAGCTCAGGCAGGAGTGAGCAGCTCTCGCCGGGCAGGGAGGGCTGCTGGTCCCTGCAGGCCTGGGGAGGGAGGGAAACTGAGGCACAGAGACCATTCACAGGGGTCTGGAGTGCCTGGACAAGGGGGAATGGCTTCCCAGTGCAGGGGACAGGGTCAGACACGGTGCTGGGAGGAAATTCCTCCCTCTGAGGGTGGGGAGGCCGTGGCTGCCCAGAGAAGCTGTGGCTGCTCCATCCCTGGAAGTGTCCAAGGCCCAGCTGGGCAGGGCTTGGAGCAGTTTGAGGCAGCGGTGGAAGCAGAGAACATCCAAACCAAACCAAACCAAACCAAACCAAACAATTCCATGGTTCTAGGAAGCCAAGCCAGCAGTGCTTTGTGTCCATCCTCACTCCATCCTTTGTGTGTGTCCATCCTCCTCACTCCGTCCTTCGTGTCCATCCTTTGTGTCCATCCTTCCTGTCCATCCTCCCTGTCCATCCTTCCTGTCCATCCTTCCTGTCCATCCTCCTCACTCCATCCTTCCTGCCCATCTTTCCTGTCCATCCTTCCCATCCATCATTCCCGTCCATCCTTTGTGTCCATCCTTCCTGTCCATCCTCCCTGTCCATCCTTCCTGTCCATCCTTCCTGGCCATCTTCCCTGTCCATCCTTCCTGTCCATCCCTCCTGTCCATCCTTCCTGTCCATCCTTCCTGTCCATCCTCCCTGTCCATCCTTCCTGTCCATCCTTCCTGTCCATCCTTCCTGTCCATCTTTCCTGTCCATCCTTCCTGTCCATCTTTCCTGTCCATCCTTCCTGTCCATCCTTCCTGTCCATCCTCCCTGTCCATCCTTCCTGTCCATCCTTCCTGTCCATCCTCCTCACTCCATCCTTCCTGTCCATCCTTCCTGTCCATCCTTCCTGTCCATCCTTTGTGTCCATCCTTCCTGTCCATCCTTCCTGTCCATCCTTTGTGTCCATCCTTCCTGTCCATCCTTCCTGTCCATCCTTCCTGTCCATCCTCCTCACTCCATCCTTCCTGTCCATCCTTCCTGTCCATCCTTCCTGTCCATCCTCCCTGTCCATCCTTCCTGTCCATCCTTCCTGTCCATCCTTCCTGTCCATCCTTCCTGTCCATCCTTTGTGTCCATCCTTCCTGTCCATCCTTCCTGTCCATCCCTCCTGTCCATCCTTCCTGTCCATCCTTCCTGTCCATCCTCCCTGTCCATCCTTCCTGTCCATCCTTCCTGTCCATCCTTCCTGTCCATCTTTCCTGTCCATCCTTCCTGTCCATCTTTCCTGTCCATCCTTCCTGTCCATCCTCCCTGTCCATCCTTCCTGTCCATCCTTCCTGTCCATCCTTCGTGTCCATCCTTCCTGTCCATCCTTCCTGTCCATCCTTCCTGTCCATCCTCCCTGTCCATCCTCCCTGTCCATCCTCCCTGTCCATCCTTCCTGTCCATCCTCCTCACTCCATCCTTCCTGTCCATCTTTCCTGTCCATCCTTTGTGTCCATCCTTTGTGTCCATCCTCCCTGTCCATCCTCCCTGTCCATCCTTCCTGTCCATCCTTCCTGTCCATCCTTCCTGTCCATCTTTCCTGTCCATCTTTCCTGTCCATCTTTCCTGTCCATCTTTCCTGTCCATCCTTCCTGTCCATCTTTCCTGTCCATCCTTCCTGTCCATCCTTCCTGTCCATCCTCCCTGTCCATCCTCCCTGTCCATCCTTCCTGTCCATCCTTCCTGTCCATCCTTCCTGTCCATCCTTCCTGTCCATCCTCCCTGTCCATCCTTCCTGTCCATCCTCCCTGTCCATCCTTCCTGTCCATCTTTCCTGTCCATCCTTCCTGTCCATCCTTCCTGTCCATCCTTCCTGTCCATCCTTCCTGTCCATCTTTCCTGTCCATCCTTCCCGTCCATCCTCCCTGTCCATCTTTCCTGTCCATCCTCCCTGTCCATCCTTCCTGTCCATCCTCCCTGTCCATCCTCCCTGTCCATCCTTCCTGTCCATCCTTCCTGTCCATCCTTTGTGTCCATCCTTCCTGTCCATCCTCCTCACTCCATCCTTCCTGTCCATCCTCCCTGTCCATCCTTCCTGTCCATCCTCCTCACTCCGTCCTTCCTGTCCATCTTCCCTGTCCATCCTTCCTGTCCATCCTTCCTGTCCATCCTTCCTGTCCATCCTCGTCACTTCATCCTTCCTGTCCATCCTCCTCACTCCATCCTTCCTGTCCATCCTCCTCACTCCGTCCTTCCCCTTCTCCCCAGTCTCTCCTCAGCATCCCGGGCTCCCCTTTCCTCTCCCGCCACAACAGCAAGAGCAGCATCTTCAGCTACAAGGGCCGCTTCCGCGACCCGGTGTCGGAGAACGAGTTTGCGGACGACGAGCACAGCACGGTGGAGGAGAGCGAGGGCAGGAGGGACTCGCTCTTCATCCCCATCCGCGGCCGCGACCGGCGCAGCAGCTACAGCGGCTACAGCGGCTACAGCCAGGGCAGCCGCTCCTCGCGCATCTTCCCCACGCTGCGCCGCAGCGTCAAGAGGAACAGCACCGTGGACTGCAACGGCGTCGTCTCGCTCATCGGCGGGCCGCCCTCCAGCATGCCCGGGGGTCGCATCCTGCCCGAGGTGGGTCCCCAGAGTGTGATATTGAAACTCCCGAACGTTAATGAACCAAAATTTATAAAAGTGTGAAACTCGTGATGTTGGGTGAGGTCACAGCTCTGAGCAAGGTGAGTCTTTGGGAGGTTTTTTTTGAGTAAATCTCTGCTTTGTTGTTTAATTCCTTTAAGTCTGTCCAGCCCCTGCTGCAGGTGATGGTGAGAGGTGTTAAAATGTTGGAAAATTTGGGGGTTTAGGAAGGAATTTGGGTTTGGCCAGCCCAGGAAATGCAGGCCCTGGGCCAGGAGCGTGTCAGAGAGAAGACTGGAGTTAATCACCACCTGCATTTTTCCAGGGCACCACCGAAATCGAAATCAGGAAGAAGCCTGGCGGGTCTCTCTTGGTCTCCATGGATCAGGTGAACGCGTCCTACGGAAGGAAGGATCGCACCAACAGCGTCATGACCGGGCTGACCAACACCCTCGTTGAGGGTAGGTGTGGTTTGGGGCTCCAGGGAGACCCCTGAGCCCCTTCCTGTGCCTGGAGGGGCTCCAGGAGAGCTGGAGATGGACTTGGGATAAAGGGATGGGACACAGGGAATGGCTTCCCACGACCAGAGGGCAGGGATGGATGGGATGTTGGGGAGGAATTCTTCCCTGGGTTACCCAGGGGAATTTCCCCATTCCTGGAAGTGTCCAGAGGAATTTCCCTGTTCCTGGAAGTGTCCAGAGGAATTTCCCAGTTCCTGGAAGTGTCCAGAGGAATTTCCCCATTTCTGGAAGTCTCCAGAGGAATTTCCCCATTCCTGGAAGTGTCCAGAGGAATTTCCCTGTTCCTGGAAGTGTCCAGAGGAATTGTCCCATTCCTGGAAGTGTCCAGAGGAATTTCCCAGTTCCTGGAAGTCTCCAGAGGAATTTCCCCGTTCCTGGAAGTGTCCAGAGGAATTTCCTGGTTCCTGGAAGTGTCCAGAGGAATTTCCCAGTTCCTGGAAGTGTCCAGAGGAATTTCCCCATTTCTGGAAGTGCCCAGAGGAATTTCCCAGTTCCTGGAAGTGTCCAGAGGAATTGTCCCGATCCTGGAAGTGTCCAGAGGATTTTCCCATTCCTGGAAGTCTCCAGAGGAATTTCCCAGTTCCTGGAAGTGTCCAGAGGAATTTCCCCATTTCTGGAAGTCTCCAGAGGAATTTCCCCATTCCTGGAAGTGTCCAGAGGAATTTCCCTGTTCCTGGAAGTGTCCAGAGGAATTTCCTGGTTCCTGGAAGTGTCCAGAGGAATTTCCCAGTTCCTGGAAGTGTCCAGAGGAATTTCCCCATTCCTGGAAGTCTCCAGAGGAATTTCCCCATTCCTGGAAGTGTCCAGAGGAATTTCCCAGTTCCTGGAAGTGTCCAGAGGAATTTCCCCATTCCTGGAAGTCTCCAGAGGAATTTCCCCATTCCTGGAAGTGTCCAGAGGAATTTCCCTGTTCCTGGAAGTGTCCAGAGGAATTTCCTGGTTCCTGGAAGTGTCCAGAGGAATTTCCTGGTTCCTGGAAGTGTCCAGGGTCAGGTTGGGCAAGGCTTGGAGTGACCTGGTCCGGTGGAATCCAGCTCCCCCTGCTTTAGAGCAGCACATGCCCACGCATGGCTTTGCCAAAATCCGCTTCCTTTCGATCTTCATTAACAAAGAAATACTCATTAGGCTTCATTTAACTTGGGTTTTTACATCAGAATTGCGTAGAGACAGAGCCGAAGGCAACAAGGAGTTGTAACTTTACGCTAAGGAGAAGGCAGTGAGGAGCTGAGAGGAGCTCAGGGGGTTCTGTCATCTCCCAAGGCCTGGAGGAATCCCCACCGTGGGAGAGGAGCGCCGGAGCTGCACCGAGCGCTGCCGCAGGAGACGGGATCCCTTGGGAATTCTGGAAGGGACAGCGCTCAGGGGGATGAGATTTCCCAACGCAGAACTGATGAGCAGCAGCCACGGGCGGTCGATGAGCTCCAGTTCCCGCTGTCTCCTGCAATAAAACTGTAGGAAAAAGAAATATACTTAGAAACAGAGCAGGGCTGCCCTCCCGCGCAAACGCCCACGGGCTCCAGCGCCACGGGCCTCGTCTTTAACTTGAGAAATTCCAAGGCAACTAAATCCCAAGCAACCAGAGAACCAATGGGAAAGAGAGCGGTCCTTTCCCTCCCCATAAAAAAAAAAAGAGAGGTGAGGGCTGCACAGCCCCAACCTCAAACTCCTCCTTTGTGTTTGGTTCTTTATCCCTTAAACGCTCGAGGTGAGGCGGTGGGGTGGGAAAAAAAATATTAAAAATTAAAAAATTTCTGTGTTTGGTTTGTGGAAATGGATGTAGTTAGTCTTAATCAGGTTATTCCTGATGAAAATCCTTCGCAGCATTATGTCATCTCTTTCCTCTTTTAGACCGTGTCTGTGTTGAGCGCAGGATTCATCTCAGTTATTTAAAAACCGGCAGCAGAGGCAGTTTGGGATCTGTAACTTGGGTTTTGAGCTGTTTTACCTTGATCAGTTCCGAGTTAAATTTAGCCCTTGGTTTGGAATAATTAGCGTTGAATCATCCTGGTGGGGCTGAGGCTCAGGGGTGGAGCCGCGGTGACCCGCTGCAGGTGTCGCCTGGATGTTGTGCGGGGACAAAGAAGTCACAGAGCTCGGTAAAATCGTGAAATCCCAAAATCCCCGAGGCTCCAAGAGCTCCAAGGTCACGGGGTTTAACCTCTGAGTGATCCCCACGCTGTCACCCGGGCCAGAGCTGGAAATTCCTTGGATTTTCCCAGGGATGGCCACTCCAAACCTCGCTGGGCAGGGAGGTTTGACCACCCTTCCCACAAAGAATTTCTTCCTGATGTCCAACCCGCCCCAGCTCTTCTCTCGTGTCACCTCCGTGGCCATTATCCCAAAGTTTTGTAATTCTTCATCCTCAGAGATGAATCCTGAGCTCAGTTTTGTTCTGTACCTGCAGAGCTGGAGGAGTCCCAGAGGAAGTGTCCCCCTTGCTGGTACAAATTCGCCAACACCTTCCTGATCTGGGAGTGCCACCCCTACTGGATGAAGCTGAAGGAGATTGTGAATTTAATTGTCATGGATCCTTTCGTTGACCTGGCCATCACCATCTGCATCGTGCTGAACACGTTGTTCATGGCCATGGAGCACCACCCCATGACCCCCGAGTTCGAGCACGTGCTCTCCGTGGGAAACCTGGTAAGGGAGCAGCTCCAAACACTCCCCACAAACCTTCTCCTGCTGGGATTCCTGGATTGTGGATGTGGGCTCGCGTTTGGAATCGATTGAAGATCAGAGAATAAGCCAAAAAATTTGCTTTTTTTTTTTCTGTTCTTTGTCTGTCTCTCCTCCCCTCTCCAGGTTTTCACTGGGATTTTCACAGCAGAGATGTTCCTCAAGCTCATTGCCATGGATCCATACTATTATTTTCAAGAAGGCTGGAACATCTTTGATGGGTTTATTGTCTCCCTCAGTTTGATGGAGCTGAGTCTGGCGGATGTGGAAGGGCTCTCCGTGCTGCGATCTTTCCGATTGGTATTCCACATTCCAGCTCTTTTCCAACCTTGTTATGGTGGAGCTCAGAGATCCAGGGAATGTCCTGAGCTGGGAGGGAACCTCAGCAATCCCACCCTTTTTTTTTTGGACATTTTCTTAATGTCCTTTGAGCTCTGGGGCGGTTCCCAACCAGAATTTTTTTCCCCCAATATCCACCCCCTCCCTACCCTGACACAATTCCAGCCTTTTCCCTCACATAAGGAATTTTTTTCCCATTTTTGTAGGACGAGGGAAGAGCCATTTTAATCTGGGTTTGGGTGGGACTGAGATCAAGTTGTGCCATTTTTTTTTTTTTTGTGGTCTCTTCTTTCCTGTTGCGTTTTCCTTTGGGAGGGGAGATCAGGGTGTGGGGAATAACCAAAGCACAAAACACTCCAGCCCAAATTTTTTATATAAAATACAAGATGGTTGTTGTTTAGGAAATTCTGATTTATTTTTTTAGGAAATTCTGCTTTATTTTTTTTAGGAAATTCTGCTTTATTTATTAGGAAATTCTGATTTATTTTTTAGGAAATTCTGCTTTATTTTTTAGGAAATTTTGCTTTATTTTTTAGAAAATTCTACTTTATTTTTTAGGAAATGCTACTTTATTTTTTTAGGAAATTCTGCTTTATTTTTTAGGAAATTCAGCTTTATTTTTTAGGAAATTCTGCTTTTTTAGGAAATTCTGCTTTATTTTTTAGGAAATTCTACTTTATTTTTTTAGGAAATTCTGCTTTATTTTTTTTAGGAAATTCTACTTTATTTTTTTAGGAAATTCTACTTTATTTTTTTAGGAAATTCTACTTTATTTTTTAGGAAATTTTGCTTTATTTTTTAGAAAATTCTACTTTATTTTTTAGGAAATTCTGCTTTTTTAGAAAATTCTACTATATATTATTTTTTTAGGAAATTCTGCTTTATTTTTTTTTAGGAAATTCTACTTCATTTCCCTCTTCGTTTAAGATTTTTTACGCTCCGTTTGTTTTTATTTTATTTTATTTTTTTTCCAGCTGAGAGTCTTCAAACTGGCCAAATCCTGGCCCACTCTGAACATGCTGATAAAAATCATTGGTAACTCAGTGGGTGCCTTGGGGAATTTGACCTTGGTGCTGGCCATCATCGTGTTCATCTTCGCCGTGGTGGGGATGCAGCTCTTCGGCAAAAGCTACAAGGAGTGTGTCTGCAAGATCAATCCGGAGTGTGAGCTACCCCGCTGGCACATGCACGATTTCTTCCACTCCTTCCTTATTGTCTTCCGTGTGTTGTGTGGGGAGTGGATTGAGACCATGTGGGATTGTATGGAAGTGGCGGGCCAGGCCATGTGCTTGATTGTCTTCATGATGGTCATGGTCATCGGAAACTTAGTGGTCAGTAAATGGTTCCTGCTGGGATTTCTGGGTGGCCCCTGGGTTGGGAATTTAGTGGTCAGTAGATGGTTCCTGGTGGGATTTCTGGGTGGAAATTTAGTGGTTCCTGGTGGGATTTCTTGGTGGGAATTTAGTGGTCAGGGAATGGTTCCTGCTGGGATTTCTGGGTGGGAATTTAGTGGTCAGTAAATGGTTCCTGGTGGGATTTCTGGGTGGGAATTTAGTGGTCAGTAGATGATTCCTGGTGGGATTTCTTGGTGGGAGTTTAGTGGTCAGTAGATGGTTCCTGGTGGGATTTCTTGGTGGCCCCTGGGTTGGGAATTTAGTGGTCAGTAGATGGTTCCTGGTGGGATTTCTGGGTGGGAATTTAGTGGTCAGTGAATGGTTCCTGGTGGGATTTCTGGGTGGGAATTTAGTGGTCAGTAGATGGTTCCTGGTGGGATTTCTGGGTGGGAATTTAGTGGTCAGTAGATGGTTCCTGGTGGGATTTCTGGGTGGGAATTTAGTGGTCAGGGAATGGTTCCTGCTGGGATTTCTGGGTGGGAATTTAGTGGTCAGTAGATGATTCCTGGTGGGATTTCTTGGTGGGAGTTTAGTGGTCAGTAGATGGTTCCTGGTGGGATTTCTGGGTGGCCTCTGGGTTGGGAATTTAGTGGTTCCTGCTGGGACTTCTTGGTGGGAATTTAGTGGTCAGGAAATGGTTCCTGGTGGGATTTCTTGGTGGCCCCTGGGTGGGAATTTAGTGGGGGTGAGGAAGAGCTGGGTGAGTGATTTGAATCACTCAAAATGCCAAGATTTTCCCCGTTTTCTCTGAGGCAGAGACGGGAGTAAATCAGCAAGGCTGAATTGAAATCCCGTGGGGATTGAATCCCTCAAGGGGCTCCATCCTGTCCCTGCCCCGGACCCCTGGGACACCTCAGAGCCCCTCAGGGCCCTCGTCAGGGAACTTTTTGCAGCTTCAGGGTCTCGTATCTCAAACCTTGGGTACCTGGATGGGTCTGTGGGATGGCAGAGCAGGTTTCCAGCAGGTTCCAGAGACAGCATCAGGGCCTCGTATCTCAAACCTTGGGTACCTGGATGGGTCTGTGGGATGGCAGAGTGGCTTCCAGCAGGTTCCAGAGACAGCATCAGGGTCTTGTATCTCAAACCTCGAGCACAGATGAGTCTGTGGGATGGCAGAGTGGCTTCCAGCTGGTTTCCTGTCCAGAGACAGCTTCAGGGTCTTGTATCTCAAAATTTGAGCACCTAGATGGGTCTGTGGGACAGCAGAGCTGTTTCCAGCAGGTTCCAGAGACAGCATCAGGGTCTCGTATCTCAAACCTCGAGCAGAGATGAGTCTGTGGGACAGCAGAGTGGCTTCCAGCAGGTTCCAGAGACAGCATCAGGTTCTTGTATCTCAAACCTTGAGCACAGATGAGTCTGTGGGACAGAAGAGCAGGTTTCCAGCAGGTTTGTGTCCAGAGACAGCATCAGGGTTTCGTATCTCAAACCTCAGGCACAGATGAGTCTGTGGGACACCAGAGTGGCTTCCAGCAGGTTCCAGAGACAGCATCAGGGTCTCATATCTCAAACCTCAGGCACAGATGAGTCTGTGGGATGGCAGAGTGGCTTCCAGCAGGTTCCAGAGACAGCATCAGCAGGGCTCTGGGTGCCAAGCAGCGGGAACAGCCCCAGATCTGTGTGTCAGCCCAGCATCGCCTGTTCCCTTGCAGGTGCTGAACCTGTTCTTGGCCTTGCTGCTGAGCTCCTTCAGCGCCGACAACCTGGCGGCCACGGACGACGACGGCGAGATGAACAACCTGCAGATCTCGGTGATCCGCATCAAGAAGGGCATCGCCTGGACCAAGGCCAAGGTGCGCGAGTTCATGCAGGTGCACTTCAAGCAGCGGGAGGCGGACGAGGTGAAGCCCCTGGACGAGCTGTACGACAAGAAGGTGAACTGCATCGCCAACCACACCGGCGCCGACATCAACAGGGACATCGACTTCCAGAAGAACGGCAACGGCACCACCAGCGGCATCGGGAGCAGCGTGGAGAAGTACATCATCGACGAGGACCACATGTCCTTCATCAACAACCCCAACCTGACCGTCCGCGTGCCCATCGCCGTGGGCGAGTCCGACTTCGAGAACCTCAACACGGAGGATTTCAGCAGCGACACGGACCCCGACGGCAGCAAGGAGGTGCGGGGGGAGATCCCCGCGGGGCCGGGGGCTGCGGGAGCGCGGAAGGGGCTCGGTGGGGAGAGACGGCTCTGAAGTTTTAGTTTAAAGTTTTAGTTTGAACTCGTTTTGGTTTAAACTTTTATTTTAAATTTTTGTTTTATACTTTTAGTTTAAAATTTTAAATTTTTAGTTTAAACTTTTAGTTTAAAAGCTTACTTTAAACTTTTTTTACTTTTAAATTTTACTTTAAAATTTTTTTTTTTGCAAAAAAAATTTTTTTGCTTTAAAATTTTACGCTAAAATTTTCTTTTAAACTTTTAGTTTAAACTTTTAGTTTAAACTTTTAGCTTAAAATTTTAAAATTTTAGTTTAAACTCTTAGTTTAAACTTTTGCTTTAAAATTTTACGTTAAAATTTTCATTTAAACTTTTAGTTTAAACTTTTAGTTTAAACTTTTAGCTTAAAATTTTAAAATTTTAGTTTAAATTTTTAGTTTAAACTTTTACTTTAAAATTTTACTTTAAAATTTTCTTTTAAACTTTTAGTTTAAGCTTTTAGTTTAAACTTTTAGTTTAAACTTTTAGCTTAAACTTTTACTTTAAAATTTTATGTTAAAATTTTCTTTTAAACTTTTCTTTTAAACTTTTCTTTTAAACTTTTAGTTTAAACTTTCAGTTTTAACTTTCAGTTCAAACTTTTAGTTTTAACTTTCAGTTTAAACTTTTACTTTAAACTTTTCTTTTAAACTTTTAGTTTAAGCTTTTAGTTTTAAACTTTTAGTTTTAACTTTTAGTTTAAGCTTTTAGTTTAAACTTTTAGTTTAAACTTTTAAATATTAGTAATATTAAATATTAGTATAATATTTAATAATAAATCAATATTTGATATTAGTAATATTAACTAATATTAATCTGTATTAATAATTAATATATTAATATTATATAATTAATATATATATAGATAATCAGTATATGTATTAATTTTTGATATTTATGGCGAGTTTGTTATTTATTGATTATCCATGAGGTTTTGTGTTGCAGAAACTGGACGAGAGCAGCTCCTCTGAGGGCAGCACCATCGATATCAAGCCTGAGGTGGAGGAAGTTCCCGTGGAGGCACCGGAGGAGTACCTGGACCCCGATGCCTGCTTCACTGAGGGTGAGGAAGGAGTGAAGGAAGAGGAGTTTGGGATGTTCTGAGCTGGCAGCTCATCTCAGGCTTAGGCCAGCCTGGCTCAGGGCTGGCTCTCAGCTCATCTCAAGGCCCTTGCTGGATTCTATATATATATATAATTTTTATATATATATAATTTATATTTTTTTATACATATATATGTATATAATTTATATTTTTATATATATATAAAAATTATATATATATATATAAATTATATATATAAATTATATATATAATATATAAATTATATATAATATATATATAAAATTTATATCTATTTTTATATATATAATATTTATATATAATTTTTATATATATAAAATATATATATATAATTTATATTTTTATATATAATTTTTATGTATATGTAATTTTTATATATCTATATAATTTTACTATATATTATTTATATATATTATTATTATATATAATACATATAATTTTAGTAGTAGGAGTAGTAGTATTATAATACTAATATAAAAATTAAATAATTAAATTGATTAAAATATTTATAAATATTAACATATAAGTATATATCTATAGTTAATAATATTATATAATAATAATTTTATATATATTTATAGTTAATAAATAATTTAAAATAAATTCATTTAATAGAATAAATATGTAATAAAAATAATTGTTTTATTATAATAATAATATATAATTATGTATATAATGTATATATTATATGATATATAATTATAGATATCATATATAATATATAATCATATATATTATATATATTATGTTGTATATAATATATAATTATATATATCATATACAATATAATTGGGAGCAGTTTGTGAAGCTCTCAGAGGTGCAGCTGCCATCACAGAATCACTTTGTGTTGGGAAAAAACCTTAAATCTCATCCAGATTTCCCCCCCTGCCACGAGCAGGGACAGCTCCCTCTGTCCCAGCTGCCTCCAATCCCTGTCCAGCCTGGCTTTGGGATCCAGGGATCCCAAATTCCAGGGATCCCAAACTCCAGGGATCCCAAACTCCAGGGATCCCAAATTCCAGGGATCCCAAATTCCAGGGATCCCAAATTCCAGGGATCCCAAATTCCAGGGGTCCCAAATTCCAGCGATCCCAAATTCCAGGGATCCCAAACTCCAGGGATCCCAAACTCCAGCGATCCCAAATTCCAGGGATCCCAAACTCCAGGGATCCCAAATTCCAGGGATCCCAAACTCCAGGGATCCCAAATTCCAGGGTTCCCAAATTCCAGTCCCAAATTCCAGGGATCCCAAACTCCAGGGATCCCAAACTCCAGGGGTCCCAAATTCCAGGGATCCCAAACTCCAGGGATCCCAAACTCCAGCGATCCCAAACTCCAGGGGTCCCAAATTCCAGGGATCCCAAATTCCAGGGATCCCAAACTTCAGCGATCCCAAACTCCAGGGATCCCAAACTCCAGGGATCCCAAATTCCAGGGTTCCCAAACTCCAGGGATCCAGGGGCAGCCCCAGCGCCGTGCCCACCCTGACAAATTCAATTTATAAAGAATTAGGGATGACCTGAAGAAGATGATTTTTGTTCAGCTGAAGCATTTAGAGGCAGAGTATTTTTCCTCTCCTGTGACTGCCCTCAATGCGTTCCGAGAGCCGATCCAGTACGGGAATTCCCACGGCAAAAAAACGCTTTAAATGGTTCAAGGTTATTTTATCATCAACTTTTCCATTCGTGTCCTCGACAGCAGAGCCCTCAACCAAACAGAACAATCTGTTCCCAAAATCCACGTTTAATTCTGGTGACCAGAAATGGCCAAACAACCCCAAAATCCTCAAAATCCCCAAAACTTCCAACTCCCGTTAAAACCCACCCAGCGTGGCTCGCCTTGGGTGAGGTTAAAACTCCTTGCAGGGAGTGAAAATTGAATGTTTTTCCCTTAAAATGCTGCGTTTCCCAGGGTGCATGCAGCGCTGCAAGTGCTGCCAGGTGAACATCGAGGAAGGGCTGGGAAAGTCGTGGTGGACCTTGAGGAAAACTTGTTTCCTAATCGTGGAGCACAACTGGTTCGAGACCTTCATCATCTTCATGATCCTCCTGAGCAGCGGGGCTTTGGTGAGTAAAGTGTGAGTAAAGTCCGGGGGTGTTTGGTTGTGGAGGGGAGATTTGGGGGGAAAGCAAACTGGGGGAATTTAGATTGAATTTAGATTGAATTTAGATTGAATTTAGATTGAATTTAGATTAAATTTAGATTAAATTTTTACTAAATTTAGATTGAATTTAGATTGAATTTAGATTAAATTTCGATTAAATTTCGATTAAATTTAGATTGAATTTCGATTAAATTTAGATTAAATTTAGATTAAATTTAGATTGAATTTCGATTAAATTTAGATTAAATTTAGATTGAATTTAGATTGAATTTAGATTAAATTTAGATTAAATTTAGATTGAATTTAGATTGAATTTAGATTGAATTAAGATTGAATTTAGATTAAGTTTAGATTAAATTTAGATTGAATTTCGATTAAATTTAGATTGAATTTAGTTTAAATTTAGATTAAATTTAGATTAAATTTCGATTAAGTGTAGATTAAATTTAGATTAAATTTTGATTAAATTTCGATTAAATTTAGATTGAATTTAGATTGAATTTCAATTAAATTTAGATTGAATTTAGATTAAATTTCGATTAAATTTTGATTAAATTTAGATTAAATTTCGATTAAATTTTGATTAAATTTAGATTGAATTTAGATTGAATTTAGATTAAATTTCAATTAAATTTAGATTAAATTTAGATTAAATTTAGATTGAATTTAGATTAAATTTAGATTGAATTTAGATTAAATTAAGATTGAATTTAGATTAAATTTAGATTAAATTTCGATTGAATTTCGATTGAATTTCGATTGAATTTCAATTGAATTTAGATTAAATTTAGATTAAATTTAAATGTTTAAATTAAGAACAAAGCATTTAAATCTGGGTTCTGATCCTGGTTTGAGTAGAAGTGTGAGGATCTGGGGAAAAGTCAGCCTGGATTTCAGGGAATCACAAAATCCCAGAATCACTGAGGTGGAACATCCAGTCCAAATGTGACTGAAGGAAAACCAATTTCTTATGTTTGGTTTCTATGTTTTTTATATAAATTTATATATATATTATATATATTTATTAAATTTTTCATCTATATTAATATATATTTATTATATAAATATAATATTTTATATAAACTATATATATCTATTTTAGAAAAATATTCTGTATTATTTATATTATATAATATTACATAACATTAATATATAATGTATAATATATTATGTTACATTTTATTGTATATTATATATTATATATTATATGTTATATGTTATATGTTATATGTTATATATTATATATTATATATTATATATTATATATTATATACTATATACTATATATTATATATTATATATTATAATAGTATAATAGTATATATTTAATATATCATTAATCTATTCTATATTATATTACATTACATTACATTATATTAATTTTTATATACATTTTATATATATTTATCATAGTTTTTTAATAAAAACTCCTATAAATTCTTAAATTTTATTTATTTATTTATTTAAATTTTAAAATTTTATCTTTTCTTTTTAAATTATGTAATGATAATGATAATGATAATGATAATGATAATGATAATGATAATGATAATGGGATGACCCCATGATATGGAATAAATCCTATCTAATGACACGAGCACCCTGTAATAATAATAATAATATTAATAATAATAATAATGATGATTTTAATAATAATAGTAATAATAATAATAATAATCGTAATGGCATAACCCCATGGTATGGAATAAATCTCATTTAATGACACGAGCACCCCATAATAATAATAACAATAACAATAATAATAATAATAATAGTAGTAATAGTAGTAGTAGTAGTAGTAGTAGTAGTAATAATAATAATAATAATAATAATAAAAATAATAATAATAATAATAATAATAATAATAGTAATGGGATAACCCCATGATATGGAATAAATCCCATATAATGACATGAGCACCCCATAATGATAATAATGATGACAATAATGATAATAATGGTAATGATAGTAATAACCGTAATAGTAATAGTAATAATAATAATAATAATATTAACAATAATAAAATAACCCCATGGCATGGAATAAATCCCATTTAATGACACAAGCACCCCATAATAATAACAATAACAATAGCAATAATAATAACGATAGCAATAATAATAATAACAATAATAATAACAATAATAACAATAATAATAATGAAATAATAACAATAATAATAACAATAATAATAATAAAATAACCCCATGCCATGGAATAAACCCATTTAATGACACGAGCACCCCATAATAATAACAATAACAATAGCAATAATAATGACAGCAATAATAATAATAACAATAATAACAACAATAATAACAATAACAATAATAATAATGAAATAATAACAATAATAATAATAACAATAATAACAATAACAATAATAACAATAACAATAATAATATTGAAATAATAACAATGATAATAACAATAACAAGAATAATAACAACAATATAATAATAATAATAATAATAATAATAATAATAATAATAATAATAATAATAATAATAATAATAATAATAACAACAATAATAATAATAATATAACCCCATGGCATGGAATAAACCCCATTTAATGACCTCCCCCTTGTTTTCCTGCAGGCTTTCGAGGATATTTACATCGAGCAGAGGAAAACCATCCGGACCATCCTGGAGTACGCAGACAAAGTCTTCACCTACATTTTCATCCTGGAGATGCTGCTCAAGTGGTGCGCCTACGGCTTCGTCAAGTTCTTCACCAACGCCTGGTGCTGGCTGGATTTCCTCATCGTGGCTGTATGTATCCTCTCCTCCTTTCCTTCTGCTTGCTGGGGGTGTTTCCTCCTCGAATCCTGGGTTTGGCAGCAGCTCCATCCTCCTCACATCCTGCATTTAACAGCAGCTCCATCCCAGGTGTCTGTGAATTCCCCTGTGAAAAACGAGGTTCACGTGGTTTTTATAGGATTTAAATTTTTTTTTTAATAAAAAAGCAATTAATCTTAATTCAGTCTAAATTAGGAGGAAAAAGTAAAGTGTGGAGATAGGGTTGGGGGTTTCTGCATTCACCTTGTTAATAAAGGATTGTTCCTTAAAAACAGAACAAAACATATCCATAAATTCTCATTCATATCCATAAATTCTCGTCCAAATCCATAAATTCTCATACAAATCCACAAATTCTCATCCATATCCATAAATTCTCATACAAATCCATAAATTCTTATACAGATCCACAAATTCTCATACAAATCCATAAATTCTTATACAAATCCATAAATTCTCATACAAATCCATAAATTCTTATCCATAAATTCTTATCCATATCCATAAATTCTCATCCAAATCCATAAATTCTCATCCAAACCCATAAATTCTCATCCAAACCCATAAATTCTTATACAAATCCATAAATTCTTATCCATAAATTCTCATCCAAATCCATACATTTTTCTTAGGATCTTTGGTGTTCTTCTGTTCAGTTTTCTCTTGCCCCCTTCCCAACAGATCAATCCTCTTGGTGCCATCGAGATTTACATTCTCAATAAAATTGAGGATTCAAATCAAATAAAATTCTGATATCAGAAATGCAATAAATTCCTCCCTCCCCTCCAAGAGTTCTGGTCATTGCTGGCTTCATCTGCATAAGATAATTTAAAAAAGGAAAAAAAGATCTCCAGCTATTTTTTATTTTATTATTGTATCTTTTTCAGTCTTTGAGAAAAAAAAACAAAAGCAGTTTTTATTTTAATGCTATGTCATAGCTTAATATATATGTATTATACCACTATTTCTGAGTTTCATTAATAACAGAGATAGATCATATTATGACACCTAAATTTTCTAATCTTATACATAAAATATTTATTATAATACTTGAGAAAAGCCAATAATTCGATGTGCATTTGTAACACCCCCAAATCAAAAAAAATTTGATTTGGTTTTGTTTTTTTTTAATTGGGATTTCTCTGAGATCAAGGAGGATTTTCCAGCTCTTTTGCTTTGCTGAAAACAGAATTTTTAGGAGTTCTGCTGGTGTGTGGAGCCCCCTGAGAGGTTTTTAAGCAGGTGTGGCAGTTCTTGGTGATATTTCAAAGGGTTAAATTCTCTTTAATTGTTTTCTGGAGTTATTAATGATGAGGGGGTGATGAGGCAGCAAAATTTCCCCATCCCACCACCCCAGCAGGTCTGTTCTGAGAGCTGGAAATCCCTGGGGAGTTTAATTTTGCAAAGTTTAGCACAAATCCAAAAAAATTCCAAAAAAAAACCAGCAGGATCCCATCAAAGCAGAAAACTCAGAGGGGCAGCTCCACCCTGGAATCCCCCTGCAGGATCAATCTGAAAATTAAAAATAAAAAAAAATAAAAATAAAATTTAAAAAAAAAAATAAAATTAAAAAAAAATAATAAAATTAAAAAAAAAATAAAATTAAAAAAAAAAAAGAGAGAATAAATGATAAAATTAAAAGAAAAAAAAAGTCAATAGAGAGAAGTTTTAGCAATAAATTTGGTTTAGTTTTTAGCGAGGGAATTTAAAACTGATGGAATCGATGCTGTCGTGTAGGAAATTTCAGAAGGAAGAAAATCCAGAATCCCTGAATCCTTTTAAAATGTTTCATCACATCCATCTGGGATTGAGTGGCTCCAGTGAGTGCCCCAAGAGCAAGAAATGTTAAAAAAGAATCACCAATTTTATTTTGTTTTTTTTTTTACCCCTTGGAACACTCTGTGTATGATTCAGCTGCTGTTCAGTTTTCACTCTGGAAATATTCCTGAGTAGGTGGAAGGAGCTATGCTTGGAATTCAGGGCCAGAAGTGACTCAAACTCTGTGTTTCCTGTAGGAAAAATGAAATTTGAAATTTTCTTTTCATTTTTTTTAAATAATGATCCCCTCAAAACCTTTCCTTGGACACAACCTGCCGCGTGATAAATTTTATTTTCTGACGGTTTAACCCTGGATCTCTCTCTCTCTGCCTGAGGATAAAATACGAGTTTAATTCCAATATTTTAAATTTTGGATGAAATTCAGCTTAAAGGGGCAGATCTGGCACAAGTTTGATTTCCTTCCCACGTGTCTGGGAGTGGAAGAAAGTTCTGGAACTTCCCAGGCAGGAAGGGAAGAGCGAGGGGAACAAATGTAGAAGGATTTAAAATCCCCAGGGCTTCAGGAGGAATTCCTGTTTTCCCTTGGTGTCGCAGAACAGTTTTTCCCTAAAAAAAAAAATTAAAATTAAAATCTAAAATGTGACTTTGATATGCCAAAATACCCATCAGCGATGCTTCGTGTGCTGGATGTGTCGAATCACCTTTTTTTAACCCAAATTGTGTCGCGGAAGGGGCCAGGGCAGCAGGGAATGAGCTTTTACCATCCTAACGACGCTCTTGGATGTTATTTTTACAGGTTTCTATAGCATTGTCCAATTCCCCTCATCCCCAAAGCCTTCCTGGCTGTGTTTGTGAAGACTTTTACTGGGTAATAATGAAGGATTCTGCTTTCCAGTCAGTCTGGGATTCCCTTTGTCCGACCTCGGTGCCTGCTGTGTCTCCTCTTGGAATGTCCTCAGGGAATAATCCTCAAAGATCCCTAAAAAACTCCAGCTCTTTCTGCCGTGGTCTGAGCGTCCTGCTCGGGAGCCAGGTGTTATCGCCAGGGGAAGGAGATCTAAAAAAAAAAATAAAAATGAGGGTTCTTTGTTGATGGAATTATGGAATTATGGAATGGTTTGAGTTGGATGGGACCATAAAGCTCATCCCGTTACCCCAGGGTGCTCCAAGCCCCTTCCTTGGGCACTCCCAGTGTTAAATTTAAAAGAATTTATTTTATTTATTATTTTATTTATTTATTTTAATTGGTAAATAAACCACATCTCCAAATCCACCCAAATTTTATATTGAGTTCTATATTTATTTTGGATTTTTAAGGATGGGACCATAAAGCTCATCCCGTTACCCCAGGGTGCTCCAAGCCCCTTCCTTGGGCACTCCCAGTGTTAAATTTAAAAGAATTTATTTTATTTATTATTTTATTTATTTATTTTAATTGGTAAATAAACCACATCTCCAAATCCACCCGAGTTTTATACTGAATTACATTTTTATTTTGGATTTTTAAGGATGGGACCTTAAAGCTCATCCCGTTACCCCAGGGTGCTCCAAGCCCCTTCCTTGGGCACTCCCAGTGTTAAATTTAAAAGAATTTATTTTATTTATTATTTTATTTATTTATTTTAATTGGTAAATAAACCACATCTCCAAATCCATCCAAATTTTATATTGGATATTCTATTTTTATTTTGGATTTTTAAGGATGGGACCTTAAAGCTCATCCCGTTACCCCAGGGTGCTCCAAGCCCCATTCTTGGGCACTTCTAGGGGCATTCCCAGTGTTAAATTTAAAAGAATTTATTTTATTTATTATTTTATTTATTTATTTTAATTGGTAAATAAACCACATCTCCAAATCCACCCAAGTTTTATATTGAATTACATTTTTATTTTGAATTTTTAAGGATGGGACCTTAAAGCTCATCCCGTTACCCCAGGGTGCTCCAAGCCCCTTCCTTGGGCACTCCCAGTGTTAAATTTAAAATAATTAATTTTATTTATTATTTTATTTATTTATTTTAATTGGTAAATAAACCACATCTCCAAATCCATCCAAATTTTATATTGGATATTCTATTTTTATTTTGGATTTTTAAGGAAGGGACCTTAAAGCTCATCCCGTTACCCCAGGGTGCTCCAAGCCCCTTCCTTGGGCACTCCCAGTGTTAAATTTAAAATAATTTATTTTATTTTTATTTATTTTAATTGGTAAATAAACCACATCCCCAAATCCACCCAAGTTTTATATTGAATTAGATATTTTAGTTTGGATTTTTAAGGAAGGGACCTTAAAGCCTTTATATATTTATATAAATATATTTTATATATTATATAAAGATATCTATTTCTATATATTTATATTTCTATATTTATCATATAGATATATTTATTATATATTATATATTCATATAAATATATATTATAATTATCTATTTCCATATATTTATTATATTATATATGAATATATTTTATATTATATATAAATACATATTCCTATATATTTATTATATTTCTATATATTTATTATAAATTATCTATTATATTTTATATATATTATATAATATGTAGTATATTATATATTAACATATAATTATATATAATATATTAATAATAATATTTATTTTTATATTATTATTATTATTATTATTATTATTATTATTATTATTATTATTATTATTATTATTATTATATAATTCTAATTTTTTCAATACAAAACCAATCCCCAGGAAATTTCCTATTCTGAGAATCCAGCTCAAACCCCCACCTGTTCCAGGAGGAGGCATTTTTTGGGTTTATTTTTGTTTATTTCTGTATTTGGATGTCTTTTTTAATTTCATCTTAAAAAGGATTCGCGTCTCCTTTTCTGTCTGAGGAAAAATGGGAATTGTGGCAGCTGCTGTGCTGTGTCTGTCCCCGTTTTCGTGACTTGGTGGCTTTCAGGAGATCTGAGAATTCAGGTTTAGAGCCAAAATGTTTGCCCAGTATAAACCAGTTCATCCCAGTGCTTCACCAGTGCTGGGATTGGGGGGAAAAACCCAGCAAAAAGGGGATGGGATGGGGGAAAATGGGATAAAACGGGGTTGGGATGAGAGGAAATTGGGGGGGAAATTGGGAAAAACGGGAGGAAAATTGGGGTGGGGAGAAAAGGGGAGAAAACACCTGGAATGGAAAAAAAACGGAGAATTCTGGAGCTGGGATTGGGTAAAAACGGGGAAAACTGGAGATTCTGGTTTAGGGATGTGGTAAAAACCCCGGGAAAAGCAATTCCTGGGAATCCAGGTGGCCATTTCCCCTCATCCCAGCCCTGTTCAATCCCATTTTCCTCCATCCCATCCTCGTTTTTCCCGATTTTTCCTGTTCTATCCCATCCTCATTTTTCCCGATTTTTCCTGGTTCTCCCATTTTCCTCCATCCCATCCTCGTTTTTCCCAATTTTTCCAGTTCTATCCCATTTTCCTCCATCCCATCTTCCTTCTTTCCCAATTTTTCCTGTTCTATCCCATTTTCCTCCATCACATCCTTGTTTTTCCCAATTTTTCCTGGTTCTCCCATTTTCCTCCATCCCATCCTCGTTTTTCCCAATTTTTCCTGTTCTATCCCATCCTCGTTTTTCCCAATTTTTCCTGGTTCTCCCATTTTCCTCCATCCCATCCTCATTTTTCCCAGTTTTTCCTGTTCTATCCCATTTTCCTCCATCCCATCTTCCTTTTTTCCCAATTTTTCCCGGTTTCCCCCCAATCCCAACCTCGGCAGCTGCATGAGTCGGTGAAACACTGCTCTGTACTGGGTTGTACTGGGTTGTACTGGGTTCCTCCATCCCATCCTTGTTTTTCCCAATTTTTCCTGATCTATCCCATTTTCCTCCATCCCATCCTCATTTTTCCCGATTTTTCCTGTTCTATCCCATCCTCATTTTTCCCAATTTTTCCTGTTCTATCCCATCCTCGTTTTTCCCAATTTTTCCCGATTTCCCCCCAATCCCAACCTCGGCGGCCGCATGAGCCGGTGAAACGCCGCTCTGTACTGGGTTGTACTGGGTTTTACTGGGTTCCTCCATCCCATCCTCGTTTTTCCCGATTTTTCCTGATCTATCCCATTTTCCTCCATCCCATCCTCGTTTTTCCCGATTTTTCCTGTTCTATCCCATCCTCATTTTTTCCGATTTTTCCCGATTTCCCCCCAATCCCAACCTCGGCAGCCGCATGAGCCGGTGAAACGCCGCTCTGTACTGGGTTTTACTGGGTTTTACTGGGTTTTACTGGGTTCCTCCATCCCATCCTCGTTTTTCCCAATTTTTCCTGATCTATCCCATTTTCCTCCATCCCATCCTCGTTTTTCCCAATTTTTTCTGTTCCATCCCATTTTCCTCCATCCCATCCTTGTTTTTCCCAATTTTTCCTGTTCTATCCCATCCTCATTTTTCCCAATTTTTCCCGATTTCCCCCCAATCCCAACCTTGGCAGCCGCATGAGCCGGTGAAACACCGCTCTGTACTGGGTTTTACTGGGTTTTACTGGGTTTTACTGGGTTCCTCCATCCCATCCTCGTTTTTCCCAATTTTTCCTGATCTATCCCATCCTCGTTTTTCCCAGTTTTTCCTGGTTCTCCCATTTTCCTCCATTCCATCCTCATTTTTCCTGATTTTTCCTGTTCTATCCCATCCTCGTTTTTCCTGATTTTTCCTGTTCTATCCCATCCTCATTTTTCCCGATTTTTCCCGGTTTCCCCCCAATCCCAACCTCGGCAGCCGCATGAGCCGGTGAAACGCCGCTCTGTACTGGGTTGTACTGGGTTTTACTGGGTTTTACTGGATTTTACTGGGCTGTACTGGGTTACACTGGTTTATACTGGGCTGTACTGGGTTACACTGGTTTATACTGGGCTGTACTGGGTTACACTGGTTTATACTGGGCTGAACTGGCTTGTGGTCCGTCTCCATGCTTGGAAAGCCACCGGGAAACGGATCAGCAATTCTCCATCTCAACCCAAGCGGGATCAGGGGAGAGAACACCCCCAATCCTCATCGCCCGCCCCGGCCCGGGGGAGGCAGGAGGAGCTGGAAAAAGCCTCTGAGGAATTCCAGAGTGGAATTTCCCAGGTGTGCAGTGTTTGTATTTATCTGTATTCTTTCTCACAGGTACCTTTAACATTTGTCTGGCTTAAATTTCATGGGCGCCGCCGGGATCCCTGCAGCCGGTAAAGGGCGAGGGTAAGGTTTTTGTCATCGTTTGGGCTCTTCCTTCCTTCCAACAGCCCCCTTCTCTCTTTTTCTTCTCAGTGTGTGTCTCTTCTTCTTCCTCCTCTCTCTCTTTTTTTTGTTTTTCACTGATCTCTTCCCCTTCTGTTCTTTTCTCAACCGCATTATTTCCTTCCAGGTCGGTTCAGTCAAGTGAAGTAGGCAGCTGGTGTCATGGCTTCGGTATTTGGGGCGGCCCAGGTGGCTCCTGGGCTGGGCAATCAGGGTTAGGGGATCCAATCTAACAGTCTGGAACATTTTTTTCTTTTTTTCTTTTTTTTTTTTTTTTTTTTTTTCTTTATTTTTTGTTGTTGTCGTTTTGTTGTCGTTTTTTTTTTATTATTTTATTTAATTTTTTTTCACTTTTTTGTGGTTTTTTTTTTGGCTTTTTTTCCGATTTTTTTTTTTTTTTTGTGTCTTTTTTTTTTTTCTCTCTCTCCCCTTCTTTGCTTTTTTTCTATTTCTTTTCTATTTTCTGTGTAGGTCTCTTTAGTCAGCCTTATAGCTAATGCCCTGGGCTACTCGGAACTAGGTGCCATAAAATCCCTTAGGACCCTAAGAGCCTTGAGGCCTTTAAGAGCGTTATCCCGATTTGAGGGGATGAGGGTAAGAATTCCGTCAGCAGCCGATCCTTCTGCATGCCCGTGGAGCCGTTTGATTTTTTTAAAAGCATGCTAGAACCGATCCAAAAAAAAAAAAAAGAAAGAAAAAAATTCCCAACAGAATCACGATGGCAGCTGCTGACTCGATCACCTCCACGTTGGATGTGAGCCTCGCCCGCCGCTGCACCCTCCCCTCTTAACGAAGGGAGATGCATCAGCTGCCTCATTACATTAATTAGCGGCCCAAAAGCACTTTGCCATTTCCTAGCCCATGTCGCCACTTGGCTGTTCTCATTTGGCCTGGCTTTGACCTCCAGCATCCGAGGAGCTTCTCAGCTTTTTTGAGGAATTTTTGATTTTTAGGGAGAATCACCAGGTGCAAAAATAAAAAAAAACAAACTCCAGAATTGGAACCATCTCAGGGGTTTTTTGGGTTTTTTTTTTTTCTGGATTTTTCCAGGTGTTGGTGGAATTGGATTGAATGATTTTTTTTTTTTTGTCTAAAGGGGGATTTTTTTTTGTTAAAAAAAGGGGGGAAAAAAGCTTCAAGGGGGGAGCTGAGCTCTTTGGAAATTTCGGTTTCGTTCCTCTCGTTGCACCTCGTTGTTCTCAGTCTGGTCTGGTGGTGAATGGCAGCCTTGTCTGGTGGTGAAATTTTTCCTTTTTGTCCTTTTTCCTTTTTATTTTTCCACGCTTTTTTTGGTCCCCTGTCGCGTCACTGTGGAACCAGAAACAAAGCAAAAGCATTGAACTTCACAAAAGCTTTCCTTGAATTGGTGCTGGCACCACTCCCTCGGGTGTTTCAATTGTTATTTTATTATATTTCAATTGCAGCCACTGAAATTCTGACATTTTGCTGCTTTTTTTAAAATTTTTTTTCCCCATTTGGGATTGAAAAAGTCTCCTAAGAACAGGCAAAAAATATAAATTATGTAGTAAAAAAAAAGAAATTAAAAGTATAAATGATGTAGTAAAAAAATAAATCAAAAATATAGATTATGTAGTAAAAGAAATCAAAAATATAAATTATGTATTAAAAAAAATAAATCAAAAATATAAATTATGTATTAAAAAAAAAGAAATTAAAAATATAAATTATGTAGTAAAAAAAAGAAATCAAAAATATAAATTATGTAGTAAAAAAAAATCAAAGATATAAATTATGTAGTAAAATAAAAGAAATCAAAAATATAAATTATGTAGTAAAAAAAAGAAATTAAAAATATAAATTATGTAGTTAAAAAAAGAAATTAAAAATATAAATTATGTAGTTAAAAAAAGGAAATCAAAAATATAAATTATGTAGTAAAAAAAAAGAAATCAATTTTGTATAAATGGATTTTGCAGGTGCTCTTTAAGTATGTGGGGTTAAATCCCAGTTGTAACCAGAGGATAATGCAAGAAAATCACATTTATTTAAAGGATAAAGGAAGGGGATAGCTGTTTTTAATTTAAAAGGTTTAAAAGATTATTTTAAATTTAAAAGATTAAAATTTAAAATTTAAAAGAATAAATTTAAAAGATTAAATTTAAAAGATTATTTTAAATTTAAGGATTTTCAGGAGCTGGGGAGGGATAAAAACCCCTGAGCTCCAAAACCGAGGGATTAATAAAGAATAAACCTGGAGAAAATAAAAGCTTTTATTTCTATAGAAAAATAAAAAATAAATAATATTTCCATATAAAAATAAAAAATAAATAATAAACCTGGAGAAAAATAAAAGCTTTTATTTCTATAGAAAAATAAATAATAAAGCTGGAGAAAATAAAAGCTTTTATTTCTATAGAAAAATAAATAATAAATAATAAAAGCTTTTATTTCTATAAAAAAAAATAATAAATAATATTTCTATAGAAAAATAAATAATAAATAAATAAAAAATATAAATAATAAAATACAAAAAATATAAATAATAATATAATCATAATATTTTTAAGAAAAAAATAAATTATAAATAAAAAATAAATAATAAATAATAAACCTGGAGAAAATAAATGTTTTTATTTCTATAGAAAAATAAATAATAAACCTGGAGTTTTATTTCTATAGAAAAATAAATAATAAATAATAAATAATAAATAATAAATAATAAATAATAAATAATAAATAATAAATAATAAATAATAAAGCTGGAGAAAATAAAAGTTTTTATCTCTACAGAAAAATAAATAATAAATAATAAACCTGAGGAAATAAAAGTTTTTATTTCTATATAAAAATAAATAATAAATAATAAACCTGAGGAAATAAAAGTTTTTATTTCTATATAAAAATAAATAATAAATAATAAACCTGAGGAAATAAAAGTTTTTATTTCTATATAAAAATAAATAATAAACCTGAGAAAACAGAAGTTTTTAAGCCCTGCTGGGGAGAAGATTCCTGATGTACAATCAGGGAATTCTCACATTTAAATAAGGGGGATTTTCACCAAAAATTGCTGGTTAGGAGTGCAGCCCTGTCAGAAAACTACACCCAATTCTTTATTTTTGGAGACAAATATCAGTTCTCCATCCAACCAGAGCAATTCCTGTGAATTCCAGGGAATTCATTTCTGAAATACCTTTTAAAAGGAGGCTGAAACCGGAGTTCTTTGCTTTTCTCTCCATAGCAATCTGCATTTCCAGGAGCTTGCTCTGCTCTCGGCTGGGTCAGGGAGTTTGATGTGACACCTGCATGCACACGAAAGCCATGTTCCTCCTTTGGCTCCTTCTGGAAAGTTCTGTGCATTCCAGGGACCAGAAATGACCCTGATGTGGCAGGATCTCACCCCTTTTTGTATTTGTATTTATATATATTTATATATCAGTGACCCCCCAAAGTGCAGAATAAATCAGTGTATTTTTATTTTTATTTATATATATTAATATATATATTTATATATCAGTGACCCCAAAGTGCAGAATAAATCAGTGTATTTTTATTTTTTATATATATTTATATATCAGTGACCCCCTTGTATTTTTATTTATATATATTTATATATCAGTGACCCCAAAGTGCAGAATCAGTGTATTTTTATTTTTTATATATATTTATATATCAGTGACCCCCTGTATTTTTATTTATATATATTTATATATCAGTGACCCCCTGTATTTTTATTTATATATATTTATATATCAGTGACCCCCTGTATTTTTATTTATATATATTTATATATCAGTGACCCCCCCAAAGTGCAGAATAAATCAGTGTATTTTTATTTTTATTTATATGTATTTATATATCAGCGACCTCCCAAAGTGCAGAATCAGTGTATTTTTATTTTTTATATATATTTATATATCAGTGACCCCCTGTATTTTTATTTATATATATTTATATATCAGTGACCCCCTGTATTTTTATTTATATATATTTATATATCAGTGACCCCCCAAAGTGCAAAATAAATCAGTGTATTTTTATTTTTTATATATATTTATATATCAGTGACCCCTGTACTTTTATCTATATATATTTATATATCAGTGACCCCCTTGTATTTTTATTTATATATATTTATATATCAGCGACCCCCCAAAGTGCAGAATAAATCAGTGTATTTTTATTTTTATTTATATATATTTATATATCAGTGACCCCCTTGTATTTTTATTTATATATATTTATATATCAGCGACCCCCCAAAGTGCAGAATAAATCAGTGTATTTTTATTTTTTATATGTATTTATATATCAGTGAACCCCCCAAAGTGCAGAATAAATCAGTGTATTTTTATTTTTATTTATATATATTAATATATATATTTATATATCAGTGACCCCAAAGTGCAGAATAAATCAGTGTATTTTTATTTTTTATATATATTTATATATCAGTGACCCCCTTGTATTTTTATTTATATATATTTATATATCAGTGACCTCCCAAAGTGCAGAATAAATCTGTGTATTTTTATTTTTTATATATATTTATATATCATTGACCCCCTGTATTATTATTTATATATATTTATATATCAGTGACCCCTGTACTTTCATTTATATATATTTATATATCAGTGACCCCCTTGTATTTTTATTTATATATATTTATATATCAGTGACCCCAAAGTGCAGAATCAGTGTATTTTTATTTTTTATATATATTTATATATCAGTGACCCCCTGTATTTTTATTTATATATATTTATATATCAGTGACCCCAAAGTGCAGAATAAATCAGTGTATTTTTATTTATATTTATATATATTTATATATCAGTGACCCCCGTGTATTTGTATTTATATATATTTATATATCAGTGTCCCCCCCAAAGTGCAGAATAAATCAGTGTATTTTTATTTATATATATTTATATATCCGTGACCCCCAAGTACAGAATAAATCAGTGTATTTTTATTTATATTTATTTATCAGCGACCCCCCAAAGTGCAGAATAAATCAGTGTATTTTTATTTATATTTATATATATTTATATATCAGTGACCCCAAAGTACAGTAGCTGGAACAAATCAGTGTATTTTTATTTTTTATATATATTTATATATCAGTGACCCCCTGTACTTTTATTTATATATATTTATATATCAGTGACCCCCTTGTATTTTTATATATATATTTATATATCAGTGACCCCCTTGTATTTTTATTTATATATATTTATATATCAGTGACCCCAAAGTACAGTAGCTAGAATAAATCAGTGTATTTTTATTTTTATTTATATATATTTATATATATATATATCAGTGACCCCCCCAAAGTGTAGTAGCTGGAATAAATCAGTGTATTTGTATTTATATATATTAATTTTTATTTTTATATACCTGTCCCACCCCTGGGGCTTCCCACACGCGCTCGAGTCTCACAACCGAGGCGATGGTTTTGATTTATATATTTATATCTATATTAATATTAATATATTTTATATATTTAATTTATAATATCGTGTTCATTTATTAATCTGAATCAGGAATCTTAATTAGGAGATCTCCATCACAGACCGAATACCCCGCTGAGCCGCCTCGATTAAAAGCTCACATTTGTGTTGGCCAGCGATGCTCCCAAATTAAAAAATTTGGAATTAGAAAAAAGGAATTAGAAAAATTCAGAATTAGAAAAAGGAATTAGAAAAAGGAATTAGAAAAATTTGGAATTAGAAAAAAGGAATTAGAAAAATTCAGAATTAGAAAAAGGAATTAGAAAAATTTGGAATTAGAGAAAGGAATTAGAAAAATCTGGAATTAGAAAAATTTGGAATTAGAGAAAGGAATTAGAAAAATTTGGAATTAGGAAAAGGAATTAGAAAAATTTGGAATTAGAAAAATCTGGAATTAGAAAAATTTGGAATTAGAGAAAGGAATTAGAAAAATTTGTAATTAGAAAAATTCGGAATTAGGAAAAGGAATTAGAAAAATTTGGAATTAGAAAAATTTGGAATTAGGAAAAGGAATTAGAAAAATTTGGAATTAGGAAAATGAATTAGAAAAATTTGGAATTAGAAAAAGGAATTAGAAAAATTTGGAATCAGAAAAAAGGAATTAGAAAAATTTGGAATTAGAAAAATTTGGAATTAGGAAAAGGAATTAGAAAAATTTGGAATTAGAAAAATTTGGAATTAGAAAAATTTGGAATTCGGGAGAGATGAGCTGTGACAAAAGCCATCTCTGTCCCTTTTTGGTGCAGTTTGGAGGGAGGAACATGGCTTTTCTGTCCTCGGGAGCCTGCCGGGTGCATGCTGAGCTCTGCCTGGGACAACACGAGTGGCCTGGCGTTGTCCTCGGTGTGACCCGGGTGTCGTGACCCGGTGACACGAGTGGCCTTGCTTGGTCCTCGGTGTGACCTGGGTGTCGTTACCCGGTGACACGAGTGACCTTGCATTGTCCTCGGTGTGACCCGAGTGACACGAGTGGCCTGGCTTGGTCCACAATGTGACCCGGGTGACACAAGTGTCCTGGCTTGGTCCTCGGTGTGACCTGGGTGTCGTGACCCGGTGACACGAGTGACCTTGCTTGGTCCTCGGTGTGACCCGGGTGTCGTTACCCGGTGACACGAGTGGCCTTGCTTGGTCCACAGTGTGACCCGAGTGACACGAGTGGCCTTGCGTTGTCCTCGGTGTCACCCGGGTGTCGTTACCCGGTGACACGAGTGGCCTTGCGTTGTCCTTGGTGTGACCCGGGTGACACAAGTGGCCTTGCGTTGTCCTCGGTGTGACCCGGGTGTCGTTACCCGGTGACACGAGTGGCCTGGTGTTGTCCTCGGTGTGATCTGGGTGTCGTGACCCGGGTGACACGAGTGGCCTTGCGTTGTCCTCGGTGTCACCCGGGTGTCGTTTTGGTGTGACCACGGTGATGCTGGGCTGGGTCCTGACCCCGTTTCCGCAGCCCCTGCTGGGAGCAGGACCGAGCCCGGAGTGAAAACAGCTCGGTTTGGATGTGGGGAACGGCTGGAGGGAGCCACTGACCCAAAAAATCCTCAATTCACCGGAAAAAGGTGATGGGAAAATTCCAAATTCTCATCCGTGAGAGGCTGGGAGATTCAAATCAGAGAAAAGAGTTACTGAAGAACAAAATAAATAAAAAATAAAGTAAATGAACAAAGTAAATGAACAAAATAAATCAACAAAATAAATAAAATAAATAAACCAAATAAATCAACAAAATAAAATAATTAAATAAATAAAGAAATAAATAAATAAAATCAACAAAATAAATTAATTAAATAAATGAAATAAATAAATCAACAAAATAAATCAACAAAATAAATTAAATAAATTAATTAAATAAGGAAATAAATTAAATTAATCAACAAAATAAATTAAATAAATAAATAAAATAAATAAATAAATAAATAAAATCAACAAAATAAACAAACAAAATAAATAAAATAAATGAACAAAATAAATCAACAAAATAAATCCCCAACCACTTGGCCTGTTTTTATTTGGAAAACAGAGCTCTGGAACAGAATTTGAAGGTTGGAATCACTTCTAACTTCTCCATGGAGTAAAATCTGAGGTGTCCTCGGATCATCCGTGAGAGTCTGAGCCCCCCTGTCCCTCTGGGCAATTCAAATCAGATTAAAGAATTACTGAAGAACAAAATAAATCAAAACCAAAATAAATAAATGAAATAAATCAACAAAATAAATAAAATAAATAAATAAATAAATAAAATAAATTAAAAAAATGAACAAAATAAATCAAAAAAATAAATGAACAAAATAAATAAACCAAATAAATAAACAAAATAAATAAATTAAATAAATCAACAAAATAAACAAACAAAACAAATCAACAAAATAAATCAACAAAATATGTAAAATAAATAAATAAACAAAATAAATCAACAAAATAAAAAAAGAAAATAAATAAATAAAATAAATCAACAAAATAAATGAAATAAATCAACAAAATAAATCAACAAAATAAATAATCAAAAAAAAAAAATCAACAAAATAAATCCCCAACCACGTGGCCTGTTTTTATTTGGAAAACAGAGCTCTGGAACGGAATTTGAAGGTTGGACTCACTTCTCCATGGAGTAAAATCCGAGGTGTCGGTGGTCCCCGTCCAGCTGTTCCCCCCAAAACCAGCTGTAGTGATGCTCGCTGTCTCCTCCTCGTGTTTTATACTGAAACTTTTTCCCACCCCTCCCAACACAGGTGGTTGTCAACGCCTTGGTTGGCGCTATCCCTTCCATTATGAATGTCTTGTTGGTCTGCCTTATCTTCTGGCTGATTTTCAGCATTATGGGGGTTAACCTGTTTGCCGGGAAATATCATTACTGCTTTAATGAAACAGCTGAGCATCGCTTTGAGATAGATGTTGTTAACAACAAGACTGACTGCGAAGCTCTGATGCCTCCCAACTCCACGGAGATCCGCTGGAAGAATGTGAAAATTAACTTTGACAACGTTGGGGCGGGATACCTGGCTCTGCTGCAGGTGGTGAGTTTGCTTTGATGTGGAGTTCTTCTCTCTGAAATAACGGTGTTAGTGTTCAGGGACTCACAGAATCCTGGGTGATTAGAGGAAGGTGCTATATTTATATTTATATTTTTATTTTTATTTTTTATATTTATTTTATTTTTATTTTTATTTTTATTTTTATTTTTATTTTTTATATTTATTTTTTATATTTATTTTTATTTTTATTTTTTATATTTATATTTATATTTTTATTTTTTATTTTTTTATTTTTAATATATTATTATATATTTATATATATAATATTTATTATATATATTATATATATTATATATATATTTAATTTTAATTTATATATTTATATTTATATTTATATATATTTATATATATTTTTATATATTTATTTTTTGGTTTATAAATTTATATTTATATTTATATATATTTATATATATTTATTTTTTGGGTTTATATATTTCTATTTCTATTTATATATATTTATATATGTTTTTATATATTTATTTTTGGTTTATAAATTTATATTTATATTTATATATATTTCTATTTCTTTTTTGGGGTTTATATATTAATATTTATATTTATATATATTTATTTTTATTTTTATATATTTATATTTATATATATTTATATATATATTTATTTTTTATTTTATATATTTCTGTTTATATTTTATATATTGGTATATTTATATTTATATATTTATATATATTTATTTTTATTTCATATAATTATATTTTTACATATTAATCCTTATTTATTATTTATTTATTATTTTATTTTTATATATTTATATTTTATGTATTGATATATTTACATTTTTATTTATATTTATATATTTTTTCTTTTTCCTTTTATATTTGCACATTTATTTTTATTATATTTATTTTTATTTTTATTCTTATATTTATTTTTATTATATTCATATTTATTTTTATATTTATTTTTCTATTTTATATGTATTTAAATTTATATTAAAAAATAAAAAAATATTAAATAAAAAATAGATTTATTAAATAAAAAAATTGATTTATTAACTGAAAAAAATACATTTATGAAATGAAAAAACATGAAATGAAAAGAGAAATATTTAAATAATAGTAAAGTTTATTACACAGGACCATCAGGAGTCCCAATTCAGGTTCATTTTCATATTTTGGGTGAATTCTTCCTTTTCTTTGCCAGGCTACATTCAAGGGCTGGATGGACATCATGTACGCAGCTGTTGATTCCAGAAAGGTACAAAAAAACCCCAAAAACTCCCCTCCCTTTAATTCCATCCCCTCTTTTGCTTTGCTAAAAATCAAAATTAAAACTTGCAGAAGCCTTTTTTTTTTTCAATATATAATATTCACAAATATTATTTACAAATAAAAATAAAAATATTCTGATTTTTGCATCTTTTTTGCTCCAACATCTTCGAATTTACAAACACAACCGATCTCATTTTGCCTGCATTTTTTTGCCTCCAAAATGTCATTTTTTTTGCTGTTTTTATCTCCATTTCAGCAAGAAGAACAACCCAAATACGAGGACAACATTTACATGTACATTTACTTCGTCATCTTCATCATCTTCGGTTCCTTTTTCACCCTCAACTTGTTCATCGGCGTCATCATCGACAACTTCAATCAACAAAAGAAAAAGATAAGTGATTTTTGTTTGCTTTTTATTCCAGGACCAGGCTGGTGGTGGTTTTATCTGCAAAATAAAAATCATTTTGGGGCATAAAACTGATTTTTTTGGGGCTTTTTGGAGCCTCCCAGGGGTGGCTGAGCACAACGGGGAGCACAAAATGCAGCTCAAAGTGGATGAAAAATTTTTTCTGGGTTATATTTTGGGGCATTTTGGGGTTTTTTTACATCTTTCCTAAAATAAAAAGCCCAAAATGTAGCTCAAGGTAAATTAAATATTTCCCCTGGCTTATATTTTGGGGCATTTTGGGGTTTTTTTAATGCCTTTCCTACAAAAAAAAAACCCCAAAATGTTGCTCAAACATTTCCCCTGGGCTTCATTTTGGGGCATTTTGGGGTTTTTTTACATCTTTCCTAAAATAAAAAGCCCAAAATGTATCTCAAGGTAAATTAAATATTTCCCCTGGGTTATATTTTGGGGCATTTTGGGTTTTTTTTTTTTTTTTTTACACCTTTTCCTTTAAATTTTATTATTATTATTATTGTTATTATAAATTTAATTTTCTTTAAAAGTTTTAAAGAAAAAAAAAAAAATTCAAATTTTAATTTTAAAATTTTCAAAGAAAAAAAATTAAATTTCCATTTTAATATTTTAAAAGGAAAAAAAAATATTAAAATTTCAATTTTCAAATTTTAAAAGGGAAAAAAAATATTAAAATTTTAATTTTCAAATTTTGAAATAAAAAAAATTAAAATTTAATTTTAAAATTTTAAAATGAATGTAATTTTTAAAGGGAGATCAGTGCACTCTGGGGGATTAATGTGAATTATTTCTGTCTGAAATAACATTTACCCAGCTGGGCTTTACTCCTTTCCCTTCTGGATGAGCTGATTGTAACCAAATTTTTTATTTTCTCCTTTACTTTGGAGGTCAAGACATTTTCATGACAGAAGAACAAAAGAAATACTACAATGCCATGAAAAAACTGGGCTCCAAGAAGCCTCAAAAACCCATTCCAAGACCTCTGGTGAGTGCAGGGAGGAGATGTGGAGCGGATTTAAATGGAATTTTTGTCACCAGGAGCGTTCCCTTTCTCCTGGCTGAAATTATTCCAATAATTCCAACAATTATTCCAATAATTCCAACAATTATTCCAATAATTCCAACTATTACTCCAGTTATTCCAACAATTATTCCAATTATTCCAACAATTATTCCAATTATTCCAACAATTATTCCAGTAATTCCAACACTTATTCCAATTATTCCAACACTTATTCCAATAATTATTCCAATTATTCCAACACTTATTCCAATAATTCCAACAATTCCAGTAATTCCAAGATATAAATATAAATACAAATACAAATACAAATACAAATACAAATACAAATATAAATATAAATATAAATATAAATATAAATATAAATATAAATATAAATATAACACTCCTATTAGTAGGGCTGTAGTATCATGGTGAGGTAAAAATAATGGCAATAAATATAAATATAAATATAAATATAAATATAAATATAAATATAAATATAAATATAAATACAAATATAAATATAAACATAAACATAAACATAAACATAAATATATATATATATAAATATAAATAAATATAACCCTACTGCTAGTAGGGCTGTAGTGGCATGGTGGGGTACAAATAATGGCTATAAATATAAATATAAATATAAATATAAATATAAATATAAATATAAATATAAATAAGTATAAATATAAATATAATCCTCCTGCTAGTAGGGCTGTAGTAGCATGGTGGGGTACAAATAATGGCAATAAATATAAATATAAAATATAAATATAAATATCAATATCAATATCAATATCAATATCAATATAAATATAAACATAAATATCAATATCAATATCAATATAAATATAAACATAAATATAAATATAAATATCAATATAAATATAAACATAAATATAAATATAAATATAAATATAAATATAAATATAAATATAAATATAAATATAAATATAAATATAAATATAAAATATAAATAGAAACATAAACATAAATATAAATATAAAATATAAATATAAAATATAAATATAAATATAAATATAAATATAAATATAAATATAAATATAAATATAAATATAAAATATAAATAGAAACATAAACATAAATATAAATATAAAATATAAATATAAATATAAATATAAATATAAATATAAATATAAATATAAATATAAATATAAATATAAATATATATAAATATAAATATAAATAAATATCAATATCTCCCAACCCCGCTCCTCCTCTCTCCCCGTGCCGCAGAACCGCATCCAGGGCGCCGTCTTCGACTTCGTCACGCAGCAAGCCTTCGACATCGTCATCATGATGCTCATCTGCCTCAACATGGTGACCATGATGGTGGAGACGGACACGCAGAGCAAGCAGATGGAGGACATCCTCTACTGGATCAACTTCGTCTTCGTCATCTTCTTCACCTGCGAGTGCGTGCTCAAGATGTTCGCCCTGCGCCACTACTACTTCACCATCGGCTGGAACATCTTCGACTTCGTGGTGGTGATTCTGTCCATCGTGGGTGAGTGATGACAGGGATGCTCTTCACCTCTTGAAGGTTTCTCCTTGAGCCCTGGGAGGAGATGGTGGTGGAATTTGTCTGCCCCTGGTGTCTCTCCCCTCTGTTCTTGACCTTCCTTTCCAGCTGTGTGGAGTAAAAAGCTTGGAATTTGCTTTCTCTGTGTTTAAAACTGAACTTTCACTCGCCTCACCAGGATGTTTTAGCTCTCAGGAGCCTCTGGAAAAGCTTCCTGCCACAGCACAGGATTTGCCATCTCTGACTGGGGTTTGTTTGAGTGTTAAATCCGCGTTTCCTCCAGCAGGTTTTGAGGATTTTAGCGTCTGATCCGCAAAATAAACCTCACAAAGGGGTGGGAGTGAGGCACCACTCAAACCACCAGCCCTCAGACCATCCCACAGCCTAAAACTCAGCCCCAGATTTGAAATCGGGTTTATCTCTCACTTTTAGCGCCTTCAGGGCTGAGTCTGGGGCCTGGCTGCCGTGGCAGGGGGTTCCATCATCGTTGTCCAGGAGGGATGGATCCTTCTCTGGCTCAACCTCTTCCCTCTCCCTTGAGTTAGGACCTTGAATCACAGAATCCTGGAATGTCCTGAGCTGGAAGGGATCATCCAGTGCAGCTGCAGCTCCTGCACAGACCCCACAACAATCCCTGGAGCGCTGTCCCAGCACCCCTGGAGCTCTGGAGAACCTTTTCCTGCTCTCCTGGAGCTCTGGAGAACCTTTTCCTGCTCTCCTGGAGCTCTGGAGAACCTTTTCCTGCTCTCCTGGAGCTCTGGAGAACCTTTTCCTGCTCTCCAGGAACACTTTTCCACAGCTCCAGCTGTTCCCTCAGCCCATCCCTGGGCATCCCTGAAGTTCTGGAGAACCTTTTCCTGCTCTCCCAGCCTGATACAGCTCCAGCCTGGCCCTGGGCACCCCAGGAGCTCTGGAGAACCTTTTCCTGCTCTTCTGGAGCTCTGGGAGAACCTTTTCCTGCTCTCCTGGAGCTCTGGGAGAACCTTTTCCTGCTCTCCTGGAGCTCTGGAGAACCTTTTCCTGCTCTCCTGGAGCTCTGGAGAACCTTTTCCTGCTCTCCTGGAGCTCTGGGAGAACCTTTTCCTGCTCTCCTGGAGCTCTGGAGAACCTTTTCCTGCTCTCCAGGAGCTCTGGAGAACCTTTTCCTGCTCTCCTGGAGCTCTGGAGAACCTTTTCCTGCTCTCCTGGAGTTCTGGAGAACCTTTTCCTGCTCTCCAGGAGCTCTGGAGAACCTTTTCCTGCTCTCCTGGAGCTCTGGAGAACCTTTTCCTGCTCTCCTGGAGCTCTGGAGAACCTTTTCCTGCTCTCCTGGAACACTTTTCCACAGCTCCAGCTGTTCCCTCAGCCTGGCCCTGGGCATCCCTGAAGTTCTGGAGAACCTTTTCCTGCTCTCCCAGCCTGATACAGCTCCAGCCTGGCCCTGGGCACCCCAGGAGCTCTGGAGAACCTTTTCCTGCTCTCCAGGAGCTCTGGAGAACCTTTTCCTGCTCTCCTGGAGCTCTGGGAGAACCTTTTCCTGCTCTCCTGGAACTCTGGAGAACCTTTTCCTGCTCTCCTGGAGCTCTGGAGAACCTTTTCCTGCTCTCCTGGGGCTCTGGAGAACCTTTTCCTGCTCTCCTGGAGCTCTGGAGAACCTTTTCCTGCTCTCCTGGGGCTCTGGAGAACCTTTCCTGCTTTCCTGGAGCTCTGGAGAACCTTTTCCTGCTCTCCTGGAGCTCTGGAGAACCTTTTCCTGCTCTCCAGGAACAGTTTTCCACAGCTCCAGCTGTTCCCTCAGCCTGGCCCTGGGCATCCCTGAAGTTCTGGAGAACCTTTTCCTGCTCTCCCAGCCTGATACAGCTCCAGCCTGGCCCTGGGCACCCCAGGAGCTCTGGAGAACCTTTTCCTGCTCTTCTGGAGCTCTGGAGAACCTTTTCCTGCTCTCCTGGAGCTCTGGGAGAACCTTTTCCTGCTCTCCCAGCCCTGCCCCAGCTCCAGCTGTTCCCTCAGCCCGGCCCTGGCCACAGGGAGCAGAGGTTGGAGCTTCTCCTCCACTTGAGGAGGATTTACCTGCCTGAAGGTGCCACCCTAACCCAGACCCCCCCCAAAACCCCACCACGCTGTCCCACCCATCTCCGAGCCCAGAGGGAGCGGCAGCCCGTGCCTCCCCACCCTCACACTGGTTTCCTCTGTCCTTCAGGGATGTTCCTGGCTGAGATCATCGAGAAGTACTTCGTGTCCCCCACCCTGTTCCGAGTCATCCGCCTGGCTCGCATCGGCCGCATCCTGCGCCTGATCAAGGGAGCCAAGGGCATCCGCACGCTGCTTTTTGCCTTAATGATGTCCCTGCCCGCCTTGTTCAACATCGGCCTCCTGCTCTTCCTGGTCATGTTCATCTTCTCCATCTTCGGCATGTCCAACTTCGCCTACGTCAAGCACGAGGCCGGCATCGACGACATGTTCAACTTCGAGACCTTCGGCAACAGCATGATCTGCTTGTTCCAGATCACCACCTCGGCGGGCTGGGACGGGCTCCTGCTGCCCATCCTCAACCGCCCGCCCGACTGCGACCTGGACAAGGAGCACCCGGGCAGCGGCTTCAAGGGGGACTGCGGGAACCCCTCGGTGGGGATATTCTTCTTCGTCAGTTACATCATCATCTCCTTCCTCATCGTGGTCAACATGTACATCGCCATCATCCTGGAGAACTTCAGCGTGGCCACGGAGGAGAGCGCCGACCCGCTCAGCGAGGACGACTTCGAGACGTTCTACGAGATCTGGGAGAAGTTCGACCCCGACGCCACGCAGTTCATCGAGTACAGCAAGCTGGCGGATTTCGCCGACGCCCTGGAGCACCCGCTGCGCGTCCCCAAGCCCAACACCATCGAACTGATCGCCATGGACCTGCCGATGGTGAGCGGGGACAGGATCCACTGCTTGGACATCCTGTTTGCCTTCACCAAACGCGTGCTGGGGGACAGCGGGGAGCTGGATATCCTGAGGCAGCAGATGGAGGAGAGGTTCGTGGCTTCCAACCCTTCCAAAGTGTCTTACGAGCCCATCACCACCACGCTGCGGCGCAAGCAGGAGGAGGTGTCGGCCGTGGTGATCCAGAGGGCCTACAGGGCTCGTTTGGCGCGACGAGGATTCATCAGCCGCAGACCCGCCGCCCCCAAACTGGAAAACGGGGGAGCAAACAGGGAGAAAAAGGAAGGAACCCCGTCCACGGCGTCGCTGCCCTCCTACGACAGCGTCACCAAACCCGAGAAGGAGAAACAGCAGCGGGCGGAGGAGGGGAGGAGAGAAAAGGCAAAGAGACAAAAAGACAGGGAACACAAGTGTTGAGACACACAAAAAAAAAATAAAAATACACACACACACACACACACACACACAGGGGGAGAGAGGAGAGAGGAAAAAAAAAAAAATAGATTAAAAAAGGGAAAAAAAAAAAAAATTTTAAAAAAATTAATTTAAAAAAAAAAAAAATAGTAGAATTGTATGAATTAAAGTATTTGCAAGCGAAAAAAGAAAAAAGACAAAAAAATTGTTTACAAACTTCTTGAAATATATCAATACAGAAGAGCTGTGGAGACACTTACCTGAAGATCTTATACCAAACATAGTCTGCTTACCGTGTGACAGCGTTGCATCTAAAAGCAGTGACCTACCACCTGTTTAAAGGACCCTGTAAACAAACATTTAAACACGAAAAAAAAAATAACAAAAAAAAAAAAAAGGGAAAAAAAAAACCCACAAAAAAAAAAAAAAAAAAAGGATTTTCTATTGTTTGGGCAGGTGGATACTGCATGTTCCACATCAGTCAATGCAACTTAGGACAAACAAGCGAAATAAATCACACACAAAAACACAAACACACACAGAGAAAAACAAAACCTGCTGCTGGGATTCATGTATTTTCCAAAGCAGCCCCAAATGGATTTATTATTTTTGGGTTTTTTGGGTTTTTTTTTTTTTTTTCCCATTTTGTCGGTTATTCTCGGGAGAAAACCCAGAAAGTCGCGGCGTTAATGGGGTTTGTTCGTGCGGAATTAGATTTGGATTTAGTTAAGCAGCAAAAAAAAAAAGGAAAAAAATTGAAAAAAAATGGAAAAAAAATCGAAAAAAAAAATTTGAAAAAGAGTTAAAACAAGTAGAACAAAAAAAAAAAAAGATGAAAAATGAAACAAATCAAGCATTAACCCCACTTAATCCTCATGGTTTATTTGAGATTTTATTATTATTATTATTTATTATTTACATTTTGGTTTCTCCATGGGTTTGGTTTGGGAGCCTGGAGCCACCCCACAACCCCCCCCCCCCAAAAAAAACAACTCCAAATGTTGTTTGGAAAGCGATTTCTGCATGAAAAATGAAAAGGCACGAGCAGGGACCATGCATGAGGAACCACGAGCAGGAGACACCTGCGCTCACCTGTCCACACAGGTGTGTCAAGCCATAAAAAAAAAACAAACCACGAAAAAAAAACCCCAGCTTTTTATTTACCCTGCGCTGGATTTGGAGAGAAAACTCAGTGATGCTCCTGCCCGCCAGCGGTTTCAGGATATTCCGTGGATGGGTTGGTAAAAGGGGGGAAAAATACACAAAAATAGGTCAAAATAGCCCAAAAATAGCCCAAAAATAGCCCAAAATACCCCAAGAATAGCCCAAAATAGCCAAAAATAGCCCAAAATAGCCCAAGAATAGCCCAAAATAGCCAAAAATAGCCCAAAATAGCCCAAGAATAGCCCAAAATAGCCAAAAATAGCCCAAAATACCCCAAGAATAGCCCAAAATAGCCAAAAATAGCCCAAAATACCCCAAGAATAGCCCAAAATAGCCAAAATACCCCAAGAATAGCCCAAAATAGCCAAAAATAGCCCAAAATACCCCAAGAATAGCCCAAAATAGCCCAAAATACCCCAAGAATAGCCCAAAATAGCCCAAAATACCCCAAGAATAGCCCAAAATAGCCAAAAATAGCCCCAAAAATAGCCCAAAACTCACAAAAATACTCCAGAACAACTCATAAAATACCTGAAAATACTCCAAAACAACCCAAAATACCCCAGAATGCCTAAAATACCCCAAAACATCCCAAAATACCCCAAAACATCCCAAAATACCCCACAACACCCCAGAACACCCCAAAATACCCCCAAAATACTCCCAAAATACACCAAAATACCCCAAAGTCCTCCCCAAAATACCCCAAAACACATCAAAATACCCCAAAATACCCAAAACCACCCCAAAATCCTCTCCAAAATACCCCAGAATACCCCAAAATATCCCAAAAATATACCCCAAAATGGCCAAAAATACCCCAAAAATATACCCCAGAATACCCCAAAGTAGCCCAAAAAATAGCCCGAAATAGCCCAAAACACCCCAAAATACCCCAAAATACCCCAAAACAGCCCAAAATACCCCCAAAAATACCCCAAAACAGCCCAAAAAATACCCCAAAATGCCCCAAAAATACCCCAAAATTGCCCAAAATACCCCAAAACACTCCAAAATACCCCAAAATACCCCAAAATACCCTGAAATCCTCCCCAAAATACCCCAAAACACCCCCAAAAAATACCCAAAAGTACCCCAAAACAGCCAAAAAAAATACCCCAAAACACCCAAAAATACTCCAAAAGTACCCAAAATACCCCAAAACACCCCAAAATCCACCCCCAAAAAAAAACCAACTTCCCCCAGCAGAACCCACCAAGGAAATGAATGAATTATTCATTTAAATCTTTATTAATTTAAATCTTTATTTAAATAACTTTTTATTTTCCATACAGCCATGAGGGTTTTTTTTTTTTTTACTTTTTTTATTATTATTTTATTTTTATTTTTATTTCTTTTTTTGCACGCTATTATTTCTATTCTATTTATTTCTATTTCGCACACTTAAAACGAGAACAAAATTTCAAAATGCTGCTCTGGACTTCACCAAAATGGGATAAATTTGGGAATGTTTTTTATTTTAAACCGTGTAAATCCAAAACTTAGGGCTTCAAGAAGCCAGCAAGGCCAGTTGTATCCTGCAATATTTAATATTAATTAATATTAATATTAATAATTGATCGTTAATATTAATTCTCCTTCCGCCTCCATCCTGCAGCGCTGACACTTCTGATTTTTTTTTTGGGAGAGATAAATGGTGAAAAAAAAGTTGATTAAAAATGTTAAAATTCCCTCTTCTGGTGGGGATTTGGGGAGTTTTGGGGTGGAGGGAGGGTTTGGGGCTCCCCCCGAGCTTCTCCTGCCCTGGGGGGGAGGCACTGAGGGTTTGGGGGTGACCAGGAGGGGTTTTGGGGTGACCAGGAGGGGTTTGGGGGTGGCCAGGAGGGGTTTTGGGGTGGCCAGGAGGGGTTTTGGGGGTCCTTTCTGTGTTTTCCCCATCCCCAGCTCGGTTTTGGGGGTCCCCTCTGGGTTTTCTCCATCCCCAGCTCAGTTTTGGGGTGACCAGGAGGGGTTTTGGGGGTCCCCTCTGCATTTTCTCCATACCCAGCTCAGTTTTGGGGTGGCCAGGAGGGGTTTTGGGGGTCCTTTCTGTGTTTTCCCCATCCTCAGCTCTATTTGGGGGTGACCAGGAGGGGTTTTGGGGGTCCCTTGTGCATTTTCCCCATCCTCAGCTCAGTTTTGGGGGTCCCCTCTGCATTTTCTCCATCCCCAGCTCAGTTTTGGGGGTCCCCTCTGGGTTTTATCCATCCTCAGCTCAGTTTTGGGGTGACCAGGAGGGGTTTTGTGGTGACCAGGAGGGGTTTTGGGGGTCCCCTCTGCATTTTCTCCATACCCAGCTCAGTTTTGGGGTGGCCAGGAGGAGTTTTGGGGTGGCCAGGAGAGGTTTTGGGGGTCCCCTCTGCGTTTTCCCCATCCTCAGCTCAGTTTTGGGGTGACCAGGAGGAGTTTTGGGGGTCCCTTCTGTGTTTTCTCCATCCCCAGCTCGGTTTTGGGGTGTGACCAGGAGGGGTTTTGGGGTCCCCTCTGTGTTTTCCCCATCTCCAGCTCAGTTTTGGGGTCACCAGGAGGAGTTTTGGGGGTCCTTTCTGTGTTTTCCCCATCCTCAGCTCTATTTGGGTGTGATCAGGAGGGGTTTTGGGGTCCCCTCTGCATTTTCTCCATACCCAGCTCAGTTTTGGGGTGGCCAGGAGGAGTTTTGGGGTCCCCTCTGCATTTTCCCCATCCCCAGCTCAGTTTTGGGGTTACCAGGAGAGGTTTTGGGGTGGCCAGGAGGGGTTTTGGGGGTCCCTTGTGCATTTTCCCCATCCTCAGCTCTATTTGGGGGTGACCAGGAGGGGTTTTGGGGGTCCCCTCTGCATTTTCCCCATCCCCAGCTCGGTTTTGGGGGTCCCTTTTGGGTTTTCCCCATCCCCAGCTCAGTTTTGGGGTTACCAGGAGAGGTTTTGGGGTGACCAGGAGGGGTTTTGGGGGTCCCTTGTGCATTTTCCCCATCCCCAGATCAGTTTTGGGGTGACCAGGAGGGGTTTTGGGGGTCCCTTGTGTGTTTTCCGCATCCCCAGCTCAGTTTTGGGGTGACCAGGAGAGGTTTTGGGGGTCCCCTCTGCATTTTCTCCATCCCCAGCTCGGTTTTGGGGGTCCCTTTTGGGTTTTCCCCATCCCCAGCTCAGTTTTGGGGTGACCAGGAGAGGTTTTGGGGTTACCAGGAGGAGTTTTGGGGGTCCCCTCTGCGTTTTCCCCATCCCCAGCTCAGTTTTGGGGCTCAATTTTGGGGTTAAACCCCACTCGGGTTTTGGGGGGAACCCAAGGGGGTGCAGCCCCCTCCAAAGCGGGGGGTACCCAAACCAAGGGGGCACAAAACCAAATAAAACAACCCCAAAAAAACTCAAAATTTCAGTTTTTTATCATCCCATAAAAGCCAGAAAAAAACCCAGAATCACCTGAAATCAAACAAACCCCGACCTCGGGGCGCATCTCCTGTCCTGCCCCCCTTTTTCCTCATAAGATGAATAAAATAAATCAAAATAACAACAAAGAAACACAAAAAAAAAATATAAAAAATTAAAAAAAAAAAATAATTTAATTCTACATACATATGTATATACACAAAAAAAAAAAAAAATGGAAAAAAATTTAAAAAAAAAATAGCAAAGCGTGGTTGAACTTTTTAAGAGAATATTATAAATACTGTAATATATCATTTTATTTTATTGGCATGCTTTTTTTTTTTGTAAATACGAAAGAACTACAAAAAAAAAAAAAAAAAAATTATAGAATGGCTTCTGGCTTATGCCATTGTCCATGGTTATTTTTATTTTTTTAAGATTTTTTCTGTTCTCCTTAGATTTTAGATAGCCAGGAAATATTCCCCAAAGCAAAAAAAAAAAATAAAATAAAATATAAAATATAAAATACAACAACAAAAAAAATTCCAAATTAAAAATCCCTCCAATAAACTAGATTTTAACAAAAAAAGCTTTATTTGCAGCAGCAAAAGTGTCGATTTTTTGGGTTCCAATGTGCAATAAATCGACAACTTCTATGCAAGATTTGGCTGAATTTCGTAATTTTTCTTAGGCTGAGTCTCGTAGGTGACGCGTTGACGTTTTGTGCTGGCAAAACTCAAAAAAACTTGGAAATAAAACCAAAAAAAAAGTCCCTTCAAACTCTGGAAATAAATGATTTATTTTGGATTTTTTGAGTTTGAGAGGCAGGAAGGGGAGGGAGGAGGTTTGGAGGTTTTGTTCTATGAAAATTAAAAGTTTTGGGGTGTTTTTTTGGGTTTTTTTTTAATTTTTTGGGGTTTTTTTTGGGTTTTTTTCCCCCAGGGTAGGTTTTTCTCTGATGGGGAAATTTTGGGTGAAAATCTCGGGGGGTTTTGGTGTCTCACCCAAATTTCACCTTTTGGGGTTTGGGGAGCAGAATTTGGGGTTAGGAAAGGCAAAATTCAAATCCATTTCCCTCCAAAATTCTCCTTTTTTGGGTTAATTTTGTCATTTTTTGGGTTCATCCAAAAGCCTGGAGGGGAGGGCGGTAACGAAATTCCATCCTGAGATGATTTATTCGCTTTTCTCTGGTTAAAATCCAGCTGGGGAAAAAGTAAATTTAAAAAGGAAATGGTAAATAATGAAGAAAAAATGGAAAAATAGGGGAAAATGGGGAAAAAACGGGAAAAAAATGGGGAAAATGGGAAAAAAATGGAAAGAAAATGGGAAAAAATTGAAGGAAAATGGAAAAAATGGGAAAAAATGGAAAGAAAAAATTTTAAAAAATGGGAAAAAAATGGAAAGAAAAATGGAAAAAAATGGGGAAAATGGGAAAAAATGGAAAGAAAATGGGAAAAAATGGGGAAAAAATGGGAAAAAAATGGAAAGAAAATGGAAAAAAAATGGGAAAAAATGGGGAAAGAATGGGAAAAAATGGAAAGAAAATGGAAAAAAATGGGAAAAATTGGAAAGAAAAAATTTTTAAAAATGGGGAAAAAAATGGAAAGAAAATGGAAAAAAATGGGGAAAATGGGAAAAAATGGAAGGAAAATGGGAAAAAATGGGAAAAAAATGGAAAGAAAATGGGAAAAAATGGGGAAAAATGGGAGAAAATGGGGAAAAAATGGGAAAAAATGGAAAAAAATGGAAAAAAATGGGAAAAAATGGGGAAAAATGGGAAAAAATGGGGAAAAATGGGAAAAGATGGAAAAAAATGGAAAAAAATGGGAAAAAATGGGGAAAAATGGGAAAAAATGGGAAAAAATGGGAAAAGAATGGGAAAAAATGGGGAAAAAATGGGAAAAAATGGAAAGAAAATGGAAAAAAAATGGGAAAAATGGGGAAAAAATGGGAAAAAATATAAAAAAAAGGAAAGGAAAGGAAAGGAAAGGAAAGGAAAGGAAAGGAAAGGAAAGGAAAGGAAAGGAAAGGAAAGGAAAGGAAAGGAAAGGAAAGGAAAGGAAAGGAAAGGAAAGGAAAGGAAAGGAAAGGAAAGGAAAGGAAAGGAAAGGAAAGGAAAGGAAAGGAAAGGAAAGGAAAGGAAAGGAAAGGAAAGGAAAGGAAAGGAAAGGAAAGGAAAGGAGAAAAGAGGAAGGAAATAAAACACAATATTTGGGGGAAAAAAAATTAATAAATTCAGTTTGAATGATTTTTTTCTGCTGCAAAAATGAAATTTAAAACCAAAAATAAGCCCAATATTTGGATGTTGAGGATTATGGTGTCAGAAGCCTCACGGTTCCTTCCTTACCCAGCGCCATCAGCGATTCCTCCGAGCCGAAAGAAGCAGAAATCCATTTCCTGTGCGCGAGGGGAGGCCGTGAGGTCCTGTCCCGGGTGTTTCTCGCACTCCTCCTCCCCTCGGAGGGTTGTTCCAGGTGTTGGGAGCTGCAGGAGGAGCTCCTGGAGGGGTTTGGGGGGTGCCGGGAGGGGCTCAGGCCCCGGCAGGTGAGGGTCACACACAGGTGAGGGTCACACACAGGTGAGGGTGACACACAGGTGAGGGTGATGCACAGGTGAAGGTCCCAGGTGAGGGTCACAGGTGAGGGTGACACACAGGTGAGGGTCACACACAGGTGAGGGTGACACACAGGTGAGGGTCCCAGGTGAGGGTCCCCAGACAGGTGAGGGTCACACCCAGGTGAGGGTCACACACAGGTGAGGGTCCCAGGTGAGGGTCCCAGGTGAGGGTCCCAGGTGAGGATGCTCCGTGCTGGATCTGCTCTGGCAGAGGAGGACGTTCAGTGATGGCTCAGCCTGAAACTGCTCACCCAATAACCCAATAACCCAATAACCCAATAACCCTATAACCCTATAACCCTCACCCTATAACCCTCACCCTATAACCCAATAACCCTATAACCCAATAACCCTATAACCCAATAACCCTATAACCCAATAACCCAATAACCCAATAACCCCTCACCCTATAACCCTATAACCCTATAACCCAATAACCCCTCACCCTATAACCCTATAACCCTATAACCCTATAACCCTCACCCTATAACCCTATAACCCAATAACCCTATAACCCTCACCCTATAACCCAATAACCCCTCACCCTATAACCCTCACCCAATAACCCCTCACCCTATAACCCAATAACCCTATAACCCTCACCCTATAATCCTATAACCCTATAATCCCTCATCCCATGGTCCCTCATCCCATAGTCCCTCACCTCTCATCCTATAATTCCCCACCCTATAAACCCTTCATCCCACAGCCCCTCACCCTATAACCCTTCATCCTATAGTCACTTATCCTATAACCCCTCACCTTACAGCCCCTCACCCTATAGCCCCTCACCCTATAGCCCCTCACCCTATAGCCCTTCATCCCATAACCCTATAGCTCCTCACCCTATAGCCCCTCACCCCTCACCTGCAGCCCCCCTCCATCATTTTTCCTACAAAGACCCCAAAAAGACCCAAATCCCCCCCGGGGGGGGCTGGGTGCTCCTGCTGCCCCCCGGTGCTGTCAGAGCCCGACCCCAGCCCCACCCTGGGGTCCCACCCTGGGGTCCCACCCTGGGGTCCCACCCTGGGGTCCCATCCTGGGGTCCCACCCTGGGGTCCCACCCCGGGGTCCCATCCTGGGGTCCCATCCTGGGGTCCCACCCTGGGGTCCCACCCTGGGGTCCCATCCGGGGTCCCACCCTGGGGTCCCATCCTGGGGTCCCATCCCGGGGTCCCACCCCGGGGTCCCATGCTGGGGTCCCACCCTGGGGTCCCACCCTGGGGTCCCACCCTGGGGTCCCATCCCGGGGTCCCACCCTGGGGTCTCTGTGCTGACCCCCCAGGCGGCCCCGGCCCCCGGCACCAGACAAAGGCAGCGGGAATTGCTTCTCCTATTTCAGTTCTGCTCATGGAATTCCCTTCCATACCAAACACAACTCTGAGTTCACCCCGGTTTAATTTAACAAATGTGGATTTTACAGCTGAATCAGGAATTGCTTTTCCTATTTAAGTTCTGGTCACTCTGGAATTCTTCCACACCAAACACAAATCTGAGTTCATCCCAATTTATTTAACAAATGTGGATTTTACAGCTGAACCCGGGAATTGCTTTTCTTATTTCAGTTCTGCTCATGGAATTCCCTTTTTTTTAGCAAACACAACTCTGAGTTCACCCCAGTTTAATTTAACAAATGTGGATTTTACAGCTGAACCAGGAATTGTTTTTCCTATTTCAGTTCTGCTCATGGAATTCTCTTCCATACCAAACACAACTCTGAGTTCACCCCAGTTTAATTTAATAAATGTGGATTTTACAGCTGAATCAGGAATTGCTTTTCCTATTTCGGTTCTGCTCTCCCCAGAATTCCCTTTTTTTTAGCAAACACAACTCTGAGTCCACCCCAGTTTATTTAACAAATGTGGATTTTACAGCCAAACCTGGAATTGTTTTTCCTATTTCAGTTCTGCTCATGGAATTCCCTTTTTTTTAGCAAACACAACTCTGAGTTCACCCCGGTTTATTTAACAAATGTGGATTTTACAGCTGAATCAGGAATTGTTTTTCCTATTTCAGTTCTGCTCATGGAATTCTCTTCCATACCGAACACAACTCTGAGTTCAGTTTAATTTAATTAAATCTGAGTTTAGTTTAATTTCGGTTTAATTTAACAAATGTGGATTTTTCTGCTGGGTTAAAGCGACCCCAGAGCTTTGGTTGCACCTCGTGTCACACACACACACACAAACTGGGAGCACTGGTTTAACTGGGCACGGGGATGGAGAATTCCCAGTTCTCCCCACCTGGAAACTCGGATCATTCCCTACCTCACAGGGGTGTTGTGAGGCTTTAATTAGCGCCCTAATGAGGGTGGCGGGCTCTGGGGGGTGAGGAGGGGGTGACAAAAATCTCTGCTGTGCCCGTCCCGCACCCTCGGCCCGGGGGGGCAGGAGCGGTTCTCCCCCCTGACACCCCCGGCTGTTCCCCCCGAGCTGCTTCATCCTCCTCCTCCTCCTCCTCTCCCACCCCCGGTTCCGCTCTCGGTTCTGTTGGACCCGGGGAGAGGAGGAGGAGGATGGAGCCGGCGGAGGAAGGAGGGACGGGCTGGGAGTTCCATGGCTGAACTTTTGAGTTCCTTTGTACTGTACATCTTTTTACTTTGGAATTTGCAATAAAGAGTTATGTCCATCTTGTTTTAACGACTTCTCCTGCCTGCCCTGTGCTTCTGTTCCCTCCTCGCTCCGGGAATTCCGGGGGTGACCGCTCCGAAATTTGGGGGGTCCAACCCCAACCCCTGCCCTGGAGGAGAATCCAGGAATTTTTTGGAGGGTTGGAGAGGGATCCAAGGCTTTGAAACCCCCCCGGGCACAGCCCAAAGCTCATCCCTGCCCTGGAGGAGAATCCAGGAATTTTTTGGAGGGTTGGAGAGGGATCCAAGGCTTTGAAACCCCCCCGGGCACAGCCCAAAGCTCATCCCTGCCCTGGAGGAGAATCCAGGAATTTTTTGGAGGGTTGGAGAGGGATCCAAGGCTTTGAAACCCCCCCGGGCACAGCCCAAAGCTCATCCCTGCCCTGGAGGAGAATCCAGGAATTTTTTGGAGGGTTGGAGAGGGATCCAAGGCTTTGAAACCCCCCCCCGGGCACAGCCCAAAGCTCATCCCTGCCCTGGAGGAGAATCCAGGAATTTCTTTGAGGGTTGGAGAGGGATCCAAGGCTTTGAAACCCCCCCAGGCACAGCCCAAAGCTCATCCCTGCCCTGGAGGAGAATCCAGGAATTTTTTGGAGGGTTGGAGAGGGATCCAAGGCTTTGAAACCCCCCCCGGGCACAGCCCAAAGCTCATCCCGAGCCCTTCCCGGCCAATTCTGGCTCCTGGTTTTGAGTCACATCAACCCCGTTCCTGCAAATCCAGGGAATTTTGGACCCCCCTGGGGTTGTGTGTCCGTCCGACCCCCCCTGCTCGCACAGGAACTGCCGAGTCCCCCCCTGCTGCCACAATTTACATTTTAAAGCTTGGGGAAAAGGCCTCGTTTCACTCCCCCGAGCAAATCCACCATGTCCCGGCTCGGTTTGCCTTCTAAAGTATTTAACACGGGATATATTGGCCCTGTATCCACCAGGAATTCAACGACATTGTCCTCAAGAACAAGAACGAGCCGAGAACGAGCCGAGAACCGAGACAGGAACGAGCCAAGAACGAGCGAAGAACCGAGCCAAGAACGAGCCAAGAACGAGCCAAGAACGAGCCAGGAACGAGCCAGGAACGAGCCAGGAACGAGCCAAGAACCGAGGCAGGAACGAGCCAAGAACGAGCCAAGAGAGAGCCAGGAACGAGCCAAGAACGAGCCAAGAACGAGCCAAGAACGAGCCAAGAACGAGCCAAGAGCGAGCCAAGAACGAGACAAGAACGAGCCAAGAACCGAGCCAAGAACGAGCCAAGAACCGAGCCAAGAACCGAGGCAGGAACGAGCCGAGAACGAGCCAGGAACGAGCCAAGAACGAGCCAAGAGAGAGCCAGGAACGAGCCAAGAACGAGCCAAGAGCGAGCCAAGAACCGAGACAGGAACCGAGACAGGAACGAGCCAGGAACGAGCCAAGAACCGAGCCAAGAACGAGCCGAGAACGAGCCAGGAACGAGCCAAGAACCGAGCCAGGAACGAGCCAAGAACCGAGCCAAGAACCGAGCCAAGAACGAGCCAGGAACGAGCCAAGAACCGAGCCAGGAACGAGCCAAGAACGAGCCAAGAACCGAGCCAGGAACGAGCCAGGAACGAGCCTCCCCTGCCCAGGAGAACACGCTGAGGCCGTGTTTGGATTCCAACCCCTCCACGAGGCTTTACTGAGCTCTGCTTTTCCTCTGGGCATCCCCTGGGCTCCGCTTTTCCTCTCGGCATCCCCCGGGCTCTGCCCTTGCTCAGGCGCTCAGGATCCTCCTCCAGTGGCAGCAATAGACGGCGGTGCCCGTGAGGAGCACGGAGCTCAGGAAGGCTCCGAACACACCCAGAAGCACGGGCCGGAGCCAGCCCAGGAGGCCGCGGCTGTAGCTGGGGGGCGGCTGCCGCTGGAAGAGCATCTCCCCGGGCAGCGGAGCCCTCCTGGCCCTGGGCTCCGGCGGCCGCAGCTGCGCCGAGCTCAGGTGCTGCACGCTCCTCCTGTAGCCCTCCACGTTCCTCCGCAGCTCCAGGCTCCGGGCTTGGTTCAGGTTTTTCCCCAGCTCCCGGGCGATGTCGGAGCGGCCGATGTGGTGCAGGGCACGGACCAGGTGGTCCCAGGTGGTCGCTTCTCCTGCTGTCACCAGCCAGAGCCGCAGCGCTTCCGAGCATCCCCGGGGGCTGCGCCCGAACCAGCGGCGGAGGACGGGGGGGTTCCCCTCGGGGGTGTTCCCCTCGGGGGTGTTCACCTTGGGGGTGTTCCCTTTTGGGGTGTTCCCCTCGGGGGTGTTCCCTTTTGGGGTGTTCCCCTCGGGGGTGTTCCCCTTGGGGGTGTTCCCCTTGGGGGTGTTCTCCTGGAGGTTGTTCTCCTGGAAGTTGTTCTTCTGGAGGTTGTTCATCTCGGGGTTGTTCCCATCGAGGTTGTTCCTCCTGGGGTTGTTCCCCTTGGGGTTGTTCTCCTGGAGGTTGTTCCCCTTGGGGTTGTTCCCCTGGAGGTTGTTCATCTCGAGGTTGTTCCCCTCGAGGTTGTTCCCCCTGGGGTTGTTCCCCCTGGGGTTGTTCCCATCGAGGTTGTTCCCCCTGGGGTTGTTCTCCTGGAGGTTGTTCATCTCGGGTTTGTTCCCACTGGGGTTGTTCCCCTTGGGGTTGTTCCGGTTGTTCTCCTGGAGGTTGTTCCCCCTGGGTTTGTTCCCCTCGAGGTTGTTCCCCCTGGGGTTGTTCCCCCCGAGGTTTTTCTCCTCGGGGACAGCTCCGGGAGGTTCCTCCAGGCTCCCCAGCTCCTCCTCGGGGCTGTTGAGCTCCGCCTGCAGCTGCCGGCACTCGGAGCCGGCCAGCAGCTCTGCGATGCGGCTCATGGTGTGCCGGCCCACGGTGGCAGCCACGGTGTCATCGCCGCGGCCACCCGAGGCCAGCAGGAGCAGGAGCAGGAGCAGGAGCGGCCTCATGGCTGGGCAGCAGCGGGGATCCGGCGTTCTGGGTGTCCCAGGAGCGGCCCTGACCTCACAGAGCCCCGCGGGTTCCATCCGCAGCCCCGGCGGATGCTGAATGCAAAGAGGAGGGAACAGAGCCTGGCTGAGTCACGGGATTCTCATTTTTGCGCTCTGAATCCTCTCAAATCTCATTTCCGACAAAACAGGAGAGAGAACCCAAACAGCCCCTGGAGAAGGACAAGAATCTCTGCACTCAAGGGCTGATGTTCCAATTAATTAATGATGGTGATGAGCTGCTTTAATGAGCAGCGAGAGTTTCACCCCCAAGGCGTCTATGAAAGAAAATCCAGAATAACAAACTTTGCTGTGCTGTTTAACACCCAGGAGAGTTTGTGTCGTTCTTCTCGCCGTTCCCAACAGAGCCACAAGCCCCCAACTTGCCCCCCAAGCGTTCCAATGTGGCCACGGGCACAAACGCGTCCCAAACCAGCCGCAGATGGAACCAAAGCTCGGTCACGCTGTGCAGGAGGAGCTCCAAGGCGATTTCAGAGCTGCCGCTGACATTTGTTCACCTCTGCGGCCGCCCTCGCTCCCCAGATCCTCACCCTGGAGCATCCCGAGCTCCACCCGTGGGGCTGCCCCGAGCTGGGGCTGCGCTCTGGGGTGGTTCCGCTCCTTGGGACACCCGGCCCGGCTCGGGGGAGCAGCCCCGGACCCTCCCCGGACCCTCCCCGGGTCCCCTCGGGTCCCCCCGGACCCTCCCCGGGTCCCCTCGGGTCCCCCCGGACCCTCCCCGGACCCTCCCCGGCTCCCCCGGGCTCCCCTCGGGTCCCTCCCCGGACCCTCCCCGGGTCCTCCCGGACCCTTCCCGGACCCTTCCCAGGTCCCCCCGGACCCTCCCCGGGTCCCCTCGGGTACCCCCGGACACTCCCCGGGTCCCCTCGGGTCCCCCCGGACACTCCCCGGACCCTCCCCGGCCCCCCCGGGCTCCCCTCGGGTCCCTCCCCGGACCCTCCCCGGCTCCCCCGAGCTCCCCTCGGGTACCCCCGGACCCTCCCCAGCTCCCCCGGGTCCCCCCGGACCCTTCCCGGACCCTCCCAGGCTCCCCCCGGACCCTCCCCGGGCCCTCCCCGGCTCCCCCGGGCTCCCCTCGGGTCCCCCCGGGTCCCCCCGGGCCCTCCCCGGCTCCCCCGGGCTCCCCTCGGGTCCCTCCCCGGACCCTCCCCGGGTACCCCCGGACCCTCCCCAGCTCCCCCGGGTCCCCCCGGACCCTCCCCGGACCCTCCCCGGACCCTCCCCGGCTCCCCCGGGTTCCCCCCGGCTCCCCCCGGACCCTCCCCGGGTCCCCTCGGGTCCCCCCGGACCCTCCCCGGGTCCCCCCGACCCTCCCCGGGCCCTCCCCGGACCCTCCCCAGGTCCCCCCGGGCTCCCCCGGGCTCCCCTCGGGTACCCCCGGACCCTCCCCGGACCCTCCCAGGCTCCCCCCGGACCCTCCCCGGACCCTCCCAGGCTCCCCCCGGACCCTCCCCGGACCCTCCCAGGCTCCCCCCGGACCCTCCCCGGGTCCCCCCGGGTCCCCCCGGACCCTCCCAGGCTCCCCCCGGACCCTCCCCGGACCCTCCCCGGGTTCCCCCGGGCTCCCCTCGGGTACCCCCGGACCCTCCCCGGCTCCCCCGGACCCCGACGTGGCAGAGCCGGCCCCAGGATGGGCTGAGGAGCCACGAGGTGGCAACAGAGCCCCGAGGCTCCTCCAGCGCGCTCCTCCCATCGTGAAAACCGCGATTTTCCCCCAAAAAATCCCTTCTGGAGCCTCGATTTCACCCCCAAAAAAAAACCCCTGGAACCGCGATTTTCCCCCCAAAAAATCCATTCTGGAACCGCGATTTCACCCCAAAAAAAAACCCCTGGAACCGCGATTTTCCCCCCAAAAAATCCCTTCTGGAACCGCGATTTCACCCCAAAAAACCCCCCTGGAACCGCGACTTCACCCCCCCAAAAATCCATTCTGGATCCGCGATTTTCCTCCCCAAAAAATCTCCATGGAAACGCGATTTTCCCCCCAAAAAATCCCTCTGGAGCCACGATTTTCCCCCCCAAAAAAACCCTAAGAAACCGCGATTTTCCCTCCCAAAAAATCCCCTTTGGAACCGCGATTTCACCCCAAAAAAAACCCCCTGGAACCGCGACTTCACCCCCCAAAAAATCCATTCTGGATCCGAGATTTTCCCTCCCCAAAAATCCCTTTGGAACCGCGATTTTCCTCAAAAAAAAATCCCTCTGAAACCGCGATTTCACCCCCAAAATCCCCTCTGGAACCGCGATTTTCCTAAAAAAAAAAATCCCTCTGGAACAGCGATTTTCCCCAAAAAAACCCTAAAAAAACTGCGATTTTCCCCCCAAAAAATCCCCTTTGGAACCGCGATTTCACCCCAAAAAACCCCCCTGGAACCGCGATTCCCCCTCCTCAACACCCCAAGGCCAGGATTTGTTCAGGTAATCTCTTTAATACTGTGTAATATTAATTTTTTTCTTTTTATCTTTTTTTTTTTCTCTTTTTTTTTTTTTTTTTTGCCTTTTTTTCCTCTTTTTTTAAAATACAGCATTTCTTGAGGTAGACCATCCCAGCCCTAGAGCTTCTCAGACATCAATAAGACATGAATTAAATACTTTCATGTACAAATACGTTGCAAAAAATGAGGTAGAAATGGTTACAGAGAGTGTACAAATAGGATAATTAATAATTAATAATTAATAATAAGTCTTCAGGAAGCCGGCACGACTTTTTGGAGGTGGGAGGCAAAGTTAATGCCCTGGATGTAATAAAAAAATGGGGAAAACAGGGAAAAAATGGGAAAAAAACCCCGTGAGGGGTTTGTTCTCTCTGCTCACCACACCCTGAGGTTTTGGGGGGCTGCTCTGGGGGAGGGGGAGAGGGATTTAAAACACTAAAAATAATTAAAATCAACACTAAAAATAATTAAAATTCACATTTTTTTTAAATGGGGAAAACCCCACAAAGAGGCAGAGAGGGGTGGGATGGGCTGGGGGCTTTTTAAAACTCGTTCAGCCCCGCTGGGATTATTTTTTTAGGGGTTGGGAGGGGGAAAATTTGGGGGAAAATTTGCCAAATCTGCTCCAAAAAGCGGTGCCAGCGACATCTCCCAAGCTACGGCACTAAATTTCCCACTGAAGACACGTTACTCCACCAAACGCTACAATAAACCGTGTTAAAACCAAAAAAAAAACCCCCAAAAAATCAAAATTTCAAATAAAATTATGGCATAATATAAGCGGAAAGCACCTGAAATACATTCAAATTTCATATTTGTAACAGCTTCAAGTTTATTTTTCCTTTTATTTCTTCCTTTCTTCAACCCCCTTTTTTTGGGGGGTAAATGAAGGAGGCAGCTTTGTCCCAGGTGGGAAAAACTCTTAAAAAAAAAAAAAATTCCTTTTTTTTTTTATTTTCTGAGAAGATAAAAAGTGTTTTTTTTTAAAAAAAAAAAAACAAAACATTCTTTAGTTTTTTTCTGAGGTAATTTTTTTTTTTTCCTGAGTAGTTAAAAAGAAATAAAAAAAAAAAAACAAACGAACAAAAAAACGCTACAGAGCTTACAAAAATAAAAAACCCGAGTCTAGGATATTCAAAAATCTACGGCATTTTACTCCAAAAAAATTTGGTTTTGGGGTGGTTTGGGGTCTGACCCCCTGGTTTGGGGTGCAACCTCCTTGTTTTGGGTTGAAATTCCCTGGTTTTGGGATGAAATTCCCTGGTTTTGGGATGAAATTCCCTGGTTTTGGGTTGAAATTCCCTGGTTTTGGGCTGAAATTCCCTGGTTTTGGGCTGAAATTCCCTGGGTTTGGGTTGAAATTCCCTGGTTTTGGGTTGAAATTCCCTTGCTTTGGGCTGGAATTCCCTGGTTTTGAGATGAAATTCCCCGGTTTTGGGATGAAATTCCCTGGTTTTGGGTTGAAATTCCCTGGTTTGGGCTTAAATTCCCTGGTTTTGGGCTGAAATTCCCTGGGTTTGGGTTGAAATTCCCTGGTTTTGGGATGAAATTCCCTGGTTTTGGGATGAAATTCCCTGGTTTTGGGTTGAAATTCCCTGGTTTTGGGCTGAAATTCCCTGGTTTCGGGTTGAAATTCCCTGGGTTTGGGTTGAAATTCCCTGGTTTTGAGATGAAATTCCCTGGGTTTGGGATGAAATTCCCTGGTTTTGGGTTGAAATTCTCTGGTTTTGGGCTGAAATTCCCTGGTTTTGGGATGAAATTCCCTGGTTTGGGTTGAAATTCCCTGGTTTTGGGATGAAATTCCCTGGTTTTGGGTTGAAATTCCCTTGTTTTGGGTTGAAATTCCCTGGTTTTGAGATGAAATTCCCTGGTTTTGAGATGAAATTCCCAGGTTTTGGGTTGAAATTCCCAGGTTTTGAGTTGAAATTCCCTGGTTTTGGGCTGAAATTCCCTAGTTTTGGGCCAAAATTCCCTGGTTTTGGGCTGAAATTCCCTGCTTTTGGGCTGAAATTCCCTGGTTTTGAGATGAAATTCCCTGGTTTTGGGTTGAAATTCCCTGCTTTTGGGTTGAAATTCCCTGGTTTGGGCTAAAATTCCCTGGTTTTGGGTTGAAATTCCCTGGTTTTGGGATGAAATTCCCTTGCTTTGGGCTGAAATTCCCTTGCTTTGGGCTGGAATTCCCTGGTTTTGAGATGAAATTCCCTGGATTTGGGATGAAATTCCCTGGTTTTGGGTTGAAATTCCCTGGTTTTGGGCATCTCCCCTTTCCCCGATCAGGTGAGAAGGGGCTCCAAAGACACCCGAGGTATTTTTGTTGGGAATAATTAAAAAAAAAAAAGCAATTAAAAACCCCAAAAAAACCAAACCAACCCCCCAATTAAAAACCAACACTAAAGCTTTGGGGTGGATGGGGGGAGCTCCTGAATCCGTCGCCGGATCCCGATGCCGGAAAATCTCCCGGGGCGCCTCCGGCCCCGCCGGCATCGCCGATCCAGGCACGGAGGGTCGGGAAAATAATAAATAGCTTATCCTGAGTCGTGGGCGAGGCTTCCCCAAAAATGCAAAAAAACAAAACAACAGCCTGTAAAAAATCCCTGGATGAGTCCGAAATAGGAAAGGCCAGGCCGGGCCAGCATCACCGGTGTCCCCAAGCCCGCCGGGTGTCACCCACCCCTCAGTGCCTGGTGCCGTACATCTTATCCCAGTCCAGGAACAAGTCCAGCTCCTTTTGGGACACACCCGGGCGCACCTTGCACAGAGCTTTCTCCAGGTCCTGGTAGGATGTGGGGGGTCCTGGCAGGGCGCGGCGAGCGGCCCCGGCGTGCTGGCACAGCCGCAGCAGCTCGGCGCAGGAGAAGCTCTCGGTGCGTTGGGCCAGCGCCGCCAGCTCGCGCTCGCCCAGGCAGCAGCTCTGCCTGGCCAGGGCCTGGCGGAGGATCTGGCGTCGCGCCTCGCCGTCCGGTGGCGGGATGTAGAGCCGCGTGCCGAAGCGCCGGTGCGACGCCTCGTCGATGCTGCCGGGCCGCGCCGTGGTGCCGATGACCACCACGTTCCGCTCGGATGAGGTGGCCACGTCGTCCAGGTAGGAGAGGAGCTGGGATTTGAGGCCACCCGCCTGGCCGCCGTCCTCGCCCGGCCGCGCCGCCAGCAAGGAATCGGCCTCGGTGATGAGCACCACGGAGGGCTGCCGGCAGCTGGCCACCAGGAACACGGTCTGGAGAATCTTCTCGGCTTCGGCCTTCCAGGTGGACAGCAGCGCGGCGCCGCTGAGGCGCAGCAGGGTGGAACCCAGCTGGGTGGAGACGCAGCGGCCCAGCAGCGACTTGCCGGTGCCGCGGGGCCCGAAGAGCAGCAGGGTCCGCAGCGGGTGGCTGGCACCGCTGCAGGAGCCGGGCCGCAGGATGGGCCACAGCAGCTCCTCCTCGATGGCCGCCTTGACGCCCGCCCGCCCGGCGATGTCCGACCACTGCACCGGCGGCCCCCGCTCCACCACCTTGGTGTTCACCAGCTCCAGCACCAGCGGGTCGACGTTCTTGGGCTGCTCCTCCAGCGGGGCGAAGCCCAGAGCTTTGGGGGGCAGCCGCAGCGGGAAGGGGGGTCCCGGCTCGGCCGTGCGCTCCCCGTTGGCCAAGGTGGGGCTGAACTTCTCGAAGGGCTCTGCCGGCCGCAGGGCAGCGTCCCTGGAGCCGTAGGGTGGCGAGGCCATGCCCTTCATCTGCTGCCCGCCGAACTTTCCGCCGTGTTCCTCGGCGCTCCCAGCCGCCGGGGGCTTCCCGGCTTTGAAGGGCACCTGCGGGGAGTCGCCGCCGCCGGCGAAGCCGTTCCCCCGGCACTCGCCGTTGTCCGACAGCGGGTACGGGGACTTTGGCTGCTCGTAGCTGTATTTCCTGTACCTGCCCTCGCCGTCATCCTCCCCGCCCATGTCGAACGCCTTCCTCTTCAGCGTGCCCGCCGCCTCGGTGCCCAGCGGCGGCACGGCCAGCGAGCCCAGCGCAGCCCCCTGGTAGCCGTAGCCAGGGACCCCCGGCGGGCGGGCGGGGGGCGGCGGGGCCGGGATGGGGGTGGGCGCGGCGATGCCGGAGGGCAGGTAGGAGGCTGCCGAGGGGTGCGGAGGGTGGATGCCCCCGTAGCCCGGCTGCGGAGCGTAGCTGCCCGCCGTGTAGTTGTAGACGGGGCCCGAGGAGCCGTAAGCGGGCACCAGGGCGGGCGAGGGGTGCGCCGGCTGCAGGAGCCCCGAGCTGTGCAGGGCGGGGGGATGCGGCGGGGGCAGCGCCGCCGGGGGCTGGGTGCAGTAGCCCGAGGGCAAATAGGTGCCACCGTAAGCCGAGGGGTACTCCTGAGCCGCCCCGAGCGGCCCGGAGCCGGCGGCGGCCGCCCCGCAGGAATTACCGGCAGCGTACACCGGCTCGCTGAGGTTGGGCAGCACCGGGGAGCCCCCCAGCCCCATGGCCCCGCTGCCGGCGGGCACGGCCGGTGGCACCGAGCCCTTGGCGAGCCCATCGGCGATGGGGGCCAGCGGGTAGGAGCCGTCAGAGCCCCCCGGCCAGGGCTCCCCGTCCCCTTTCTGGCCGTTCACGGGGCCGAAGGCGCCGTCCCCGTACCCGGCGAGCGTGGGGCGCTCGTAGGGCGAGTCCAGCACCCCCGAGTACTTCTCGGCGTACCTCTTGAGGAGGTTGGAGGCCGTGAGAGCCGAGATGTCATCGTTGGCCCAGGCGTAGTTGAAGCGCTGGCGGGTGCTGGGGTACAGGTCGGACTTGTGGGCCGGCGAGGAGGTGGTGGAGGAGACGTCCAGGTGCTGCTCCGGCCACTGGTTCAGGGACTGGGCATGCTCTGGTGACCAGTGCATCTTCGACAGACCTGTGGGCACGGGACAGCGCGGGTGAGAGCAGAGGAACGGGAATTCTGCACCCAAAACCTGCTCTGCTGCCCTGTCCCGGGCTGGGAGCGCCTGCTCGGGTGTTCTGAGCTTGGGGAAACCTTCAGGGCCACTGAGGCCAAGCTTTGACCGGTCCCCACCTCATCACCCGGGCCACCTCCAGCTGTCCCTGCGGTGACGCCACCACGTCCCTGTCCAGGCCAATCCAACGCTCCCTGAGAGGGAATTCTCCACCCTAAAACCTCCTCTGGCCACCTCCTGCTGGGGCTGCCACCTCCTGCTCCAGCCCTGAGGGTGGTGGCAGTGTCCCCAAATCTCCTCTGGCCACCTCCTGCTGGGGCTGCCACCTCCCTCCAACCCCGAGGGTGGTGGCAGTGTCCCCAAACCTCCTCTGGTCACCTCCCTCCAGCCCCGAGGGTGGTGGCAGTGTCCCCAAACCTCCTCTGGTCACCTCCCTCCAGCCCCGAGGGTGGTGGCAGTGTCCCCAAACCTCCTCTGGCCACCTCCTGCTGGGGCTGCCACCTCCTGCTCCAGCCCCGAGGGTGGTGGCAGTGTCCCCAAACCTCCTCTGGCCACCTCCTGCTCCAGCCCCGAGGGTGGTGGCAGTGTCCCCAAACCTCCTCTGGCCACCTCCTGCTCCAGCCCCGAGGGTGGTGGCAGTGTCCCCAAACCTCCTCTGGCCACCTCCTGCTCCAACCTCGAGGGTGGTGGCAGTGTCCCCAAACCTCCTCTGGTCACCTCCTGCTCCAGCCCCGAGGGTGGTGGCAGTGTCCCCAAACCTCCTCTGGTCACCTCCTGCTCCAGCCCCGAGGGTGGTGGCAGTGTCCCCTCCCCTCCCCACTGTCCCCAGCCCCTCGGGGGACACCGAGGCCGGGGCCAGGTGGGGACCTCGTGCCCTCCTCGCTCTCTGCCGCGGCCTCTCAGCCGCTCTGCACAATAAGATTAATTTAATGCTTTAATTGACTTATGGGGCACTTTGGATATCGAAGTTCCACCAGAGGATTCCGGGCCTCCTGTCATTGGCAAAGCTCTCCTGACGGATAAAATCACAGGGGATCCTCCTGGAGCTGCCCGTGGGGCTGGGGGAAAATGCACCCAAAAGCTTGAAAAGGAAAAAAGGAGCATTTGGCTGGTTCTGAGATGAACAAGGCATTTCCCCTAATTTTTTATATTTTTTTTTAGGGAATTAAAGCAGCAGGAGTTTCCATCCTCGCTCAGTGGGTGCAGGGCCCCCCAGGAATGTCAGGATTTGATTTGGGGACACCAGGGGAGGTGTCTGAGCGCTCCAGTACAACCAGTAAATCCCAGTGCCATTCCCAGGAATGCCAGGATTTGATTTGGGGGCACCAGGGGAGGTGTCCGAGCGCTCCTGGGAGCCACCAGTACAACCAGTAAATCCCAGTGCCATTCCCAGGAGCCACCAGTACAACCAGTAAATCCCAGTGCCATTCCCAGGAATGTCAGGGTTTGATTTGGGGGCAGCAGGGGCGGTGTCTGAGCTCTCCAGTACAACCAGTAAATCCCAGTGCCATTCCCAGGAATGCCAGGATTTGATTTGGGGGCACCAGGGGCGGTGTCTGAGCCCTCCTCGGAGCCACCAGTACAACCAGTAAATCCCAGTGCCATTCCCAGGAGCCACCAGTACAACCAGTAAATCCCAGTGCCATTCCCAGGAGCCACCAGTACAACCAGTAAATCCCAGTGCCATTCCCAGGAGCCACCAGTACAACCAGTAAATCCCAGTGCCATTCCCAGGAATGTCAGGGTTTGATTTGGGGGCACCAGGGGCGGTGTCCGAGCCCTCCTGGGAGCCACCACCAGTACAACCAGTAAATCCCAGTGCCATTCCCAGGAGCCACCAGTACAACCAGTAAATCCCAGTGCCATTCCCAAGCTCCTGATGACAGCAGGGCAGCGACAAACCCCAAACACCCGAACAAAACGAGTTGAGCCCGGCCCAGCAAACCCCTTAAAAACACGGGAGAAATAAAAAAAAACCCAAAAGCCATGGAAAAAACAAAAAAAAAAGGTGGAAAAGGCAGAGAGGGGGGAGGGCGGCGGGCAGGGAGGAGCTGTCAGGGTTGGAATGGGAGGTGAATGAGTGGCGGAGCGGGACAGATGTTTCAATGCTCCCCTTGGCAGTGTGAGAAAATTACTGTCCAGTGACCAAATGGCCGGGCCGGTTCCCACCCTCGCTGCTGCCCATTATCCCCAGCACAAGACAAAGGCGGGCAGGGGGGCTGGGCAGGGAGAATCCCATTGTTCCCGCCCGCCCTAATTATGGAAATCTTGTTAATCTATTCAGCAGCGAGTCTGAACTGGGCTTTTGTTCGGGGGGTTTGCAGCGGGGGTGTCCAACGGCTGGGAGCGGGGATGGGGTGCGCTGCCTCCCCCCGGGAACAGCCAGGAGGCCGAGGGGAGCGGCCCCGCCGCGGCTCCGGGGAGCCAGGGGGGTGCGTTTGCTCTGGAGAGCCCTGGAGCTCGCGGGGATGGTGCTGGAAAAACACCTGGGGGGCAAATGCCAGCGGGGTGACCCCCCCAGAGCAGGGTCTGCAGACGGCTGAGCCGGCCCCGCGTCACGGGGGGATGGAGAGGGGGCTCCGGTGGCTCTGGAGGGAAGAGCAAACAGGATGGACGCAGGATGGACATTCCAGAATGGCCAGTGGCCAGTGGCCAGATCTCCAGTGGCCAGATCTCCAATGGCCAGATCTCCAGTGGCCAGATCTCCAATGGCCAGATCTCCAATGGCCAGTGGCCAGATGTCCAATGGCCAGTGGCCAGATCTCCAATGGCCAGATGTCCAATGGCCAGATCTCCAATGGCCAGATCTCCAATGGCCAATGTACAGATGTCCAGAAGTCCAAAATGTCCAATGTCCAGAATGCCCAGCTGTCCAGTGTCCAATGTCCAGAATGTCCAGTGTCCAATGTCCAATGTCCAGATGTCCAATGTCCAGAATATCCAATGTCCAGCTGTCCAATGTCCACTGTCCAGAATGTCCAGATGTCCAATGTCCAGAATGTCCAGTGTCCAATGTCCAATGTCCAGATGTCCAATGTCCAGAATGCCCAGCTGTCCAGTGTCCAATGTCCAGAATGTCCAGTGTCCAATGTCCAATGTCCAGAATATCCAATGTCCAGCTGTCCAATGTCCAATGTCCAGAATGTCCAGATGCCCAGCTGTCCAGCTGTCCAATGTCCACTGTCCAGAATGTCCAGATGTCCAATGTCCAGAATGTCCAGATGTCCAGTGTCCAGAATATCCAATGTCCAGCTGTCCAATGTCCAATGTCCAGCTGTCCAGCTGTCCAATGTCCACTGTCCAGAATGTCCAGATGTCCAATGTCCAGAATGTCCAGTGTCCAGAATATCCAATGCCCAGATGTCCAATGTCCAGAATATCCAATGTCCAATGTCCAGCTGTCCAGATGTCCAGTGTCCAATGTCCAGCTGTCCAGATGTCCAGAATGTCAGATGTCCAGCTGTCCAGATGTCCAATGTCCAATGTCCAGATGTCCAATGTCCAGCTGCCCAGCTGTCCAGATGTCCAATGTCCAATGTCCAGAATGTCCAGAATGTCCAGCTGTCCAATGTCCAGCTGTCCAGCTGTCCAGCTGATTCCGATGGGAATTCAGCCGGAGGCTGAGCCCGTCTGTCACCATGGGAGAAATGGGAATGGGAAAAGGGAGCCCTGGGCTGGGAATGAATTCTGATCCTGGGGAGTCCCAGCCCCATCCAGAAATTAATTTGAATTAATTCTGATATTGGGGAGTCCCAGCCCCATCCAGAAATTAATTTGAATTAATTCTGATATTGGGGAGTCCCAGCCCCATCCAGAAATTAATTTGAATTAATTCTGATATTGGGGAGTCCCAGCCCCATCCAGAAATTAATTTGAATTAATTCTGATCCTGGGGAGTCCCAGCCCCATCCAGAAATTAATTTGAATTAATTCTGATATTGGGGAGTCCCAGCCCCATCCAGAAATTAATTTGAATTAATTCTGATCCTGGGGAGTCCCAGCCCCATCCAGAAATTAATTTGAATTAATTCTGATATTGGGGAGTCCCAGCCCCATCCAGAAATTAATTTGAATTAATTCTGATATTGGGGAGTCCCAGCCCCATCCAGAAATTAATTTGAATTAATTCTGATATTGGGGAGTTCCAGCCCCATCCAGAAATTAATTTGAATTAATTCTGATATTGGGAATCCCCAGTATTTTAATTAATCCCCAGTGAATTTTAATTAATTCTGATACAGACCCTCAGCCCAACAAGAAATGAATTTGAATTAATTCTATACTGGGGAGCCCCATCCCCATCCATAAATTAATTCGAATTAATTCTGATCCAGATCCCCATCCATAAATGAGTTTGAATTAATTCTGATCCAGATCCCCATCCATAAATGAGTTTGAATTAATTCTGATCCAGATCCCCATCCATAAATGAGTTTGAATTAATTCTGATCCAGATCCCCATCCATAAATGAGTTTGAATTAATTCTGATCCAGACCCCCATCCCCAGCCAGAAATGAATTTGAATTAATTCTGATATTGGGGAGCCCCATCCCCATCCATAAATTAATTTGAATGAATTCTGATCCAGATCCCCATCCATAAATTAATTTGAATTAATTCTGATCCAGATCCCCATCCATAAATTAATTTGAATTAATTCTGATCCAGATCCCCATTTATAAATTAATTTGAATGAATTCTGATCCAGATCCCCATCCATAAATGAGTTTGAATTAATTCTGATCCAGATCCCCATCCATAAATGAGTTTGAATGAATTCTGATCCAGATCCCCATCCATAAATGAGTTTGAATTAATTCTGATCCAGATCCCCATCCATAAATTAATTTGAATTAATTCTGATCCAGATCCCCATCCATAAATGAGTTTGAATTAATTCTGCTTGTGTCACCCCCATCCCCATCCCTCCCCATCGCATTTTTCTCCTCGGTGCCTCTGGAATTCCGCAGGGAATGGAGCCCCAGCTCCTCTTTTCCATCATTTCCATCATTCCCGGCCATCCCGGATGATGGATCCCGTTCCCATCCCCTGGGATCCATCCCAGCCCCACCCAACCGTGCCCAGACCTTTTGTTTTCACAAACCTTTTTTCACTCTCCTTTTTCCAGCACTGGAACCCCCCCAGCTCCCTCCTGCACCCCTTCCCCTGATGGATTCTCCAGAAATTCCCTTTTTTTGGGGGGTTTGCTTTGCCCCAGGTTGTTTGGATGCATTTGGATTTTGGGGATTTATTTCCCTTCTGCAGCCTGGGATTGTCCAGGTTATAAACCAATTATTTATTAATAGAATATTAATATATAATATATAATATAATATATAAAATATAAAATATAAAATATAAAATATAATATATATTATATAATATATAATACATAATATATAATATATAATATATAATATATAATATATAATATATAATATATAATATATAATATATAATATATAATATATAATATATAATATAATTATATTATATATTCTATTATATATTAATATTATATTAATAAATAAATTGGTTATATTTATTATATATATAATATATATATGTATTATATTATATATTATATATATTTATTATATATATTATATATATATTTATTATGTATAACATAATTATAATTATATTATAATATAAAATATAATTTTAATTATATTATAATATATATAATATAATATATTAATAAATATATTATCATTTACATATTCATTTATTTGTTTCGGTATTTATGTTTCTGGATCTATTTTTATGTTGATGTATTTATAGAAATAGATTTAGTATATTTATTTTTATATATATTTATATATAATAAATATTTAATTTATTTATACACTACATGATATATAATATATATTAAAATATATTATATATTATAATATATTATATATTAGATAATATATTATATAATATATATTTGCATAATTAAATTATATATATTATATACAATAATATTGTATTATATAATATTATATAATTATATATCTATTATATATATTATAATATTATATAGTATATTATATAGTATATATAATATTATATATAATCATATAAATGTCAATATATTAAATATATGGAATATATAATTATATATATATATATAATATGGTGAATTTGGTAAATTTGGTGAATTTGGTGGATTTGATGAATTTGGTGGATTTGATAAATTTGATAAATTTGGTGAATTTGGGGGGTTTGGTGAATTTGGTAAATTTGGTAAATTTGGTGGATTTGGTAAATTTGATGAATTTGGGGAATTTGGGGAATTTGGTGAATTTCTGTTGGCAGAACCGAGGAGGTGGCGATGCTGGGGACGAGGCTGGAGCTGGGATTGGTGGCATCTGGAGATTCCTCTGGCCACCAATGCCACCAGTGACCCTCTGGTCACCAATGCCACCAGTGACCCTCTGGCCACCAATGCCACCAGTGACCCTCTGGTCACCAGTGCCACCCCTGCTCTGTGACCCTCTGGCCACCAATGCCACCAGTGACCCTCTGGTCACCAATGCCACCCCTGCTCTGTGACCCTCTGGCCATCAGTGCCACCCCAGTGACCCTCTGGTCATCAGTGCCACCCCTGTGACCTCCTGGCCACCAATGCCACCAGTGACCCTCTGGCCACCAATGCCACCAGTGACCCTCTGGCCACCAGTGCTGCCCCATATATTTGAATATTTATATTTATATTTATATTTATATTTATATTTATATTTATATTTATATTTATATTTATATTTACAGTTCTTTGGTGTAGAACCCCAAACCCCATGCACAGAGCCAGCTGCTGTATATACATATATGTGTGTGTGTGTGTGTGTATATATATATGTATATATATATATATATATAAATATATATATATTTATATATATGTGTATATAAATATACAATATATATATATATATACACGCATGATACATATAATAATATACAGAATAGAATAGAATAATATATTAAATTAAAATAATTAATATGTTACAATATAATATTATACCCTGACCAGGGATAAAATCTCAGCACCCCAATCCAGGATAAAACCTCCACATGCCAATCCAGGATAAAATCTCAGCATCCCAATCCAGGGAGATCTCAGCATCCCAATCTGGGATAAAATCTCCACACCCCAATCCAGGATAAAATCTCCACACCCCAATCCATGGAGATCCCAGCACCCCAATCCAGGGAGACCCCAGCACCCCAATCCATGGAGATCCCTCCTCACACCACAAAATAAACCTCGCTGGGGGAGATGGAGCTGAGCCAGCAGCTCCCTGAGGGATCCAGGAGGGAATTCCTGGAGCAGGAGAAGATCCAGGATGGGATTCCTGGAGTGGGAGAAGATTCCTGGAACAGGAGAAGATTCCTGGAACAGGATTAGATCCAGGATGGGATCCCTGGAACAGGATTAGATCCAGGATGGGATCCCTGGAACAGGATTAGATCCAGGGTGGGATCCCTGGAACAGGAGAAGATCCAGGATGGGATCCCTGGAACAGGAGAAGATCCAGGATGGGATCCCTGGAACAGGAGAAGATCCAGGATGGGATCCCTGGAACAGGATTAGATCCAGGATGGGATCCCTGGAACAGGATTAGATCCAGGGTGGGATCCCTGGAACAGGAGAAGATCCAGGATGGGATCCCTGGAACAGGAGAAGATCCAGGATGGGATCCCTGGAACAGGAGAAGATCCAGGATGGGATCCCTGGAACAGGAGAAGATCCAGGATGGGATCCCTGGAACAGGATTAGATCCAGGATGGGATCCCTGGAACAGGATTAGATCCAGGGTGGGATCCCTGGAACAGGAGAAGATCCAGGATGGGATCCCTGGAACAGGAGAAGATCCAGGATGGGATCCCTGGAACAGGAGAAGATCCAGGATGGGATCCCTGGAACAGGAGAAGATCCAGGATGGGATCCCTGGAACAGGATTAGATCCAGGATGGGATCCCTGGAACAGGATTAGATCCAGGATGGGATCCCTGGAACAGGATTAGATCCAGGATGGGATCCCTGGAACAGGATTAGATCCAGGGTGGGATCCCTGGAACAGGATTAGATCCAGGGTGGGATCCCTGGAGTGGGAGAAGATTCCTGGAACAGGATTAGATCCAGGATGGGATCCATGGAACAGGATTAGATCCAGGATGGGATCCCTGGAACAGGATTAGATCCAGGATGGGATCCCTGGAGTGGGAGAAGATTCCTGGAACAGGATTAGATCCAGGATGGGATCCATGGAACAGGAGAAGATCCAGGATCCCATCCCTGGAACAGGATTAGATCCAGGATGGGTGGCGTTCCCACCCTCAGGAATATCTCCTCGATTCGGAGGATGTAAAATTGATCCTCTTGGCCTCAGGCTGCATTTCACCACCCCAAAATCAACCCAATTTTAGGATTTTCTCCTCCCGTGGGTGTGGGGTGAGCGCTCCCAGCCCTCGGGCGGATTATCCCGGGGATTTGGGAAAAGCAGCAGCAGCAGGATGGGACCCCAGCTATGAAACAGAGAAACTCCCGGAGCTGCAGCAGGTGGAGGAAACATCCCTGGGCTGGGAATCTCCCCAGGGGTTTGTCACCCCTGGAACCTCCTCAGCCGCCGGGTCCCGCATCCACAGCACCCAGGGAACGGCGCCGAGGAGATTTCTCAGCCTTTACTCCTCGTTTTCCCCTGGAAACGGGAGAACTCGGAGGGGATGGAAGGGTTTGGGGCACCAAAACCGAAATGCTGCAAAATGCCCAGGCCAGCCCTGGGGAGGGGAAAAAAGGGAGGGAGGGGAGGGGAGAAGAGCGGCTCCAGATAAGGAATTGTTAACATGATCCATATGGTCAGCACCGCGCTGTTTAACCAAAATGATAATGGCAAAAGGGAAGAATGCAGCGGGGGCTCGGCGGGAGAACAAAGGCGGCCACAGAGCCCTTCCCTGCCCCTGGAATCCTGAGCTGTTCCCAACCTTCCCTGCCCCTGGAATTCTGAGCTGCTCAAATCCTTCCCTGCTCCAGGAATCCTGAGCTGCTCAAAACCTTCCCTGCCCCTGGAATTCTGAGCTGTTCCCAACCTTCCCTGCTCCAGGAATCCCAAGCCGGCACAAACCATTCCCTGCCCCAGGAATCCTGAGCTGCTCAAAACCTTCCCTGCTCCAGGAATTCTGAGCTGTTCCCAACCTTCCCTGCTCCAGGAATCCTGAGCTGTTCCCAACCTTCCCTGCCCCTGGAATTCTGAGCTGCTCAAAACCTTCCCTGCCCCAGGAATCCTGAACCATTCCAAACCCTTTCCCTGCCCCAGGAATTTCGAGCCATTCCAAACCCTTTCCCTGCCCTGGGAATCCTGAACCATTCCAAACCCTTTCCCTGCTCTGGGAATTTCGAGCTGCCCCAGGAATCTCGAGCTGGAAGAGCTGGTGATCACAAACCCCTTCCCTGCCCCAGGAATTTCGAGCCATTCCAAACCCTTTTTCCCTGCCCCAGGAATCCTGAACCATTCCAAACCCTTTTTCCCTGCCCCAGGAATCCTGAATTGTTCCCAACCTTCCCTGCCCCAGGAATTTCGAACCATTCCAAACCCTTTCCCTGCCCCAGGAATCCTGAACCATTCCAAGCCCTTTTTCCCTGCTCCAGGAATCCTGAACCATTCCAAACCCTTTCCCTGCCTCAGGAATTTCGAGCCATTCCAAACCCATTCCCTGCCTCAGGAATCCTGAACCATTCCAAACCCTTTTTCCCTGTCCCAGGAATCCCGAGCTGTTCCAAACCCTTTCCCTGCCCTGGGAATCCTGAACCATTCCAAACCCATTCCCTTTCCCTGGGAATTCTGAACCATTCCAAGCCCTTTTTCCCTGCCCTGGGAATCCCAAGCTGTTCCAAACCCTTTCCCTGCCCCAGGAATCCTGAACCATTCCAAACCATTTTTCCCTGCCCTGGGAATCCTGGGAATCCAGAGGCTGCTCCCCCATTCCCCACTCCAGGAATTGTGGCTGAGCCCCAAAACCGCCCCCGGCTCCTTCCCCCTCCACAAAATCTCTCCTAAAAACACAAACAAACCCTGCTAAAAACAGGGAGCGAAACCCCAAATAAATTTATCTGTATCTCTAACGATATTTTCATTTTCCATCGAAACGGGGGCAGGACTGGGGGGATGCAAAGACGGAGCCCGTTCCTGTCGGATCTGGGATGAATTCAGGCCTGGCTGCTGATGTTATTCCAGGATCCCGTGGTTTTCCAAGGAACACAATGCAGTGCGTGCCATTCATTATCCCGCCAGTCCCCCAAGAGAAAATGTCAACACACTTCTGCCGGAGAGAGCTAAAACAAATGTTTAATGTGATAAACAAGCGCCAGGCCTCAGCCCCCGCTGAAATGTTTAATTCAGAATCACCTCCAGAGCAAACAGGAGCCCGCATGGGAAATGCTGGCAGAACCTCAGCGATTCCCAGCAGGAAATCCATCCCCAGCCATTCCAGCGCCCTCCGCGGAGCCACGGCCACACCAAACACGCAAATCCTGCCCCAAATTCCCTCAAATCTGTCACAAAAGCTTCGACCACAAACGCTCGGTTTTGGTGGAAAACCAGGAATGAGGTGAACCAGCACATGGCGACTCCAAACCAAAAGAATTTTGGAGCACACGGGATAAAGGGGTTTTAAAATGATGTTTTTCCCCCGTCCCAGCCACGAGCGAAAAACTCCAGGTTTAGAATAAAAATAATGTAAAATAAAAAATAATTTAAAATAAAAATCATTTAAAATAAAAAGAATTTAAAATAATAAAAATAACTTAAAATAAAAATAACTTAAAATAAAAATAATATAAAATAAAAATAATTTAAAATAATAGAAATAATTTAAAATAAAAATAATTTAAAATAATAAAAATAATTTAAAATAAAAATAACTTAAAATAAAAATAATTTAAAATAAAAATAATTTAAAAGAATAGAAATAATTTAAAATAAAAATAATTTAAAATAATAAAAATAATTTAAAATAAAAATAACTTAAAATAAAAATAATTTAAAATAAAAATAATATAAAATAAAAATAACATAAAATAAAAATAATTTAAAATAAAAATAATATAAAATAAAAATAATATAAAATAAAAATAACATAAAATAAAAATAATTTAAAATAAAAATAATTTAAAATAAAAATAATTTAAAATAAATTAACTTAAAATAAAAATAACTTAAAATAAAAATAACTTAAAATAAAAATAATATAAAATAAAAATAATATAAAATAAAAATAATTTAAAATAAAAACAATATTAAATAAAATTAATTTAAAATAAAAATAATTTAATTTCTTTTTTTTTTTTTAAAAAAAGGAGCTTTCAGGCAAAGCTTCTGTTTAAAAATCACCGTCAGCTCCTGAACGCCGCGAGTGTTTTGAAGGCTCCGGCGTGCGCTTGACGTGCGACAGCGGCTGCGGGAGCCTGCATTGTTCCCGGGGAGAGGGATGGAGGAGGGAGGGAGGGATGGGAGGGATGGGAGGGATGGGAGGGATGGATGATGGATGATGGATGGATGGAGGGATGGATGGATGGATGGATGGACGGACGGACAATCGCACCCTGAGCGCTCTCCGCGCTCCAGGCAGGGTTCGGAGCAGGATTGGTTCCGCCACCGTGACCCGGCTCCCCTCGGGACCCCTCTGGGGCCAGGCTCGTGTCACCACCGCGCCCCCCGGAGCCCCCCGCAGCCTCTCGGGGGGAAGAGGAGCCAAAGGCCCGGGTGGTTCCCCGGTAGCTCTCGGCTCTCCGGAGCCCTCCCGCGACCCCCGGGCTCTCCCCGGGCTCTCCCCGGGCTCCCCCCGGGTTCCCCCCGGGCTCTCCCCGGGCTCCCCCCGGGCTCTCCCCGGGCTCCCCCCGGGCTCCTCCCGGGCTCTCCCCGGGCTCCCCCCGGGCTCCCCCCGGGTTCCCCCCGGGCTCCCCCCGGGCTCTCCCCGGGCTCCCCCCGGGCTCTCCCCGGGCTCTCCCCGGGCTCTCCCCGGGTTCTCCCCGGGTTCCCCCCGGGCTCCCCCCGGGCTCCCCCGGCTCGGTGCCCGCAGCGCGGCGGGCGGGATGCGCACCCCGGGCGGCTCCGGGGCTGCTCGGCCGAGGGTCCCCGCTGCCCCCCGACCCATCCCGGCCCCACTCACCTCCTCATGCCGGCGGGGCCGTCAGCGCAGCCCGGGAGGCCGAGCCGGGCGCCGCATCCTGCGCTGCCGCCCGGACAATGCGGGGCGGCGCGGCGGCCCCGGGCGGCGGGGGCTGGGGCCGGGCTGGGGCTGGGGCCGGGGCCGGGGCCGGGGCCGCGGCCGGGGCCTGGGCTGGGGCTGAGCCCCCCGCCTCCCTCCCACCGCCCACTGCCCGCCCCCGGGAGCGGCGGGGCGGAGCGGCCAGGCCGGGCCATGGCGAGGTGCGGGACAGCGGCCGGGGGGGCTGCGAGAGTCCCGGAGGGACCCCCGGCACCGGGGTATCCCTGCTGACCGAGCCCCCAAATCCCTGCTGACCGAGCCCCGAAATCCCTGCACCCTGATCCCCGAAATCCCTGCACCCCGAGCCCCGAAATCCCTGCACCCCGAGCCCTCAAATCCCTGCAGCCCGAGCCCCCAAATCCCTGCACCCTGAGCCCCGAAATCCCTGCACCCTGATCCCCGAAATCCCTGCACCCTGATCCCCGAAATCCCTGCACCCCGAGCCCCGAAATCCCTGCACCCCGAGCCCTCAAATCCCTGCAGCCCGAGCCCCCAAATCCCTGCACCCTGAGCCCCGAAATCCCTGCACCCTGAGCCCCGAAATCCCTGCACCCTGAGCCCCGAAATCCCTGCACCCCGATCCCCGAAATCCCTGCACCCCGAGCCCCAAAATCCCTGCACCCCGAGCCCCGAAATCCCCGTACCCTGATCCCCGAAATCCCTGCACCCTGAGCCCCCAAATCCCTGCAGCCCGAGCCCCCAAATCCCTGTACCCTGATCCCCGAAATCCCTGCTGACCGAGCCCCCAAATCCCTGCACCCCGAGCCCCCAAATCCCTGCACCCCGAGCCCCCAAATCCCTGTACCCTGATCCCCGAAATCCCTGCTGACCGAGCCCCCAAATCCCTGCACCCTGATCCCCAAAAATCCCCGCACCCCGAGCCCCCAAATCCCTGCACCCCGAGCCCCAAAATCCCTGCAGCCCGAGCCCCCAAATCCCTGCACCCCGAGCCCCAAAATCCCTGCAGCCCGAGCCCCCAAATCCCTGCACCCCGAGCCCCCAAATCCCTGCACCCCGAGCCCCCAAATCTCTGCACCCTGAGCCCCCAAATCCCTGCACCCCGAGCCCCCAAATCCCTGCACCCCCATCCCCTGCACCCCAGCATTCCAGGGCCCATGGATCCCAATCTTCAACCCAACACCCATGAACTCTGACCCCTGCACCCCAACACCCCTGACTCCCTGTACCCCAACATCCCTGAACCCAAACACCCCTGATCCCCAACATCCCCAACATCCCTGACCCCCAACATCCCTGATCCCTGATCCCAAACACCCCTGACCCCCAACATCCCTGACTCTGACCCCCAACATCCCTGACCCCCAACATCCCTGATCCCTGACCCCCAACATCCCTGATCCCTGACCCCAAACATCCCTGATCCCTGACCCCCAATATCCCTGTCCCTGCCCCCAAACATCTCTGACCCCCAACCTCCCTGACCCCTGACCCCCAACATCCCTGACCCCCAACATCCCTGACCCCAAACACCCCTGACCCCCAACATCCCTGACCCCAAACATCCCTGACCCCCTGCACCCCAACATCCCTCCCCTGTTCCCCCAGCTCCTTTCTCCCTTCTCCCTGCACCCCAACATCCCTGCACCCCAACATCCCTGCACCCCAACATCTCTGACCCCCAACCTCCCTGACCCCTGACCCCCAACATCCCTGACCCCCAACATCCCTGACCCCAAACACCCCTGACCCCCAACATCCCTGACCCCTGACCCCAAACATCCCTGACCCCCAACACCCCTGACCCCTGACCCCAAACATCCCTGACCCCTGACCCCCAACATCCCTGACCCCAAACATCCCTGACCCCCTGCACCCCAACATCCCTCCCCTGTTCCCCCAGCTCCTTTCTCCCTTCTCCCTGCACCCCAACATCCCTGACCCCCAACACCCCTGACCCCAAACACCCCTGCACCCCAACATCCCTGACCCCCAACATCCCTGACCCCTGACCCCCAACATCCCTGACCCCCAACATCCCTGACCCCTGACCCCCAACATCTCTGACCCTTGACCCCCAACATCTCTGCCCCCCAACCTCCCTCCCCTGTCCCCCCAACTTCTCCCTGTCCCCCTCCGGCCCGTCCCGTCCCCCCGGGCCCGGAGCGATCCCAAATCCCTGGAATATTTTCCTGCTATTAATCAAAGCTTTCCCCCAGGGACAGCGCGGCACAGCCCCTTTATTTATTGAATTTTTATTAATTTATTTATTATTTATTTTTATTTATTTATTATTTATTGAATATTTATTCATTATCCCTAAAAAATCCTTGGGATCAGCAAAAAATCCCGCTCTTTGGGCCATAAAATTCCTCTTTTTTGGGTGGGTTTTCCCCAAGAATTCTGCTCTCAGAAGCCGTGATCTGTTTTAATCAATCAATCAATCAATCAATCAATCAGGCTCCTGGGGGATGGGTTAGTAATAATTCCCTGATCCCAGTGTTGCGCGCTCCCGGGTTTTTAGGGAATATTTTCCTTTCCAGGAGGGAATTCCCTGTGCTGGAGGTTCCAACCCTGGAGCAGATGGATTCATTTGGCTCCAGCTCACCCCGGGATCCCAGGATTGCGAATTTGGAACCTCCACGGGACGATTTGAATCCCGGAGAGCCGTAAAAAAGCAGCGATAAAATCACATTTATTGCGGTTCTGCTTTCACTGGGCACAAAGTGACTTTTATTAAACTGGCAAAAGCGAATTTCTCCTCTCACGGGGTTCAAGCTCACCTCGTTAACTGAGGAAAAGCTAAGGATTTATTATTGATTATTTAAATTATTTAAATAATTAAATAAAATTATTTAAATTATTTAAATTATTTAAATTAATTTTTATTTTTATTTTTATTTTTATTTTTATTTTTATTTTTAATATTTATAATTTATTATTCATTACTAATCATTAATTATTTTTATTTTTATTTTTATTTTTATTTTTATTTTTATTTTTATTTTTTTTTATTTATTATTTATAATTTATTATTTATTATTCATTATTTATTATTTACTATTTACTATTTACTATTTACTATTTATTATTTATTGTTTACTATTTATTATTTATTATTTTTATTATATTATATTATATTATATTATATTATATTATATTATATTATATTATATTATATTATATTATATTATATTATATTATATTATATTATATTCATGATATACTATATAGTATATAGTATATAGTATTTATTATATTATCTATTATCTATTATCATCTATTATGTATTATATATTATATATATTATATTATATGTTATATGTTATATGTAATATGTTACATGTTATATATTATATATTATATATTATACATTACATATTATGTATTATATATTATATATATAATATTATATATCATATATTATTATATATTATATATTATATATATTATACCTCAGGGACATCGGACCCCCTCCCCAGCCTGGATTCACGGGGGTGTTCAGGGGGGCTCCGGGACCCCTCCCCAGCTGTTCCCCGGGGGTTTCAGGGGGTTCAGGGTGGGATGGGGGGCACTGGGACCCCTCCCCAGCTGTTCCCCGGTGCTTTCAGGGGGTTCAGGGCGTTCAGGGGGGCTCTGGGACCCCTCCCCAGCTGTTCCCCGGTGCTTTCAGGGGGTTCAGGGGGGCTCCAGGACCCCTCCCCAGCTGTTCCCCGGGGGTTCAGGGTGGGATGGGGGCTCCGGGACCCCTCCCCAGCTGTTCCCCGGGGGTTTCAGGGGGGCTCCGGGACCCCCCCCCAGCTGTTCCCCGGGGGTTTCAGGGGGGCTCCGGGACCCCCCCCCAGCTGTTCCCCGGGGGTTTCAGGGGGTTCAGGGCGTTCAGGGGGGCTCCGGGACCCCTCCCCAGCTGTTCCCCGGGGGTTCAGGGTGGGATGGGGGCTCCGGGACCCCTCCCCAGCTGTTCCCCGGGGGTTTCAGGGGGTTCAGGGTGGGATGGGGGGCACTGGGACCCCTCCCCAGCTGTTCCCCGGGGGTTTCAGGGGGTTCAGGGGGGCTCCAGGACCCCTCCCCAGCTGTTCCCCGGGGGTTTCAGGGGGTTCAGGGCGTTCAGGGGGGCTCCGGGACCCCTCCCCAGCTGTTCCCCGGTGCTTTCAGGGGGTTCAGGGTGGGATGGGGGCTCCGGGACCCCTCCCCAGCTGTTCCCCGGTGCTTTCAGGGGGTTCAGGGGGGCTCCAGGACCCCTCCCCAGCTGTTCCCCGGGGGTTCAGGGTGGGATGGGGGCTCCGGGACCCCTCCCCAGGCTGTTCCCCGGGGGTTTCAGGGGGTTCAGGGGGGCTCCGGGACCCCTCCCCAGCTGTTCCCCGGGGGTTTCAGGGGGTTCAGGGGGGCTTCGGGACCCCTCCCCAGCTGTTTCCCGGGGGTTTCAGGGGGGCTCCGGGACCCCTCCCCAGCCACACCAGGACCCCTCCCCAGGCTGTTTTTCCCGGGGGTTTCAGGGTGTTCAGGGGGGCTCCAGGACCCCTCCCCAGCTGTTCCCCGGGGGTTTCAGGGGGTTCAGGGGGGCTCCGGGACCCCTCCCCAGCTGTTCCCCGGGGGTTTCAGGGGGGCTCCGGGACCCCTCCCCAGCTGTTCCCCGGGGGTTTCAGGGGGGCTCCGGGACCCCTCCCCAGCTGTTCCCCGGTGCTTTCAGGGGGTTCCCGGTTTTCGGGCGGGGGTCTCTGCCCGCCCCCTCCCCTGCAGCCCCAGGGGGAGCACAATGGGCTCTTGTTCTCGGTAACCCGAGAAGCTCCAGCCCCAGCGCTCCAATTTTCGGCTCCAGCCCCTCCCGCATTCCTCAGCCCCACAAAAGCGGATTTTTATTCCCTGGAATGCGCAGCCCTCGTTTCACCGCTCTCCCAGGAGAGAGAAAATTCGAGATTTTTATTCCCTGGAATGCTCAGCTCTCATCTCACCTCTCTCCGGGAGGGAAAATTCGAGATTTTTATTCCCTGGGGTGCTCATCCCTCCTTTCTCCGGAGATAAAACCCGAGATTTTTATTCCCTGGGATGCTCATCCCTCCTTTCTCCGCTCTCCCGGGAGAGAAAATTCGAGATTTTTATTCCCCGGGGTGCTCAGCCCTCCTTTCTCCGCTCTCCCGGGAGACAAAAACCCGGGATTTTTATTCCCCGGGGTGCTCAGCCCTCCTTTCTCCGGAGATAAAACCCGGGATTTTTATTCCCTGGGATGCTCATCCCTCCTTTCTCCGCTCTCCCAGGAGAGAGAAAATTCGAGATTTTTATTCCCTGGGATGCTCATCCCTCGTTTCACCGCTCTCCCAGGAGGGAAAATTCGAGATTTTTATTCCCTGGGGTGCTCAGCTCTCCTTTCTCCGGAGATAAAACCCGGGATTTTTATTCCCTGGGGTGCTCATCCCTCCTTTCTCCGGAGATAAAACCCGGGATTTTTATTCCCTGGAATGCTCAGCTCTCATCTCACCTCTCTCCGGGAGAGAAAATTCGAGATTTTTATTCCCTGGGATGCTCAGCTCTCCTTTCTCCGGAGATAAAACCCGGGATTTTTATTCCCTGGGATGCTCATCCCTCCTTTCTCCGCTCTCCCAGGACAGGGAAAATTCGAGATTTTTATTCCCTGGGGTGCTCATCCCTCCTTTCTCCGGAGATAAAACCCGAGATTTTTATTCCCCGGGGTGCTCATCCCTCCCTTCTTCGGAGATAAAACCCGAGATTTTTATTCCCTGGGATGCTCATCCCTCCTTTCTCCGCTCTCCCGGGAGATAAAACCCGGGATTTTTATTCCCCGGGGTGCTCATCCCTCCTTTCTCCGCTCTCCCAGGACAGAACCCGAGCGGGAAGAGTTTTCCGCGTTTGGGAAATGCGGGTGGGAGGATCCCGAGGAAAATCGGGATAATGAGGATTTGGGCAGATGGAAAAAGCAGCTGGGGCGGCTGGGGATGGGGAAGGGACACGGGGGACGCTGCTCCAGGAGCTCTGAGATCACTCAGATCTAAGATTTATATTATCTATATTTACATTATTTATATTTATATTTATATTTATATTTATATTTATATTTATATTTATATTTATAATATTTATATTAATATTATTTATATTTATATTTATATTTATATTTATATTTATATTTATATTTATATTTATATTTATATTTATTTCATTTTTATTTTATTTATATTTTATTTCTATTTTAATTGATATTTATATTTTATTTATATTTTATTTATATTTATATATTATTTATATTTATATTTGTATTTATATGTATATTTATATTAGTATTTTTATATATGTATATGTATATGTATAGGTATATATTTATATTTATATTTATATTCATATTTAGATTTATATTTAGATTTAGATTTAGATTTAGATTTAGATTTAGATTATTTCTATTTCTATTTCTATTTCTATTTCTATTTCTATTTCTATTTCTATTTCTATTTCTATTTTTATTTATATTTATATTTATATTTATATTTATATTTTATTTATATTTATATTTCATTTTTATTTATATATTATTTATACTTATATTTGTATTTATACGTATATTTATATTAGTATTTTTATATATTTATATGTATAGGTATATATTTCTATTTCTATCTACGTGTATATGTGCATTTATATTTATACTTATATTTATATTTACATTTATATCTACATGTATATGTGTATTTATAGATTTAGATTTAGATTTAGATTTAGATTTAGGTATAGATTTAGATTTAGGTTTAGATTTAGATTTAGATTTAGATCTAGATTTAGGTTTAGATTTAGATTTAGATTTAGGTTTAGGTTTAGATATAGATTTAGATTTAAATTTAGGTTTAGATTTAGATTTAGGTTTAGATTTAGGTTTAGGTTTAGATTTAGGTTTAGGTTTAGATTTAGATTTAGATTTAGGTTTAGATTTAGGTTTTGGTTTAGGTTTAGATTTAGATTTAGATTTAGGTTTAGGTTTAGATTTAGATTTAGATTTAGGTTTAGGTTTAGATTTAGATTTAGATTTAGGTTTAGGTTTAGATTTAGATTTATGTTTAGATTTGGTTTAGGTTTAGATTTAGGTTTAGGTTTAGATTTAGGTTTAGATTTAGGTTTAGATTTGGTTTAGGTTTAGATTTAGGTTTAGGTTTAGATTTAGGTTTAGGTTTAGATTTAGGTTTAGATTTAGATTTAGATTTGGTTTAGGTTTAGATTTAGGTTTAGATTTAGATTTATTGAAGAGCTCCGGCTGTCAGGGGTGCTCAGACCCAAATCTGACCCGTTGTGGTTTTGAGCTGAACACGTTTTATACTCGATCATTATACAATTATATCATTATTCAATTAATAATTGATATTCATTATTAAACTGACATTGTTCTGTTGTGTGCACAACTGGACAGAGTTAAAGGAATTAAACAACAAAGCTGAGATTTACCCAAAAAAACTTCCAAAGATGCACCCGGGGTTTATTCCCGGGTTTATTCCCGTTTCATTCCCGGGTTTATTCACGGGTTTTATTCCCAATTTTATTCCCGGTTTTATTCCCAATTTTATTCCCAATTTTATTCCCAATTTTATTCCCAATTTTATTCCCGGTTTCATTCCCGGTTTCATTCCCGGTTTTATTCCCGGTTTTTATTCCCGGTTTTATTCCCGGGTTTATTCCCAATTTTATTCCCAATTTTATTCCCGGTTTCATTCCCGGTTTCATTCCCGGTTTTATTCCCGGTTTCATTCCCGGTTTTTATTCCCGGTTTCATTCCCGGTTTTTATTCCCGGTTTTATTCCCGGTTTTATTCCCGGTTTTATTCCCGGTTTTATTCCCGGGTTTTATTCCCGGTTTTTATTCCCAATTTTATTCCCGGTTTCATTCCCGGGTTTATTCCCGGTTTTATTCCCGGTTTCATTCCCGGTTTCATTCCCGGGTTTATTCCCGGAGGGAGCCCCGAAGGTTTCGCTCTCCCGCGACCTCTGGCACCCCCTGGTGGCAGCGGGGGGGACACAGAGGGGACACCGGGGGGACACCGGGGGGACATTGAGGGGACACCGGGGGGACATCGGGGGGACATTGAGGGGACATCGAGGGGACATCGAGGGGACACAGAGGGGAAATCGGGGGGACACTGCCGGCTCATGTGCCCGGGGGGACACGGGGACATCGAGGGGACATTGAGGGGACATCGTGGGGAGACCGAGGGGACACCGAGGGGACATCGAGGGGACACGGCCCTGGCACCCCCGCCAGACCCCGAATTCCTGCTCCATATCCCGGGGGTCTCCCTCCCTTCCCGATATCCCGGGGAATTCCCGGTATCCCGATATCCCGATATCCCGATATCCCGGGGAATTCCCGATATCCCGATATCCCGGGGAATTCCCGATATCCCGATATCCCGATATCCCGGGGAATTCCTCATTCCCGATATCCCGGGGAATTCCCGATATCCCGATATCCCGATATCCCGGGGAGTTCCCGATATCCCGATATCCCACGGGAATTCCTCATTCCCGATATCCCGGGGAGTTCCCGATATCCCGATATCCCGGGGAGTTCCCGATATCCCGATATCCCGGGGAATTCCTCATTCCCGATATCCCGGGGAATTCCCGATATCCCGATATCCCGGGGAGTTCCCGATATCCCGATATCCCGGGGAATTCCTCATTCCCGATATCCCGGGGAGTTCCCGATATCCCGATATCCCGGGGAATTCCTCATTCCCGATATCCCGGGGAATTCCTCCCTCCCCCCACCTCATTATCCATGGGGGTTCCGCCCAGGCCACGCCCCCTCCCCACTGACCCCTCCCCGTTGATTAACCCCGCCCTCCGCATGCGCATAAAAAGCCCGCGCGACGGAGCGCGGACTCCAACTCCCGTGAACACCCGCGCGGCGGGCCGGGGGGCGGCCCCCGCGCTGATTGGACGCCGCGGGGCGGTGCCGCGCGCTGATTGGCTACCACGCCGAGGTTTGAACGGGTGCGCGGCGGGCTCCGCCCTCTGGCGGCCGGCGGCGGAGCAGCAGCGCAGCGTGAGCGGGGGGGGCGCGGCCCGCGGGGATTTGGGGCAATTTGGGGGTCCCGAGTGGGGATTTTGGGGGGCTAAGACCCTCTCAGGGAACTGGGGGAGCCGGGGAGGGTGCGGCGAGGACAGGGAGAGGCAGGGAGCCCTGTGGGCCGCGGTGAGGACAGAGGAGAGAAGGCCGGGACGCCTGAGGGGGTGGGGGGGGGGGGGGTCAGGGCCTCTGTGAGGGGAAGGAGTGAGGGGGGGGCTGGAAATGGGGCTGGGGTCCCTGAGGTGTCAGAAAATGGGGTCGGGGGGACTGGGAGTGATCTGACCCCCTTAAGGGGGTTCAGGAATGGGGCTGGGGGCTTGGTGGGGGGGGAGGAATGGGGCTGGAGACCCCCAGAGGGGCTGGGGGTCCCTGGGGAGTCAGAAATTGGAGCTGAGGGGGCTGGGGTGTTGGGGAATCTGGGGGGTTTTGGGGGTCTGGGGGGTGTTTGGGGGTCTCTGGTATTGGGATCTCTGGGTCTGGGGGTTTTGGGGTTCTTTGGGTTTGGGGGTTGTTGGGGTGTGTGGGTTTGGGGGTCTCTGGGTTTGGGAGTTTCGGGGTTCTCTGGGTTTAGGGATTTTGGGGTCTCTGAGTTTGAGGTTCTGCAGGTTTGGGGGGGCTCTGGGGGTCTCACACCTCCCCTTGCTCCCCCCAGCCCCGCCTCACATCACAGCCCCTCAGGAGAAGCCCCCGGGATGGACGAGAAGGACGGGAAAGATGGGAATGACGGAACCACGGACGGCTGGGCCGGCATCGAGGAGCGCCTGGAGAAGATCCGGGTGAGCCGAGGAGAGGCTGAGCCTCCTTCCCACGGAAAAACCTCGGGATGCCCAGGGAGAACTGGGGAATTCTGTGCTGGATCCCAGTGTGGGATCTCTGCAGGGTTCTGAGCTGGTTCTGGCTCCTTCTTTTCCTGGGAAATGACCCTTGAGGGGCTCAGTTGTGATCCCAAATCCCTCTTTTCCCAGGAAATGCCCCCAGAGTGCCCAGTTGTGATCCCAAACCCCTCTTTGATGAGGAAACAGTCCTGGAAGGGTTCAGTTCTGATCCCAAATCCTTTTTTTTCCCATTAGATGTCCTTGGAGGGGTTCAGTTGTGATCCCAAACCCCTCTTTTCCCAGGAAATGTCCCCTAGATTGCCCAATTCTTATCCCAAATCCCATTTTTTCCCAGGAAATGTCCCCTAGGTTGCCCAATTCTGATCCCAAACCCCTTTTTTCCCCATTAATTGACCCTGGAGGAGCTCAGGTGTGATCCCAAACCCTTTTTTTCCCCCATCAAACACCCCCTGAGGTGCTCAGGTGTGATCCCAAATCTCTTTTTTCCCCATGAAACGCTCCCTAGGTTGCCCAATTCTGATCCCAAACCCCTTTTTCCCCCATGAAACACCCCCTGAGGTGCCCAGTTGTGATCCCAAACCCCTGTTTTCCCCAGGAGAGCCTCGGCAGCCGCTCGGCCCCGTGCTCCCGCCGCGTCCAGCTGTGCGACCGCGCCCTTCGCTCCTGCGTGGCCGAGCTGGCCCGGCCCGGGGGGCTACCGGCCCACGGCGCCCAGCTGCTGACCCTGGCCCAGGAGGCCACCAACACCTACCTGAGCCTGGTCCCCGAGCCCCCTCACCTGTACCTGGAGAAAATCCTGTTCCACGTGCTGCGCAACGCCGCGGGATGGGCCGGCATCCGCAGCTGGAGCGCGGCCGAGCTGCTGCGGGAGCGGCTGCGGCGCTGCCGCCGCCGCGACGCCGACTGGGCCGGGGTGACCCGCGGCGCTTTCGGGCTGCTGTGGCGAGCGGCGGCCGAGCTGGCCGGGCCCGAGAGGCCTCGAGAGGAGGGCAGGGCGGTGCTGAGCGCCCGGCTGCGCTCCCTGCGCTTCCTGCTGCTCTTGGAGTCGGAGCCGCCGGAACGCTCGGCTCGGGAATCTTTCCGCCCGCCGTTCTTCGCCTCGTGCACCGCCCAGCACGCCGCCGCCGCCGCCGCGCTCTACGAGGCCCAGAGAGCTCCCTGCCCGGTTTTCCTGGCCAGGCAGCTGCGGGAGTGGCTGCTGGAAGCGCTGCGGGACGAGGCCCCGCGGCCTCCGGATCTCGGGAGCTCCCTGTGCTGCCTGGAGCTCACCCTGGAGTGCTGCCGCCGCCTCTGCAAAGCCCGGCGGCACCGCGAGGCTCTGGACCTGCTGGGGGATTCCAAAGGGTTTTTGGGAGCTGGGAATTCTCTGGGAGCCCCCCTGGAGCTGCTGGAGGCCGGGATCCAGCTCAGCTGGGCGCTGCTCAAAGGCGGGGCCGGAGCCCGAGCCGTGGGCTCGGCGCTGTGCCGGGCGGGAGCGGCGCTGGCGGCGGAACCTTCCGGAAGGATTCTCCGGGTGGTGCTGGAGTGCTCCCAGTTTGTGCTGGGGCAGCTCGGGGAGGCGCTCAGGAAGAGCCAGGAGCTGCCCCTCGGCCTCCAGGAGCTTCCCGGGATTTGTGCCTTCTCCCAGGGCCACGGGCGGGCGCTGCGGCAGCTGCTGGCCCAGGTGAGGAGGAGGAGGAGGAGGAGCAGCTCCGGGATCAGGATTCCCTGGAATCCTGGAGGTCCCAGCCCTGGCAGCAGCTCCTGGACTTTGGGGAGTCCCAAATCCCACTTTTCCCTTTCCCAGACCCATCCCAGTAGAAGCTCCTGGAGTTCCTGAACCTCCAGATCCCTCTTTCCCCATTCCCAGCATTCCTAAATCCCATTTCTCTAATTCCCAGGGTCCATTCCCTGACCCCATTCCTAGCCCCACCCCAGCATTCCCAAATCCCGTTTTTCCCATTCCCAGGGTCCATTCCCTGACCCCGTTCTCATTCCCAGCTCCATCCCAGCATTCCCAAATCCCGTTTTTCCCATTCCCAGGGTCCATTCCCTGACCCCATTCCCAAATCCCATTTTTCCCATTCCCAGGTCCCTCCCGACTCCGTCCAGGAGCAGGTGATGGTGAAGCAGCTGCTGTTCCACAGCCTCCAGCTCTTCTCCAACGCCATCCATGAAATATTCCAGCGCTCCCAGGTATCCCAGGGAACGGATCCGGGTCCCTCGGGGGGCTGGGAGCCTCTCCCGTGGGATGTGGGGCTGGAATTTTGGGGTTGAGGTGCCCTGAGGGGTTCTGGAAGCTTCTCCTGTGGGATGTGAGGCTGGAATTTTGGGGTTGAGGTGCCCTGAGGGGTTCTGGAAGCTTCTCCTGTGGGATGTGGGACTGGAATTTTGGGGTGGAGCCACTCTGGGAGCCTCCCCCGTGGGATTCAGTCACCCTGAAAAGGTTCTGGGGGTTCTGGAAGCTTCTCCCGTGGGATGTGGGGCTGGAATTTTGGCTCTGTGGGACCATGGAGCAGTCCCCTGTGGGTCTGGGGTCCCAGCTGAGCCCCGGGGTCCCCGCAGCCCTCGGGGTGGCCGGAGCTGCCGCAGGTGACCGGGAGCTGTGTCCGGAGCGTCACCTGGATGCTGGAGGGGCTGGAGGGGCTGCCCGAGGCTGAGAGCGGCAAATTCCTCGATGTCACCGGTCAGTGGCACCCCCTGTCCCCAGTGGTCAGTGGCACCCCCTGTCCCCGTCCCCAGTGGTCAGTGGCACCCCCTGTCCCCGTCCCCAGTGGTCAGTGGCATCCCCTGTCCCCATCCCCAGTGGTCAGTGTCCCCCCAGGGCTCTGTCCCCATCCCGGCTGTCCAGGGGGTCACTCCATGTCCAGGGGTTTGGGGTCACTCTGTGTCCAGGGGGTTTGGGGTCACTCCATGTCTGGGGGTTTGGGGTCACTCTGTGTCCAGGGGTTTGGGGTCACTCCATGTCCAGGGGTTTGGGGTCACTCCATGTCCAGGGGTTTGGGGTCACTCCATGTCCAGGGGGTTTGGGGTCACTCCATGTCCAGGGGGTCACTCCATGTCCAGGGGGTTTGGGGTCACTCCATGTCCAGGGGTTTGGGGTCACTCCGTGTCCAGGGGTTTGGGGTCACTCTGTGTCCCCCCATCCCATCGGTCACTCTGGCCCCTCTGGACACAGCCACGGCCACCTTCCGCCTGGGCCAGGCCTTCCTGAGCCGGAACGTTCCGGAAGCGGCCGGAGCCGTGTGTGAGCCCTTCTGCCGGGCAGTGCTGACCGGCCACGGCTACGGCCGGCCCGGAGTCACCCCCGAGCGGGTACTGGGAACACTGGGATGGGGCACGGGGGGTACTGGGGTGGGGTTCTGGGGTCACTGGGATGGGGTTATGGGGTCACTGGGATGGGGTTATGGGGTCACTGGGATCACTGGGATGGGTTATGGGGTCACTGGGATGGGGTTATGGGGTCACTGGGATCACTGGAATGGGTTATGGGGTCACTGGGGTGGGTTATGGGTCACTGGGGTGGGGTTATGGGGTCACTGGGGTGGGTTATGGGTCACTGGGATCACTGGGGTGGGTTATGGGGTCACTGGGGTGGGTTATGGGGTCACTGGGGTGGGTTATGGGGTCACTGGGATCACTGGGGTGGTTTATGGGATCACTGGGATCACTGGGACGGGCTCTGGGATCACTGGGATCACTGGGATCACTGGGGTGGTTTATGGGGTCACTGGGGTGGTTTATGGGGTCACTGGGATCACTGGGATGGGTCACTGGGATCACTGGGATCACTGGGATGGGTCACTGGGATCACTGGGATCACTGGGACGGGCTCTGGGATCACTGGGATCACTGGGACGGGCTCTGGGATCCCGGATCCCGACGCCGTTCCCGCAGCTCCACAGGTGTTTCCGGCTGTGGGTGGAGAGCTGGCGCTGCCGGCAGCGGGAGCGGCGGGCGCTGGACGCGGTGGCCCAGTGGCTGCTGGCCCTGGGGACACATTCCCAGCACGGACAGGTAATTCCCGGGATCAGGGACATTCCCAGAGAGCAGGGACACATTCCCGGGGATCAGGGACACATTCCCAGCATAGACAGGTAATTCCTGGGATCAGGGACATTCCTGGGGATCAGGGACACATTCCTGGGGATCAGGGACACATTCCCAGCACGGACAGGTAATTCCCGGGATCAGGGACATTCCTGGGGATCAGGGACACATTCCTGGGATCAGGGACACATTCCCAGAGATCAGGGACACATTCCCAGAGATCAGGGACACATTCCCAGAGATCAGGGACACATTCCCAGAGATCAGGGACACATTCCCAGGACTGGTGAGCCATTCCCGGGGACTGGTGACCCATTCCCGGGACTGGTGACCCATTCCCGGGACTGGTGACCCATTCCCGGGTACTGGTGACCCATTCCCGGGGACTGGTGACCCATTCCCGGGATTGGTGACCCATTCCCGGGACTGGTGACCCATTCCCGGGTACTGGTGACCCATTCCCGGGGATTGGTGACCCATTCCCGGGGACTGGTGACCCATTCCCGGGACTGGTGACCCATTCCCGGGGATTGGTGACCCATTCCCGGGGATCAGGGACACATTCCCGGGGACTGGTGACCCATTCCCGGCATTCCCAGCCCTTCCCGGCCCCGCTGGCCGAGCCGGTGGCGCTCTGGGCCAGGATCAAGACGGAGGCGGCCAAACGGGGAGCGGAGGAGCTGCGGCTGTGGTGAGGGAGCTGGGAATTGGGGATGGGGGAACTGGGATGGGGAATTCGGAGGGGAGGATTGGGGTGAGGAGAATGGGGCGGGAGGGATTGGAGGGATGGGATGAGGGGGTTCGGACTGGGGGGATTGGGATGGGGAATTGGGATTGGAGGGATGGGGGATTGGAATTGGGATAGGAGGGATGGGATGGAGATATGGGATGGGGAATTGGGATTGGGATAGGAGAGATGGGATTGGGGATCAGGACTGGGATTGGAGGGATGGGATGGGGAATTGGGATTGGGATAGGAGGGATGGGATGGGGAATTGGGATTGGAGGGATGGGGGATCAGGATTGGGACAGGAGGGATGGGATTGGGGATCAGGACTGGGATTGGAGGAATGGAGGATCAGGATTGGGACAGGAGGGATGGGATGGGGAATTGGGATAGGAGGGATGGAAGATCAGGATTGGGATTGGGACAGGAGGGATGGGATGGGGAATTGGGATTGGGATTGGGATAGGAGGGATGGGATGGGGAATTGGGATTGGAGGGATGGGATGGGGAATTGGGATTGGGATTGGAGGGATGGGATGGGGAATTGGGATAGGAAGGATGGGGGATCAGGATTGGGATTGGGACAGGAGGGATGGGATGGGGAATTGGGATGGGATCCTGTCCCCCCTCACCTCCCGCTCCGTCCCCGCCGCCAGGACCCTGCGGGATGCCCTGGATTCCCACTCCCATTCCCGGCTCCTGCCCGGGGCCGCCGTGCCGGGGCTGCTGCTGGCCGAGCTCCGCGCCTACAAATCCCTGCGGAGCCCCACGGCAGCCGAGCGCTACGGGGTGATCTGCGACCTGCTGGGCCCCGCGGGAACGGGGGATCTCGGGGGAACGGGGGATCCCGGGGGAATGGAGGATCCCAAGGGAACGGCGGATCCCGGGGGAACGGCGGATCCCGAGGGAACGGCGGATCCCGAGGGAATGGTGGATCCCGGCCGGAGCCTGCCCAGGGCGGTGGCGCTGCTGGAGCTGGCGCAGCTGCTCTGCAGCCACAGCTTCGCCCCCCACACTGACTGGTGGGTGCCTGGCCCAAATCCCAGCCCAAATCCCAAATCCCAGCCCAAATCCCAGCCCAAATCCCAGCCCAAATCCCAAATCCCAGCCCAAATCCCAAATCCCAACCCAAATCCCAAATCCCAGCCCACATCCCAAATCCCAGCCCACATCCCAAATTCCAGCCCAAATCCCAAATCCCAGCCCACATCCCAAATCCCAGCCCAAATCCCAGCCCAAATCCCAAATCCCAGCCCACATCCCAAATCCCAGCCCAAATCCCAGCCCACATCCCAAATCCCAGCCCACATCCCAAATCCCAGCCCACATCCCAAATCCCAGCCCAAATCCCACATCCCAAATCCCATCCCATCCTATTGATCCCATCCCGATCCCATCCCTGATCCCATTTCCCCATCCCATTCCTGCATTTCTAAGGCTCCCCCATCCCAATCCCCCCATCCCAATCCTGGGATTCTGGGAGCCATTCCCGTTATTTTGGGGTTGATTCCGGGGATTTTTGGAATCCCTGTCCCTGCAGCTCCGCCCTGGACGCCATCCAGGAGGCCCTGAGGCTGCTGGAGTCGCTGGCCCAGCATTCCCAAGCCCAGAATTCCCAAATCCGGGATCAGCTCCTGGACGAGCGCGCCCAGGCCCTGCTCTGGCTCCACATCTGCACCCTGGAGGCCCTCATGGAAAAGGTGGGTGGGATTTTCCCGGGATTTTGGGGAATCCTGGAGTTCCCTGCTCATCCCAAACCCTTCTCAGGATGAATTTCCCAGGATTTTGGGGAATCCTGGAGTCCCTGTGTGTCCCAAACCCTTCCCAGGGTGATTTTCCCGGGATTTTGGGGAATCCTGGAGTCCCTGTGTGTCCCAAACCCTTCCCAGGGTGATTTTCCTGGGATTTTGGGGAATCCTGGAGTCCCTGTGTGTCCCAAACCCTTCCTGGGGTGCGATTTTCCTGGGATTTTGGGGAATCCTGGCATTCCCAGCTCATCCCAAACCCTTCCTGGGGTGCGATTTTCCCGGGATTTTGGGGATTTTTGGGACGCTCGGCTTTCCCGGGGTGGTTTTCCCGGGATTTTGGGGATTTTTGGGACGCTCTGCTTTCCCAGGGTGGTTTTCCCGGGATTTTGGGGATTTTTGGGACACTCGGCTTTCCCGGGGTGGTTTTCCCGGGATTTTGGGGATTTTTGGGACGCTCTGCTTTCCCGGGGTGGTTTTCCCGGGATTTTGGGCATTCCCAGCATCCCCAATCCCCGTTCCCTTCCCAGAGCGTGGCTCGGGAGCGGCGCGGGCGGCGCCGGAACGCGGAGCTGCCGGATGGATCCGAGGGGAGCGCGGGAGAGCGGCCGGAGCCGCGGGACGGGATCCGCTGCAGCCTCAGCTCCGACAGCGGTGAGGGATCCCCGGGATCCGGGATTCCCGGGATCCGGGATTCCCGGGATCCGGGATTCCCGGGATCGGGGAGTCCCGGGATCGGGGAGTCCTGGGATCAGGGATTCCCGGGATCGGGGATTCCCGGGATCGGGGAGTCCCGGGATCGGGGAGTCCTGGGATCGGGGATTCCTGGGATCGGGGATTCCCGGGATCGGGGATTCCTGGGATCGGGGATTCCTGGGATCGGGGATTCTGGGAACGGGGAGTTCTGGGATCAGGGATTCCTGGGATCCGGGATTCCCGGGATTGGGGATTCCTGGGATCAGGGATCCCCAGAATCAGAGAGAGATTCCCAGGATCAGGGATTCCTGGGATTGGCTATTTCTGGGATCAGGGATTCCCGGGATCAGGGATTCCCAGGATCTGGGATTCCCGGGATCAGGGATTCCCAGGATCTGCCATTCCTGGGATCAGCGAGGGGATTTTGGGATGAGCGAGGCCTCTGGAAGGTCGGGAAAAGCTTTTCCAGGGGCAGTGATGAGATTTCCTGGGATGGATAAAAACCCTGGAGGGGCGGGGAGGGATTTTTTGGGATCCTGGAAGTCCGGGGAGGGATTTTTTGGGATCCTGGAAGTCCGGGGAGGGATTTTTTGGGATCCTGGAAGTCCAGGGAGGGATTTTTTGGGACGCTGGTGGATCTGGAGGAGGTTTTTTGGGATCCTGGAAGTCCGGGGAGGGATTTTTCGGGATCCTGGAAGTCCGGGGAGGCATTTTTTGGGACGCTGGTGGATCTGGAGGAGGTTATTTGGGATCCTGGAAGTCCGGGGAGGGATTTTTTGGGATCCTGGAAGTCCGGGGAGGGATTTTTTGGGATGCTGGAAGTCCGGGGAGGGATTTTTTGGGATCCTGGAAGTCCAGGGAGGGATTTTTTGGGATCCTGGAAGTCCAAGGAGCGATTTTTTGGGACGCTGGTGGATCTGGATGAGGTTTTTTGGGATCCCAGATGTCCGGGATGAGCCTTCCCATCATCACCACCGAGCTTTCCCGGGCAGCACGATGACTTTCCCGGGATGATCCCGCTTTGGGAAGAGCTTTTTCCCGGGATTTCCCTCCCTGGCCGAGCCCTCTGCCCCCTGCAGCTCTCTCCAAACCCTTGGACGAAGCCGTTTCCCTGTGGGAGCAGCTGCTGGAGAACGCCGGCGTTCCGGCGCTGCGCAGCCCGGAGCAGAGCGCCGGCTCCCTGCAGCTGCTGGCCGCGCTCTTCCTCATCCAGGGAAAGGTGATCCCAGATCCCCGGGGATCCCCGGGATCCGGGAGGGAGGGAAAAGGCTTGGGGTGAGGAGGAAGAGGGAGGGAGTTTGGGATGAGGAAGAGGAGGGAATTTGGGGATGAATAGCTCTTCCTCATCCAGGGAAAGGTGATCCCAGATCCCCGGGGATCCCCGGGATCCGGGACCGAGAGGGAAAAGGGTTGGGGTGAGGAGGAGGGAGGGAGTTTGGGATGAAGAGGAGGGAGGGAAAAGGGTTGGGGTGAGGAGGAAGAGGGAATTTGGGATGAGGAAGAGGAGGGAGTTTGGGGATGAACAGCTCTTCCTCATCCAGGGAAAGGTGATCCCAGATCCCCGGGGATCCCCGGGATCCGGGACCGAGAGGGAAAAGGGTTGGGGTGAGGAGGAAGAAGGGAGGGAGGTTTGGGATGAAGAGGAGGGAGGGAAAAGGGTTGGGGTGAGGAGGAAGAGGGAATTTGGGATGAGGAAGAGGAGGGAATTTGGGATGAAGAGGAGGGAGTTTGGGGATGAATAGCTCTTCCTCATCCAGGGAAAGGTGATCCCAGATCCCCGGGGATCCCCGGGATCCGGGAGGGAGGGAAAAGGGTTGGGGTGAGGAGCAAGAGGGAGGGAGGTTTGGGATGAAGAGGAGGGAATTCAGGGATGAGGAAGAGGAGGGAATTTGGGAAGAGGGAATTTTGGATGAGGAAGAGGGAATTTAGGGATGAGGAAGAGGAGAGAATTTGGGATGAGGAAGAGGGAATTTAGGGATGAGGAAGAGGAGGGAATTTAGGATGAGGAAGAGGAGGGAATTTGGGATGAAGAGGAGGGAATTTGGGATGATGAGGAGAGAGTTTGGGATGAGGAAGAGGAGAGAGTTTGGGATGAGGATGAAGAGGAGGGAGTTTGGGATGAGGAAGAGGAGAGAGTTTGGGATGAGGAAGAGGAGGGAATTTGGAATGAAGAGGAGGGAATTTGGGATGAGGAGGAGGGAGTTTGGGATGAGGATGAAGAGGAGGGAGTTTGGGATGAGGATGAAGAGGAGGGAGTTTGGGATGAGGAAGATGAAGAGGAAGGCCAGGTTTTGCCGGGATTCCCGGGATTCCCTGGATCGTTATCCGGGGATTTTCCCTGCAGCCCCTGCAGGCCCTGCGGAGTCTGCGGCTGCTCCGGTCCCTGTGCCGGAGGCTCGGGGATGGAACGGGAGAGGCCGAGGCCCTGAGCCAGCTGTGCCGGATCCTGCTGCAGCTGGAATGTCCTGGCCACGCCCAGGTAACCGGGAATGGGATCTGGGAATGTGGGAATGTCCTGGCCACGCCCAGGTAACCGGGAATGGGGGCTGGGAATGTCCTGGCCACGCCCAGGTAACCGGGAATGGGATCTGGGAATGTCCTGGCCACGCCCAGGTAACCGGGAATGGGATCTGGGAATGCCCAGGTAACCGGGAATGGGATCTGGGAATGCCCAGGTAACCGGGAATGGGATCTGGGGATCTGGGAATGTCCTGGCCACGCCCAGGTAACCGGGAATGGGATCTGGGAATGCCCAGGTAACCGGGAATGGGATCTGGGGATCTGGGAATGGGATTGGGAATCCAGGAATGGGATCTGGGGATCTGGGAATGTCCTGGCCATGCCCAGGTAACCGGGAATGGGGGCTGGGAATGGGATCTGGGGATCTGGGAATGGGATCTGGGAATCTGGGAATGTCCTGGCCACGCCCAGGTAACCGGGAATGGGATCCGGGAATCTGGGAATGGGATTGGGAATCCGGGAATGGGATCTGGGGATCTGGGAATGTCCTGGCCACGCCCAGGTAACCGGGAATGGGATCTGGGGATCTGGGAATGTCCTGGCCATGCCCAGGTAACCGGGAATGGGGGCTGGGAATGGGATCTGGGGATCTGGGAATGGGATCTGGGAATCTGGGAATGTCCTGGCCACGCCCAGGTAACCGGGAATGGGGGCTGGGGATCTGGGAATGTCCTGGCCACGCCCAGGTAACCGGGAATGGGATCTGGGAATCTGGGAATGGGAGCTGGGAATCTGGGAATGTCCTGGCCACGCCCAGGTAACCGGGAATGGGGGCTGGGGATCTGGGAATGGGAGCTGGGAATCCAGGAATGGGATCCGGGAATCTGGGAATGGGATCTGGGAATCCGGGAATGGGATCTGGGAATCTGGGAATGTCCTGGCCACGCCCAGGTAACCGGGAATGGGATCTGGGAATCTGGGAATGGGATTGGGAATCCAGGAATGGGATCTGGGGATCTGGGAATGGGATTGGGAATCCGGGAATGGGATCTGGGAATCTGGGAATGGGCTCTGGAATTCCGGGAGTGTCCTGGCCAGGCCCAAGTAACTGGGAATGGGCTCTGAAAATCCAGGAATGGGCTCTGGAAATCCGGGAATGGTCTCTGGAATTTCGGGAATGGGCTCTGGAAATCCAGGAATGTGCTGGGATAATCTGGGAATGCACTCCCGAAATCTGGGAATGCAGTCCTGAAATCTGGGAATGCGCTTCCCAAACTCAGGGAAATCTGGGAATGTCCTGTCCAGACCGAGGGAAAAAAAAACCAGGATGAGGGAACTCCAGGAATTCCCAAAATCCCGGGAAAATCCACCCCGGGATGGGCTTTGGGTGCTGATCCAGGTGTGGCATTCCCAGGTTTTCCTGGAAGAGTTGGAATCGTGCCTGGAGGAGGAGGAGGAGGAAGGCAGCGACGATTCCCGGCTGCTCCTGCGCCATTCCCGGCTCCTGCTGCGCAGCCAGCTCTGCTGCCTCCAGAACCAGGCAAAAACGGGATTTTCCCAAAAAAAAAATCGGGATTTGGGATGGGGGAGCCCCTGGGATCCCGAATCCCGGTTTTCCAGGCGGAGCAGAGGGCGTGGCCCCGCTGCTGGAAAGGGACTGGGATGGGGGATTGGGATAAAAGGGCTGGGATGATGGGCTGGGAACACCCCCTGTGCTCCCTAAATCCCTTTTTTTCCCATTTTTTCCCCATTTCTCCCAATTTTTCCCCATTTCTCCCCATTTTCCCCATTTTCCCGGAATTCCCGCCATTCCCAGGTGGCCCAGGGCGTGTCCCTGCTGCTGGAAGGGGACTGGGATGGGGGATTGGGATAAAAGGACTGGGATGATGGGATGGGAACACCCTGTGTGCTCTCTAAATCCCATTTTTCCCCTGTTTTTTCCCATTTTTCCCTGTTTTTTCCCCATTTCTCCCATTTTCCCGGAATTCCCGCCGTTCCCAGGTGGCCCAGGCCGTGGCCCTGCTGCTGGAAGGGGACTGGGATGGGGGATTGGGATAAAAGGACTGGGATGATGGGCTGGGAACACCCCCTGTGCTCTCTAAATCCCGTTTTTTCCCCGTTTTTTCCCATTTCTCCCTGTTTTTTCCCCATTTTCCCGGAATTCCCGCCGTTCCCAGGTGGCCCAGGGCGTGTCCCCGCTGCTGGAAGGGGACTGGGATGGGGGATTGGGATAAAAGGACTGGGATGATGGGATGGGAACACCCCCTGTGCTCTCTAAATCCCGTTTTTTCCCATTTTTCCCCTGTTTTTTCCCATTTTTCCCTGTTTTTTCTCCATTTCTCCCCATTTTCCCGGAATTCCCGCCATTCCCAGGTGGCCCAGGGCGTGTCCCTGCTGCTGGAAGGGGACTGGGATGGGGGATTGGGATAAAAGGACTGGGATGATGGGATGGGAACACCCCCTGTGCTCTCTAAATCCTATTTTTTCCCCGTTTTTTTCCATTTTTCCCCGTTTTTTTCCATTTTTTCCTGTTTTTTCCCCATTTCTCCCCATTTTCCCGGAATTCCCGCCGTTCCCAGGTGGCCCAGGGCGTGTCCCCGCTGCTGGAAGGGGATTGGGATGGGGGATTGGGATAAAAGGACTGGGATGATGGGATGGGAACACCCCCTGTGCTCCCTAAATCCCGTTTTTTCCCATTTCTCCCTGTTTTTTCCCCATTTTCCCGGAATTCCCGCCGTTCCCAGGTGGCCCAGGCCGTGGCCCTGCTGCTGGAAGGGGACTGGGATGGGGGATTGGGATAAAAGGACTGGGATGATGGGATGGGAACACCCCCTGTGCTCCCTAAATCCCGTTTTTTCCCCGTTTTTTCCCATTTCTCCCTGTTTTTTCCCATTTTTCCCTGTTTTTCCTCCCATTTCTCCCATTTTCCCGGAATTCCCGCCGTTCCCAGGTGGCCCAGGGCGTGTCCCTGCTGCTGGAAGGGGACTGGGATGGGGGATTGGGATAAAAGGACTGGGATGATGGGATGGGAACACCCCCTGTGCTCCCTAAATCCCGTTTTTTCCCCGTTTTTTCCCATTTCTCCCTGTTTTTTCCCCATTTTCCCGGAATTCCCGCCGTTCCCAGGTGGCCCAGGCCGTGTCCCTGCTGCTCCAGGCCCTGCAGGATCCCGGCTCCGGCCGCTCCACGCGGGGCTGGTTCCTGGCCCGCGCCCGGGCCCTGCAGCTCACGGCGCAAATCCTGGAGCTGCCCCCGGCGCGGCTCCCGGCGCCGCTCCGGGAACGGATCCGGCACAAGGGTGGGAAAACCTGGGGAGGAGGAGGAGGAGGGGAGAGTTGGGATGAGGAAGAGGAAGTGGAAGGGAGTTTGGGATGAGGAAGAGGAAGGAAGTTTGGGATGAGGAAGAGGAAGAGGGAAGGGAGTTTGGGATGAAGAGGAAGAGGAAGAGGGAAGGGAGTTTGGGATGAGGGAGAGGAACAGAGAAGGGAGTTTGGGATGAGGAAGAGGGAAGGGAGTTTGGGAAGAGGGAGAGGAAGAGGAAGGGAGTTTGGGATGAGGAAGAGGAAGGGAGTTTGGGATGGAGAGAGAGTTTGGGAAGAGATGAAATGAATTTGGGATGAGGAAGAGGAAGTTTGGGATGGAGAGAGAGAGTTTGGGATGAGATTAAAGGAATTTGGGATGAGGAAGAGGAAAGGGAGTTTGGGCTGAAGAAGAGGAAGAGGAAGAGGGAAGGGAGTTTGGGATGAGGAAAAGGAAGAGGAAGGGAGTTTGGGATGAGGAAAAGGAAGAGGAAGGGAGTTTGGGATGAGGAAGAGGGAAGGATTTTGGGATGGAGAGAGACTTTGGGAAGAGATGAAGGAAGTTTGAGATGAGGAAGAGGAAGAGGGAAAGAGTTTGGGATGAAGAAGAGGGAAGGGAGTTTGGGATGAGAAAGAGGAAGAGATGAAGGGAGTTTGGGATGAGGAAGAGGAAGGGAATTTGAGATGAAGAGAGTTCGGGATGGAGAGGAGAACGAATAAGGGGGAGGAGAAAGGGAATTTGGGATGAGGAAGAGGAAGAGGGAAAGAGTTTGGGAAGAGATGAAGGAATGAGGAAGAGGAAAAAGGGGGGATTTGGGATGAAGATGAGGAAGAGAGAGGGAATTTTGGGATGAGGAAGAGGAAGAAGAGGGAGGGGTTTTGAGGATGAGGAGGGAGTTTTGGGATGAGGAGGAAGAGGGTGGGAATTTGGGATGGAGAGGAGGAACGAGAGGTTTTGGGGATGAGGAGGAAGAGAGAGCTCGGGATGAGGGAGGAGTTCAGGGAGAAGGGAATTGGGACGAGGAAGAGGAAGGGTGGAGTCGGGATTCGGGGAAGCTTTGCTGGGAGGAGGAGGAGGAGGAGGAGGAAGAGGAGGGAACACTTGGGATCCCATTCCCATTGATCCCACGGAATTCCAGGCTGGAGCAGCCCCAAGGTGGCTCTGCTGGAGGCGCAGAAGCTGCTCCGGAGCGTCCTCGTCTTCCTCATGGGCAGCGACATCCTGGGGAGCGCCCGGAGCCTCCCGCCCGAGGAGCCCGGCCCCGACTCCGGTCAGCAACGGGACGGCGTCCCTGGGGTGGGGTGGGGTCTGTGGGGTAGGATGGGATCCATGGGATGGGATCCATGGGATGGGATCCATGGGGTGGGATCTGTGGGGTGGGATCTGTGGGGTGGGGTGGGATGGGATCCATGGGATGGGATCCATGGGATGGGATCCATGGGGTGGGATCCATGGGGTGGGATCCCTGGGGTGGGATGGGATGGGATCCATGGGGTGGGGTGGGAGCCTCTGGAATCCTCCCTGTCACATAACCCTGGGAATCCTTCCCGTCCATGTCCCTGTCCGGTGTCTCTGTCCCATGTCTGGTACCGGTGTCCGAGCTGTATCCGGTACCGGTGTGTCCGGTGTGTCCGGTACCGGTGTCCGAGCTGTATCCGGTACCGGTGTGTCCGGTACCGGTGTATCCGGTGTATCCGGTGTATCCGGTGTCCGGTACCGGTGTGTCCCATGTCCGGTACCGGTGTCCGAGCTGTATCGGGTGTATCTGGTGTGTCCGGTACCGGTGTATCCGGTGTATCTGGTGTGTCCGGTGTCCGGTACCGGTGTGTCCGGTGTATCCGGTACCGGTGTCCGAGCGCCGTTGCCGTTGCAGGCTCGGCGCTGTTGCACAAGTGGCAGGCGCTGGGGGAGGCCCTGAGCTGCTGCCGGCGCCTGGTGACGCTGCTGGGCCACGGCGAGCTGGGCTGCAGGGCCAGAGCCTTCTGCGGGGAGGGGCTGGGGCTGGCCGGACACCTGCAGGCTGCTCGATGGTCAGTGCTGGGGTCACTGGGGTCACTGGGGTCACTGGGGTCACTGGGAATGGATTGGGGTCACTGGGATCACTGGGGTCACTGGGGTCACTGGGGTCACTGGGGTCACTGGGAATGGGATCACTGGGAATGGGGTCTCTGGGGTCACTGGGGTCACTGGGGTCACTGGGGTCACTGGGATGGAGCTGGGCTGCAGGGCCAGAGCCTTCTGCGGGGAGGGGCTGGGGCTGGCCGGACACCTGCAGGCTACTCGATGGTCAGTGCTGGGGTCACTGGGAATGGGAATGGGATCACTGGGGTCACTGGGATCTCTGGGAATGGATTGGGGTCACCGGGAATGGGATCATTTGGGTCACTGGGAATGGATTGGGGTCACTGGGATCATTGGGGTCACTGGGAATGGGAATGGGGTCACTGGGATCACTGGGAATGGGATCATTGGGGTCACTGGGAATGGGAATGGGGTCACTGGGATCACTGGGAATGGGATCACTGGGAATTGATTGGGGTCATTGGGAATGGGAATGGGATCATTGGGATCACTGGGAATGGATTGGGGTCACCGGGAATGGGATCATTTGGGTCACTGGGAATGGATTGGGGTCACTGGGATCATTGGGGTCACTGGGAATGGATTGGGGTCACTGGGATCATTGGGGTCACTGGGATCACTGGGAATGGGATCATTGGGGTCACTGGGAATGGGATCATTTGGATCAGGATTGGGATGGGGATCCTTTGGGAATGGTGGGTCAGGAGCTCAGTGACCGTTCCCACCTCCCTCCCGGCTCCGATGGGGTCTGAGGGGCCTTTTTCCACATTTTCCCCGTTTTTTTCCCGTTTTTTTTCCATTTTTTTCCCCGTTTTTTCCCCGTTTTTTCCCCGTTTTCCCCTGTTCTTCCCGCTTTTCCCCCGTTCTTCCCGTTCTTTCCCGCTTTTCCCGCAGGTGCGTGTCGTTCCTGGTGCTGCAGTCCCAGCTGGAGCTGCAGCAGGGGGAGCTGGAGCTGAGCCAGTCCCACCTCCAGCACGCCCAGTTCCTGCTCCAGCCCCAAACTGGTGAGCACTGGGATGGGGAAATCCCGGTCTGGGAATGGGGAAATCCCAGTTTGGGAATGGGGAAAATCCCAGTTTGGGAATGGGGAAATCCCAGTTTGGGAATGGGGAAATCCCAGTTTGGGAATGGGGAAATCCCGGTCTGGGAATGGGGAAATCCCAGTTTGGGAATGGGGAAAATCCCAGTTTGGGAATGGGGAAATCCCAGTTTGGGAATGGGGAAATCCCAGTTTGGGAATGGGGAAATCCCGGTCTGGGAATGGGGAAATCCCAGTTTGGGAATGGCGAAATCCCAGTTTGGGACTGGGGAATTCCCAGGGATCCCAGTTTGGGAATGGGGGAAATCCCGGTCTGGGAATGGGGAAATCCCAGTTTGGGAATGGGGAAATCCCAGTTTGGGAATGGGGAAATCCCGGTCTGGGACTGGGGAAATCCCTCCCGGTCTGGGAATGGGGAAATCCCAGTTTGGGAATGGGGAAATCCCAGTTTGGGAATGGGGAAATCCCAGGGATCCCAGTTTGGAAATGGAGGAGGGGAAATCCCGGTCTGGGAATGGGGAAATCCCAGTTTGGGAATGGGGGAAATCCCAGTCTGGGAATGAGGAAATCCCGGTTTGGGAATGGCGAAATTCCAGTTTGGGAATGGCGAAATCCCAGTTTGGGACTGGGGAATTCCCAGGGATCCCAGTTTGGGAATGAGGAAATCCCAGGGATCCCAGTTTGGGAATGGGATCAGGCTCAGACAGGATCCAATTTTTTGGACCCTTTCTTTGAGCTGGAAAATCCCAAATATCCTTTCCTCCATCCACAGAATTAAATCCCCCTGGGAACCCCAAACATCCCTCCCCATCCCCGGGGTTAAAAATCCAGCCGGGAATCCTCCCCAAATCCCGAATCCTCCCCAAATCCCAAATCCTCCCCAAATCCCGAATCCTCCCCAAATCCCGAATCCTCCCCAAATCCCGAATCCTCCCCAAATCCCGAATCCTCCCCAAATCCCGAATCCTCCCCAAATCCCAAATCCTCCCCAAATCCCAAATCCTCTCCAAATCCCAAATCCTCTCCAAATCCCAAATCCTCCCCAAATCCCAAATCCTCCCCAAATCCCAAATCTCCCCAAATCCCGAATCCTCCCCAAATCCCAAATCTCCCCAAATCCCGAATCCTCCCCAAATCCTCCCCAAATCCCAAATCCTCCCCAAATCCCGAATCCTCCCCAAATCCCGAATCCTCTCCAAATCCCAAATCCTTCCCAAATCCTCCCCAAATCCCAAATCCTCCCCAAATCCCGAATCCTCCCCAAATCCCAAATCCTCCCCAAATCCCGAATCCTCTCCAAATCCCAAATCCTCCCCAAATCCTCCCCAAATCCCGAATCCTCTCCAAATCCCGAATCCTCCCCAAATCCCAAATCCTCCCCAAATCCCAAATCCTCCCCAAATCCCAAATCCTCTCCAAATCCCAAATCCTCCCCAAATCCCAAATCCTCCCCAAATCCCAAATCTCCCCAAATCCCGAATCCTCCCCAAATCCCAAATCTCCCCAAATCCCGAATCCTCCCCAAATCCCAAATCCTCCCCAAATCCCGAATCCTCCCCAAATCCCAAATCCTCCCCAAATCCCAAATCTCCCCAAATCCCGAATCCTCCCCAAATCCTCCCCAAATCCCAAATCCTCCCCAAATCCCGAATCCTCCCCAAATCCCAAATCTCCCCAAATCCCGAATCCTCCCCAAATCCTCCCCAAATCCCAAATCCTCCCCAAATCCCGAATCCTCCCCAAATCCCGAATCCTCCCCAAATCCCGAATCCTCCCCAAATCCCAAATCCTCTCCAAATCCCAAATCCTCCCCAAATCCCAAATCCTCCCTCAATTCCAGAATCCAAACCCCTGCGGGATCCTGGGCGCCGAGCCAAGATCCAGCTCCGGAAGGGTCTCCCGGCGAGGAGAAAACCCCGGGATCCACTGGATCCACTGGATCCCGCCGAGGAAGAGGAGGAGCAATTCCTCAAGGGTCCATCCTTGGATCTGCTGGCTCCGGCCGCTCTCCCGGAGCAGCCGGACGCTCTCACGGCCTCTCCGGAGCTGCGAGCCGGGAGAGGGAGAAGCCTGGAATTGCTGTCCCATCCCTGGGGGTGCGGCTGCTCCTTCTGCTCCGACCCGGCGCTGCTGGAGCTGGGGCTGCGCTGGCTCCTGGCGCGGGCTCGGCACCGCGTCCTGGCCGGCAGCGCCGCCCCCGGAGCCGCCCTGGCGCGGAAAGTGCTGGAACGCTGCGGGAGCGCCGGGAAACGGCTGGAGTGGGAGCTGGGGAGGGCTGGGATCGCGGGGAGCGCCGGGAATAACAACGGGGGGAATAACGGGGGGAATAATGGGGGGAATAATGGGAATAACAGCAGGAATAACGGGGGGAATAATGGGAATAATGGGGGGAATAACGGGGGGAATAATGAGAATAACGGGGGGAACTGTGGGAATGAGAGCCGTGGGAATGAGTGGAACAATGGGAATGAGAGCCATGGGAATGGGAACAATGGGATTGAGAGCCATGGGAATGGGGGGAACAATGGGATTGGGGGGAACAATGGGAATGAGAGCCATGGGAATGGGGGGAACAGTGGGATTGGGGGGTACAGTGGGAATGAGAGCCATGGGAATGAGGGGAACAGTGGGATTGAGAGCCATGGGATTGGGGGGAACAATGGGATTGGGGGGAACAATGGGATTGGAGACATAATCAAGGATAGGGGAATTCCTGGGAATAATGGGGATGCCATCAGGGATGGGGACAGGAACACCCTTGGGATCAGGGATCTGCAGGATCCCTCTGGCAATGGGAACACCCTTGGAATCAGGGATCCCCCTGGGGATGGGAAGAGTTTTGGGATCAAGGACCTGCAGGACCCCCCTGGGAATGGGAATGTCTTTGGGATCAGGGATCCCCCTGGGAATGGGAAGAGTTTTGGGATCAAGGACCTGCAGGACCCCCCTGGGAATGGGAATGTCTTTGGGATCAGGGATCCCCCTGGGAATGGGAATGTCTTTGGGATCAGGGATCCCCCTGGGAATGGGAATGTCTTTGGGATCAGGGATCCCCCTGGGGATGGGATCAGTTTTGGGATCAGGGATCTCCCTGGGGATGGGATCAGTTTTGGGCTCAGGGACCCCCCTGGGCTCAGCCCCCCCCTGGGCCCGCTGGCCGAGCTGGTGGCCGCCGGCTACTCCACGCTGGCCCTGCGGGGGCTGCCGGGCCCATCCCACCCGGATCCCGTTTGGGACGAGGAGCTGGAGCGGGGTCTGACCCTCCTGGCGTCCCAAAGCGCCCCCGTGGCCGGGCTGGCCGTGGCCGTGGCCACTCTGCTGCTGGCCAAAGCCTTGGCCACCCTCGGCCGCGTGGCCACCGCCCTCGGCCGCTCCGTCAGCGACGTCCTGGCCCAAAGCTGGACCCCCCGACCCCCACCCAGCCCCAAAGAACCCCAAAAAACCCCCAAAGCTCCCCCCAAGAAAAGCAAAGCCCCCAAAGGCAAGGTGGGGAAGACCCCAAAAGCGAAGCCCCCCGGGTTTGGGGAGGTTTTCTCGCTGGGGGATTCGGACAGCGAGGTTCCCCCCATCGTCCTGCGGCCGGGGGGGCCCTGCACCCCCCACCCCAAATCGGGGGCGCCCCCAAAAACGCTGCTGGGGGGGCCCAGGACCCCCTTCAGCATCTTCAGCGAGGAGCCCTCCCCCAGCGGGGGCAGCTCCCGGCTCCGCAGGGCCCCCAAAATCCCGGGAAGGGTCAAGTCCCGGATCAGGGTGAGTCTGGGGAGGGTGGGGGGAATTTGGGGAGGGAAATTTTGGGGGGAAAAGTTTGGGGATGGAAAATTTGGGGAGGGAAAATTTGGGAAGGGAAATTTTGGGGATGGAAAATTTGGGGAGGGAAAAGTTTGGGAAGGGAAATTTGGGAAGGGAAATTTTGGGGATGGAAATTTGGAGATGGAAATTTGGGAAGGGAAATTTTGGGGGGAAAAGTTTGGGGATGGAAAATTTGGGAAGGGAAATTTTGGGGGGAAAAGTTTGGGGATGGAAAATTTGGGGAGGGAAATTTTGGGGGGAAAAGTTTGGGGATGGAAAATTTGGGGAGGGAAATTTGGGAAGGGGAAGTTTGGGGGGAAAAGTTTGGGGATGGAAAATTGGGAAGGGAAATTTGGGGAGGAAAGTTTTGGGGATGGAAATTTGGGAAGGGAAATTTTGGGGAGGGAAATTTGGGAAGGGAAATTTTGGGGATGGAAATTTGGGAAGGGAAATTTTGGGAAGGGAAATTTTGGGAAGGGAAATTTTGGGGATGGAAATTTGGGAAGGGAAATTTGGGGACGGAAATTTGGGAGGGGACAAAGCTTTGTGGGGGGGAATGGAAAGAAGGAAAAAGGATTTGGGAAAGGAAAGCTTCGGAGGAGAGAAGTTCTGGGAGGAAAGTGAAAGTTTGGAAGGGGAGGAAAATTTTGGGAAAGAAAATTTCAGGGGGAAAATTTGGGTGGGAGGAGGGGGAGAAAGTTCCGTGTGGAGGAAAAATTTTGGGATGAAATTTTGGGGCTTTTTTTTCCCCTCTTTTTTCAGGTGACGTTCAGCGACAGCGACCCCGAGGAGCCCCAAATCCCCCCGGATCCCCCCAAAAACGGCCGGAAAAATTCCTGTGCCCGGAGGGTCCGGCCCCAAAAATCCCCCGGGAATTCCCCGGGAATTGAGGCTCGGCCCCGGCGGGGGCGGCCCCGGAAGGAGCCGGAAAAAAGTGGGATCGAGCAGGGGGAAAATGTGGAAAAGAAGGAAAAAAGGAGAAACCCCAGAATGGAAAACGTGGGGAGAAGAGGGATCTCAGAAATGGAAAATGTGGGAAAAAATGGAAACCCCAGAATGGAAAACGTGGGGAGAAGAGGGATCTCAGAAACGGAAAATGTGGGAAAAAATGGAAACCCCAGAATGGAAAACGAGGAAAAAATGGGAAACCCTAAAATGGAAAAAGAGGAAAAAATGGGAAACCCCAAAATGGAGAAAATGGGAAACCCTAAAATGGAAAAAATGGGGAAAAGAGGGATCCCAAAAATGGAAAATGTGGGAAAAAATGGAAACCCCAGAATGGAAAACGTGGAGAAAATGGGAAACCCCAAAATGGAAAAAATGGGGAAAAGAGGGATCCCAAAAATGGAAAATGTGGGAAAAAATGGAAACCCCAAAATGGAAAACGAGGAAAAAATGGGAAACCCTAAAATGGAAAACGTGGGGAGAAGAGTGATCTCAGAAATGGAAAATGTGGGAAAAAATGGAAACCCCAGAATGGAAAACGAGGAAAAAATGGGAAACCCCAAAATGGAAAAAATGGGAAACCCCAAAATGGAAAAAACGGGGAAAAGAGGGATCCCAAAAACTGAAAACGTGGAAAAAACCGGAAACCCCAGAATGGAAAAAATGGGAAATCCTAAAATGGAAAAAGAGGAAAAAACGGGAAACCCCAAAACGGAAACTTTGGAAAAGAAGGAAAAGGGAAACTCCAAGAAAATTCTGGAAAAGAAGGAGAACAGGGCCCCGTGCCGGGAAAAGAGGGAGAGGGGGACGCCCCGAATGGGAATTTTGGAGGAAAAGAAAAGCTGGGAATTTTCTGGGATGGAGGAACGGGATCCCCTGAGGGCCCTGGAGGAGGAGGAGGAGGAGGAGGAAGAGGAAGAGCTGAGCTTCGAGCTCCCCCCGCTGCCCCCAGGTGAGTCCGGGGGGGTTTTGGGGGACCCCAAAATTGCCTTTTCGGACCCCAAAACTGCCCCATCCCGTGTCCTTCCTTTTCCAGGTGGGGCCGGCAAGGAAATTCCAGGGATTGGGGATCGGGGGGATCCCCCAAATCCAGAGGGGTCCAACCCCTCTGCCCCGCCCGGTGAGCAGCTGGAATTTGGGGGGTTGGGGGAATTTTGGGGGATTTGGGGGGGTTTGGGGGAATTTTGGGGGGATTTTGGGGGGGTTTGGGGAATTTTGGGGGGATTTGGGGAGGTTTGGGGTGATTTGGGGGGGGTTTGGAGAATTTTGGGGGGTTTGGGGAATTTTGGGGGGGGTTGGGGGATTTGGGGGGGGTTTGGGGAATTTTGGGGGGGGTTTGGGGAATTTGGGGGAATTTTGTGGGGGTTTTGGGGAATTTTGGGGGGGTTTTGGGGAATTTTGGGGGGGTTTGGGGAATTTTGGGGGGGTTGGGGGATTTTGGGGGGATTTTGGGGGGTTTGGAGAATTTTGGGGAGGTTTGGGGGAATTTTGGGGGGATTTGGGGGGGGTTTGGGGGATTTTGGGGCATGTCCTGGTTTTCCTCTGGTTTTCCTTCCTTTTCCAGGAATTTTCCTTGTTTTTCTCAGGAGTTTCCTCTCCTGGAATTTTCCCTTCTCCCCAGATTTTTCCTTTTTCCCCCAAAACTTTTCCTTTTCCTCCCGAACTTTTCCTTTCCCCGGATTTTCCCAACCCCTCCCGGCCCCTCCGGCCGCTCCCGGCCCAGCCCTGCCTGGACACCGGTCACTCCTCCTGCCTCAGGGTCAGGGCCACTGACCACTGACTGCTGGCCACTGACCACTGACTGCTGGCCACTGACCACTGACCATTGACTGCTGGCCACTGACTGCTGGCCACTGACCATTGACCACACTGACCATTGACTGCTGGCCACTGACCATTGACCACACTGACCATTGACTGCTGGCCACTGACCATTGACCACACTGACCACTGACCATTGACCACTGACCACTGACTGCTGGCCACTGACCATTGACCACTGACCATTGACTGCTGGCCACTGACCATTGACCACACTGACCACTGACCATTGACCACTGACCACTGACTGCTGGCCACTGACCATTGACCACTGACCACTGACTGCTGGCCACTGACCATTGACCACACTGACCACTGACCACTGACCATTGACTGCTGGCCACTGACTGCTGGCCACTGACCATTGGCCACTGACCATTGACTGCTGGCCACTGACTGCTGACCACTGACCACACTGACCATTGGCCACTGACCATTGACTGCTGGCCACTGACCATTGGCCACTGACCATTGGCCACTGACCATTGACCACTGACCACTGACTGCTGGCCACTGACCATTGACCACTGACCATTGGCCACTGACCATTGACTGCTGGCCACTGACCATTGCCCACTGACCATTGACCACACTGACCACTGGCCATTGACCATTGACCACACTGACCACACTGACCACACTGAACACTGTCCCTGCTGACCGCTGTCCGTGTGTCCGCAGGTGTCCCCTGTCCGGCCGCTGTCCCCTCTCTGACTGCTGTCCCCACACTGACCAGTGTCCATCTGTCCGCAGGTGTCCCCTGTCCGGCCGCTGTCCCCTCTCTGACTGCTGTCCCCACACTGACCAGTGTCCATCTGTCCGCAGGTGTCCCCTGTCCGGCCGCTGTCCCCTCTCTGGCCGCTGTCCCCTCTCTGGCCGCTGTCCCCTCTCTGGCCGCTGTCCCCTCTCTGGCCGCTGTCCCTGTGTCCATCTGCCCGCAGGTGTCCCCTGTCCGGCCGCTGTCCCCTGTCTGGCCGCTGTCCCCTCACTGACCAGTGTCCATCTGTCCGCAGGTGTCCCCTGTCCGGCCGCTGTCCCCTCTCTGACCAGTGTCCATCTGTCCGCAGGTGTCCCCTGTCTGGCCGCTGTCCCCTCACTGACCGTTGTCCCTGTGTCCATCTGTCCGCAGGTGTCCCCTGTCTGGCCGCTGTCCCCTCACTGACCGTTGTCCCTGTGTCCATCTGTCCGCAGGTGTCCCCTCTCTGGCCGCTGTCCCCTCTCTGGCCGCTGTCCCCACACTGACCAGTGTCCATCTGTCCGCAGGTGTCCCCTGTCCAGCTGCTGTCCCCTCACTGACCGCTGTCCCCACACTGACCATTGTCCATCTGTCCGCAGGTGTCCCCTGTCCGGCCGCTGTCCCCTCTCTGGCCGCTGTCCGCTGTCTGCTGGCCGAGGCTCTGGCGTGGGTCGGTCACTTCCCCCCGGGCTCTCTCTATGCCCAGCTGTGCCAGCTGCTGGCGCTGGCCCTTGGGGACAGTGACCCTGTGGCCACCGCGGGGCTGCTGGCCGAGTCCCTGGCGGTCACCGCCCGCCACCAGCTGCTGGCCATCGTCCACTCCAGGGCTCGGTGGGTTCTGCGGCCGCGCCCTCCCGGTGTCACCTCCAGTGTCACCTCCTGGTGTCACCTCCCGGTGTCACCTCCCGGTGTCACCTCCTGGTGTCGCCTCCAGTGTCACCTCCCGGTGCCACCTCCAGTGTCACCTCCCGGTGTCACCTGCAGTGTCCCCTCCCAGTGTCCCCTTCTGATGTCACCTCCAGTGTCCCCTCCCGGTGTCACCTCCAGTGTCCCCTCTGATGTCACCTCCAGTGTCACCTCCCGGTGCCACCCCCAGTGTCCCCTCCTGGTGTCCCCATCCCACGTTCCCCCCTCTTTCATCCCCTGATTGCCACGAGCAAGAGACCCCTTCCCAACATTCCCAGCATTCCCAACATTCCCAGCATTCCCAGCATTCCCAGCATTCCCAACATTCCCAACATTCCCAACATTCCCAGCATTCCCAGCATTCCCAGCATTCCCAACATTCCCAACATTCCCAACATTCCCAACATTCCCAGCATTCCCAGCATTCCCAGCATTCCCAACATTCCCAACATCCCCAACATTCCCAACATTCCCAGCATTCCCAGCATTCCCAGCATTCCCAGCATTCCCATCCCCAACATTCCCAACATCCCATTCCCAACATCCCATATCTCCATCCCCAACATCCCCAACATTCCCAACATTCCCAGCATTCCCAGCATTCCCAGCATTCCCAACATTCCCAACATTCCCAACATTCCCAACCTCCCATTCCCAACATTCCCAACATTCCCAACATTCCCAACCTCCCATTCCCAACATTCCCAACATTCCCAACCTCCCATTCCCAGCATTCCCAGCATTCCCAACATTCCCAACCTCCCATTCCCAACATTCCCATATCCCCATTCTCAACATTCCCAACATTCCCAACATTCCCAACATTCCCAACCTCCCATTCCCAACATTCCCATATCCCCATTCTCAACATTCCCAACATTCCCAACATTCCCAACCTTCCCATATTCCCATTCCCAACATTCCCATATTCCCATTCCCAACATTCCCAACATTCCCAACCTCCCATTCCCAACATTCCCGTTCTCAACATTCCCAACATTCCCAACCTCCCATTCCCAACATCCCATATCCCCATTCCCAATATCCCCAACATCCAATTCCCAACATTCCCAACATTCCCAGCATTCCCAACATTCCCAGCATTCCCAACATTCCCAACATTCCCAGCATTCCCAACATTCCCAGCATTCCCAACATTCCCAACATTCCCAACATCCCCAACATCCCCGACATTCCCAACCTCCCCAACCTCCCTAGCATTCCCGACATTCCCGACGTTCCCGACATTCCCATTCCCGTATCCCCACCCCCACTTTCCCCCCCTCCATCCCCAATTCCCGGCCCCCTCCGGAGGAATTTTGGGATGATCCCGCAGGAAGCAGCGGAAAGCGGCGGCCGCCGGAGGCGACGTCTCGGATCAGCTCCGGGGCCTCTCCCTGCGGGAAGAGGGGGATTCCCGGGATTCCCAGGATCCCCAGGATCCCCAGGATTCCCAGGATTCCCGGGATTCCCACCTGGCCCAGCTGGAGGAGCTGTTCCAGTTCAGCTCCACGGGGCTGGGGCCGGCGGAGCGGGAGCGGTTCCGGGAGCAGCTCCGGAAGATTCCCAGCGGTCAGTTCCTTGGGAAATCCCAAATTCCCACTCTGGGGGTTGGGAAATCCCAAATTCCCGGATTGGGGGATTGGGAAATCCCAAATTCCCACCCTGGGGGTTGGGAAATCCCAAATTCCCACTCTGGGGGTTGGGAAATCCCAAATTCCCACCCTGGGGGTTGGGAAATCCCGAATTCCCGGATTTGGGGGCTGGGAAATCCCAAATTCCCGGATTGGGGGTTGGGAAATCCCAAATTCCCACTCTGGGGGCTGGGAAATCCCAAATTCCCAGATTGGGGGTTGGGAAATCCCAAATTCCCACTCTGGGGGCTGGGAAATCCCAAATTCCCAGATTGGGGGTTGGGAAATCCCAAATTCCCGGATTGGGGGGCTGGGAAATCCCAAATTCCCACTCTGGGGATTCCAGACTTTGGGTCTGGGAAGCTTTCCCAGGGTGGGGGATTCCATGGGGTTGGAATTCTGGGGGAATTCCCGAATTCCAGGAGGATTCCAAGTGTGGAATTCCCAAACTTGGGAATTCCCGGCTGTCCAGCCCTGGAGTTTCCTGGGATTGGTGGGAACGGTTGGAATTTGGGTCTGGGAGGTTTCTCCAGGTTTGGGGATTCCCTGGGATGGGATTCCCTGGGATTGGGATTCCCGAATTCCCAGGAATTCCCAGGAATTCCGGCTGTCCCCCCCGGCAGGTGTCACCGTGTGCCAACCCCGGAGTTTCCTGGGATGTTGGGAATGGTTGGAATTTTGTTCTGTGTGGTTTTTCTATGGGATTGGGATTCCCTGGGATTGGGATTCCCTGGGATTGGGATTCCCTGGGATTGGGATTCCATGGGATTGGGATTCCCTGGGATTTGGATTCCCTGGGATTGGATTCCATGGGATTGGGATTCCCGAATTCCCAGGAATTCCCGGCATTCCGGCTGTCCCCCCCGGCAGGTGTCACCGTGTGCCAGCTGTCCCTGGCCGGTGCCGGCCCCGCGGCCGCGCTGCTGCTGACGCGGCTGGAGCGCGGCGCCGAGCCCCTGAGCGTCCGGATCCCCACCCAGCGCGGCCAGGTCAGTGACCTTCATCATCACCTTCATCATCATCATCCTCACCTTCATCATCATCATCCTCACCTTCATCTTCATCCTCACCTTCATCATCATCCTTACCTTCATCATCATCATCCCCATCATCCTCACCTTCATCATCATCATCCCCATCATCCTCACCTTCATCTTCATCCTCACCTTCATCTTCATCCTCACCTTCATCTTCATCCTCACCTTCATCATCATCATTATCCTCACCTTCATCCTCATCATCCCCATCATCCTCATCTTCATCTTCATCCTCACCTTCATCCTCATCATCCTCACCTTCATCATCATCATTATCCTCACCTTCATCCTCATCATCCCCATCATCCTCATCTTCATCTTCATCCTCACCTTCATCCTCATCATCCTCACCTTCATCATCATCATCCCCATCATCCTCACCTTCATCCTCACCTTCATCATCATCCTCATCTTCATCATCATCATTATCCTCACCTTCATCATCATCCTCACCTTCATCATCACCTTCATCATCATCATCATCCTCACCTTCATCTTCATCCTCACCTTCATCCTCACCTTCATCCTCATCATTATCATCATCCTCACCTTCATCCTCACCTTCATCCTCATCATCATCATCCTCACCTTCATCATCATCATCCTCACCTTCATCATCATCATCCCCATCATCCTCACCTTCATCTTCATCCTCACCTTCATCATCATCATCCTCACCTTCATCCTCATCATCCCCATCATCCTCATCTTCATCTTCATCCTCACCTTCATCATCATCCTCACCTTCATCTTCACCTTCATCCTCACCTTCATCCTCATCATCCCCATCATCCTCACCTTCATCCTCACCTTCATCCTCACCTTCATCATCATCATCATCCTCACCTTCATCATCATCATCCTCACCTTCATCTTCATCCTCACCTTCATCTTCCTCATCCTCATCCTCATCCTCACCTTCTTCCCCCATCCTCCTCCCCCCGTTCTGGGAGTCCTGGAGGATTCCCGATCCCTGGAATTCCCGATCCCTGAATTCCCGATGATTCCTGATGATTCCCGATCCCTGCCGGAATTCCCGATCCCAGAATTCCCGATCCCAGAATTCCCAATCCCGGAATTCCCGATGATTCCCGATGATTCCCAATCCCTGTTGTAATTCCCAATCCCTGAATTCCCGATCCCGGAATTCCCGATGATTCCCGATGATTCCCGAGGATTCCCGATCCCGGAATTCCCGATGATTCCCGATGATTCCCGATGATTCCCAATCCCGGAATTCCCGGCGATTCCCGATGATTCCCAATCCCGGAATTCCCGGCGATTCCCGATGATTCCCAATCCCGGAATTCCCGGCGATTCCCGATGATTCCCGATCCCGGAATTCCCGGCGATTCCCGATGATTCCCGATCCCGGAATTCCCGGCGATTCCCGATAATTCCCGATCCCGGAATTCCCGGCGATTCCCGATGATTCCCGCGGTGTTGCAGGCGCCCCTGGCTGAGCTGCTCCGGGAGCTGGAGGGGATCCAGCGGGAGCAGCGCGAGGCCAACGGCTGCAGCGAGCGCCGGGAATGGTGGGAGCGCCGATCCCGCCTGGATCTGCGCATGCAGGTGGGAGCCGCGCCCCAATCCCGGGAAAAAACCCCGGGAACGGGGCTGGGAACCCTGCGGGCCTCACTGGGAATCCCCTGGGAGTCCCCTGGGATTCCCCTGGGAGTCCTGATGGGATTCCCCTGGGATCGCCCTGAGATTCCCCTGGGATTCCCCTGGGAGTCCTGACGGGATTCCCCTGGGATCGCCCTCATTCCCAATGGGATTCCCCTGGGATTCCCCTGGGAGTCCTGACGGGATTCCCCTGGGATTCCCCTGGGAGTCCTGACGGGATTCTCCTGGGATCTCCCTGGGATTGCCCTGGGATTCCTGCAGGATTTCCCTGCCATTCCCATGGGATTTCCCTGGGATTGCCCTGGGATCGCCCTCATTCCCCATGGGATTCCCCTGGGATTCCCCTGGGATTCCCAATGGGATTTCCCTGGGATTTTCCCTGGGATTTCCATGGGAGTCCTGATGGGATTCCCCTGGGATCGCCCTCATTCCCAATGGGATTCCCCTGGGATTCCTGCTGGGATTTCCCTGGGATTCCTGATGGGATTTCCCTGGGATTCCTGATGGGGTTCTCCTGGGGTTTCCCTGGGATTCCCCTGGGATTGCCCTGGGATTTCCCTCATTCCCAATGGGATTTTCCCTGGGATTCCTGCTGGGATTTCCCTGGGATTTTCCATGGGATTTCCCTCATTCCCACTGGGATTTCCCTGGGATTTCCCTGGCATTCCCAACTGGGATTTTCCCTGGGATTCCTGCAGGATTTCCCTGGGATTCCCATGGGATTTCCCTGGGATTCCCTTTGGGATTCCCCCTGTGATCCCTTTGGGATTCCCCCCGTGATCCCTTGGGGATTCCCCCTGTGATCCCTTGGGGATTCCCCCTGTGATCCCTTTGGGATTCCCCCCGTGATCCCTTTGGGATTCCCCCTGTGATCCCTTGGGGATTCCCCCTGTGATCCCTTGGGGATTCCCAGGGGATTTCCCGTGACATTCCCGGTGTTTTTGGGGTCGGGATCCCGTTCCCATTCCGTGTCTCTCCCCAGAGCCTGATCCAGAGCCTGGATTCGGAGGTTTTGGGATGCTGGCGGGGGCTGCTGCTGCCCCGGGATCCCGGGAATCCCCCCCTGGATCAGCAGGAATTGTCCCGGCTGCTCCAGGAGCTCCGGGAATGCGGCTGGAACAACCCCGACCCCGGCCTGCTGCAGGTTTGGGATCTGGGATCTGGGAATGGGATCTGGGATTTCGGATCTGGGATCTGGGAATGGGATCTGGGGTTTGGGATCTGGGGTTTGGGATCTGGGATCTGGGAATGGGATCTGGGATCTGGGAATGGGATCTGGGGTTTGGGATCTGGGATTTGGGATCTGGGAATGGGATCTAGGATCTGGGATTTGGGATCTGGGAATTTGGGATCTGGGAATTTGGGATCTGGGATCTGGGAATGGGATCTGGGATCTGGGATTTGGGATCTGGGGTTTGGGATCTGGGATTTGGGATCTGGGATCTGGGATTTGGGATCTGGGGTTTGGGATCTGGGGTTTGGGATCTGGGAATGGGATCTGGGATTTGGGGTTTGGGAATTTGGGATCTGGGATTTGGGATCAGGGATCTGGGGTTTGGGATCTGGGATCTGGGATTTGGGGTTTGGGATCTGGGATTTGGGGTTTGGGAATTTGGGATCTGGGATTTGGGATTTGGGATCTGGGATCTGGGGTTTGGGATCTGGGGCTGCTCATCCCTGGATCGCCGGGGGTCGAGCCCAGGATTTTCAGGATCCTCGTTCCTGGATTTGGAGTGGTGATCCCAGAATTTGGGGGTGCTTATCCCTGGAATTTGGGGTTCTGCCCCACACGTTGGGTTGCCCATCCCAGATTTGGGGGTTCCGATCCCGGATTTAGGGTTCCAATCCTGGATTCCTGGTTCCAATCCCAGATTTTGGGTTCCAATCCCACATTTGGGGGTTCCAATCCCAGATTTGGGGTTCTGATCTCCCCCCAGGTGTTGCTGGCTGTGCTGTGTCCGGCCGATGTCCGGGCGCTGGCGCAGGCGCTGTGTCCGGCCCAGCCCCTCTGATCCCAGATTTAGGGTTCAGATCCCAGATTTGTGGTTCCAATCCCAGATTTAGGGTTCCAATCCCACATTTGGGGTTCAGATCCCAGATTTGGGGTTCAGATCCCACATTTGGGGTTCTCTCCCCCCCAGGTGTTGCTGGCGGTGCTGTGTCCGGCCGATGTCCGGGCGCTGGCGCAGGCGCTGTGTCCGGCCCGGCCGCTCTGATCCCAGATTTGGGGTTCAGATCCCACATTTGGGGGTTCCAATCCCAGATTTGGGGTTCCGATCCCGGATTTCAGGATCCCCTCTGGAATTCTCTCCCCAGGTGTTGCTGGCGGTGCTGTGTCCGGCCGATGTCCGGGCGCTGGCGCAGGCGCTGTGTCCGGCGCGGCCGCTCCGGGCGCGGCTGCTGCTGGACGAGGCCCTGGAGCGGCGCCGGGAGGGGCCCGGGGGCAGCGCGGGGTCCCTGGTGCTGCTGCTGGACAGGGTGAGAGCCCCTGGCCTTCCTCACCTTCCTCCTCCTCACCTTCCTCTTCATCTTCTTCCTCTTCATCTTTCTCACCTTCCTCCTCCTCACCTTCCTCTTCATCTTCCTCCTCCTCACCTTCCTCCTCCTCACCTTCCTCCTCCTCCTCCTCACCTTCCTCTTCATCTTCCTCCTCTTCATCTTCCTCCTCACCTTCCTCTTCTTCACCTTCCTCTTCCTCACCTTCCTCCTCTTCATCTTCCTCACCTTCCTCTTCATCTTCCTCCTCTTCATCTTCCTCCTCTTCATCTTCCTCCTCACCTTCCTCCTCCTCCTCCTCACCTTCCTCTTCATCTTCCTCCTCCTCACCTTCCTCCTCCTCTTCCTGCTCCTCTTCCTCATCTTCCTCCTCCTTTTCTTCCTCACCTTCCTCCTCATCTTCCTCCTCTTCTTCATCTTCTTCCTCCTCTTCCTCTGCATCTTCATCTTCTTCCTCATCTTCCTCTTCACCTTCCTCATCACCTTCCTCCTCCTCCTCCCCTCCCCTGCCCCCTCCCCTGTCCCTGACCCTGTTCCGGTCTCAGCACCTGCAGCGCCTCCCCTGGGAGAGCTCCGGAACCCTCCGGAACGTTCCGGTGACGCGGCTGCCGGGGCTGCGCTTCCTGCTGCGCTACGGGCTGGGCCCGCAGGTACCGCCACACCTGGGGACACCTGGGGACATGGGGACACACCTGGGGACACACCTGGGGACCTGGGGACACACCTGGGGACACCTGGGGACACACCTGGGGACACACCTGGGGACGTGGGGACACACCTGGGGACACACCTGGGGACACCTAGGACACACCTGGGGACATGGGGACACACCTGGGGACAGCTGGGATACAGCTGGGGATACCTGGGGACACACCTGGGGGTACCTGGGATACACCTGGGACAGCTGGGGGTACCTGGGACACACCTGGAACACACCTGGGGGTACCTGGGGGTACCTGGGACACACCTGGGGACACCTGGGGGTACCTGGGACACACCTGGGGGTACCTGGGACACACCTGGGGACACCTGGGGGCACCTGGGGGTACCTGGGGACACCTGGGGGTACCTGGGACACAGCTGGGGACACACCTGGGGACACCTGGGGGTACCTGGGACACACCTGGGACACACCTGGGGACACCTGGGGGCACCTGGGGGTACCTGGGGACACCTGGGGGTACCTGGGGGTACCTGGGACACACCTGGGGACACCTGGGGGTACCTGGGACACACCTGGAACACACCTGGGATGGGGGACACACCTGTGCCCCCCTGTGCAGGGCCCGGTGCTGCAGCGGGGGGTGAACCCCAGGAGCGCTTTCTACGTCCTGAACCCGCAGCGCGACCTGGGCGGCACCGAGGAGCGATTCCGCAGCTGGTTTGAGAGGTGACACCCCAAAAACCACCCAAAAACCACCCAAAAACCCCCCAAAACCCCCAAAAACCCCCCAAAACCCCCAAAAACCACCCAAAAACTGCCCCAAACAGCCCTGGGACACCAAAACCCCCCCAAAAACTGCCCCAAACACACCTAGAACCCCCAAAATCCCCTTAAAACCCCAAAAAAAACCCCTCCAAGACCCCAAACTCCCTCTGGGAACCCCAAATCCTCCCCCATTATCCCAAATCTTCCCCTTTATCCCAAATCCTCCCTTTTTATCCCAAACCCCCCCCATTATCCCAAACCCCCCCCTCATCCCAAACTCCCCCCTCATCCCAACCCCCCCATTATCCCAAACCCTCCCATTATCCCAAACCCCCCCATCATCCCAAACCCCCCCATCATCCCAAACCCCCCCATCATCCCAAACCCCCCCATTATCCCAAACCCTCCCATTATCCCAAACCCCCCATTATCCCAAATCCTCCCTTTTTATCCCAAACCCTCCCCCATCATCCCAAACCCCCCCCTCATCCCAACCCCCCCATTGTCCCAAATCCTTCTTCTTTATCCCAAATCCTCCCTTTTTATCCCAAACCCCCCCCATTATCCCAACCCCCCCCATCATCCCAACCCCCCCCATTATCCCAAACCCTTCCCCATTATCCCAAACCCTCCCATTATCCCAAACCCCCTCTTTATCCCAAACCCCCTCTTTATCCCAAATCCTCCCTTTTTATCCCAAATCCTCCCTTTTTATCCCAAACCCCCCCATTATCCCAAACCCCCCCATTATCCCAAATCCTTCCCCATTATCCCAAACCCCCCCTTCATCCCAAACCCCCCCCATCATCCCAGTTTTTCCCCATCATCCCAACCCCCCCTTCATCCCAACCCCCCCTCATCCCGATTTTTCCCCTTCATCCCAAACCCCCCCATTATCCCAAACCCCCCCATTATCCCAACCCCCCCTCATCCCGGTTTTCCCCCTTTCCCCTTTTCCCGGCGCTCCAGCGAGCCGGGCTGGCGCGGGGTGTCGGGGGCGGCCCCCACCCCACAGCAGCTGCAGGAGGCGCTGGGGGAGCGCGACCTCTACATGTGAGACACCCCAAAAGGATTCGGGGGGATTTGGGGGGTTTGGGGGGGATTCGGGGGGGTTTGGGGTTGGATTTTGGGAGGATTTGGGGTTGATTTGGGGTTGGATTTTGGGGGAATTTTAGGGGGATTTGGGGCTGATTTGGGGTGGGATTTTGGGAGGATTTGGGGTGGGATTTTGGGGGGATTTGGGGTTGGATTTTGGGGGGATTTTGGGTGGGATTTTGGGGGGGATTCGGGGTTGGATTTTGGGGGGATTTGGGGTTGATTTGGGGTTGGATTTTGGGGGGATTTGGGTTTGGATTTTGGGGGGATTTGGGGTTGGATTCTACGGGGATTTGGGGTTGATTTGGGGTTGATTTGGGGTTGGATTTTGGGGGGATTTGGGTTTGGATTTTGGGGGGATTTGGGGTTGGATTCTGCGGGGATTTGGGGTTGATTTGGGGTTGATTTGGGGTTGGATTTTGGGGGGATTTGGGTTTGGATTTTGGGGGGATTTGAGGTTGATTTGGGGTTGGATTTTGGGGGAATTCGGGGCTGGATTTTGGGAGGATTTGAGGCTGATTTGTGGCCAGATTTGCAGGGCTTTTGGGGCTGATTTGGGATCAGGTTTGGGGTCAGGTTTAGGATCAGGTTTGGGATCAGGTTTGGGATCAGGTTTAGGATCAGGTTTAGGATCAGGTTTGGGATCAGATTTGGGATCAGGTTTGGGCTCAGGTTTGGGCTCAGGTTTGGGCTCAGGTTTGGGATGAGGTTTAGGTTTAGGATCGGGTTTAGGATGAGGTTTGGGTTCCCCCACAGCTACGCCGGGCACGGTGCGGGCGCGCGGCTCCTGGACGGGCAGAGCCTGGCGCGGCTGGTTTGGGATCAGGTTTGGGATCAGGTTTGGGATCAGGTTTGGGATCAGGTTTGGGGTCAGGTTTGGGATGAGGTTTAGGTTTAGGATCAGGTTTAGGATCAGGTTTAGGATGAGGTTTGGGCTCCCCCACAGCTACGCCGGGCACGGTGCGGGCGCGCGGCTCCTGGACGGGCAGAGCCTGGCGCGGCTGGTTTGGGATCAGGTTTGGGGTCAGGTTTGGGATCAGGTTTAGGTTTAGGATCGGGTTTAGGATGAGGTTTGGGTTCCCCCACAGCTACGCCGGGCACGGTGCGGGCGCGCGGCTCCTGGACGGGCAGAGCCTGGCGCGGCTGGTTTGGGATCAGGTTTGGGGTCAGGTTTGGGATCAGGTTTAGGATCAGGTTTAGGATGAGGTTTAGGATGAGGTTTGGGTTCCCCCACAGCTACGCCGGGCACGGTGCGGGCGCGCGGCTCCTGGACGGGCAGAGCCTGGCGCGGCTGCGCTGCCGGGCCGTGGCGCTGCTCTTCGGCTGCTCCAGCGCCGCGCTGACCCCGCGGGGGCAGCTGGAGCCCAGCGGCACCGTCCTGAAATACGTCCTGGCCGGCTGGTGAGTGCCGGGAGTGCGGGATCCGGGAATGCGGGGACCCGGGAATGCGGGAATCTGGGATCCGGGAATGCGGGAATTCGGGATCCGGGAATCCAGGAATCTGGGAATGCGGGGATCCGGGAATTCGGGAATCTGGGAATATGGGAATTTGGGAATGCGGGATCCGGGAATGCGGGGATCCGGGAATCCAGGAATCTGGGAATGCGGGAATCTGGGATCCAGGATCCGGGAATGCGGGAATCTGGGAATTTGGGAATCTGGAAAATTCGGGAATCCGGGAATCTGGGAATATGGGAATCCGGGAATGTGGGAATCTGGGAATTCGGGAATCCGGGAATACGGGAATCTGGGATCCGGGAATCCGGGAATTCGGGATCCGGGAATCCAGGAATCTGGGAATTTGGGAATCCGGGAATTTGGGAATCTGGGAATCCGGGAGCTGGGGGGGCTCCGGGTGCCGAGTTTTGGGTGCCTGGGATTGCATGGGGGGCTCTGGGTGCTGAGATTTGGGGTGGATTTGGGGTTTTGGAGCTTTGGGGGCTCTGGGTGCTGCATTTTGGGGTGGATTTGGGGTTTTGGAGCTTTGGGGGGCTCTGGGTGCTGAGCTTTGGGGTGGATTTGGGGTTTTGGGGGCTCTGGGTGCTGAGATTTGGGGTGGATTTGGGGTTTTGGAGCTTTGGGGGCTCTGGGTGCTGAGATTTGGGGTGGATTTGGGGTTTTGGAGCTTTGGGGGCTCTGGGTGCTGAGATTTGGGGTGGATTTGGGGCTTTGGGGTTTTGGGGGACTCTGGGTGCTGAGATTTGGGGTGGATTTGGGGCTTTGGGGGCTCTGGGTGCTGCGTTTTGGGGTGGATTTGGGGCTTTGGGGTTCTGGGGGCTCTGGGTGCTGCATTTTGGGGTGGATTTGGGGTTTTGGGGGGCTCTGGGATTTTGGGGTCCCTCTTTACTTTTGGGGATTCTCAAGGGATTTTCTTTTGGGGCTCACAGCCCCATTTTGGGGTCTCTGTGTATTTGGGAAGGGGTTTTTGTCTGTTTGGGGAGGGGTCTCTGTATTTGGGGTCTCTCACCCCCCATTTTGGGGTCTCTGTCTATTTGGGGAGGGGTCTCTGTGTATTTGGGGTGGGGTCTCTGTGTATTTGGGGTCTCTCACCCCCCGTTTGGGGTCTCTGTGTATTTGGGGAGGGGTCTCTGTGTATTTGGGGTCTCTCACCCCCCATTTTGGGGTCTCTGTGTATTTGGGGAGGGGTCTCTGTGTATTTGGGGTCTCTCACCCCCCGTTTGGGGTCTCTGTGTATTTGGGGTCTCTCACCCCCCATTTTGGGGTCTCTCACCCCCCGTTTGCAGCCCCCTGGTGCTGGGGAACCTGTGGGATGTCACGGATCGGGACCTGGACCGTTTGGCGCAGGCTCTGCTGCGGGGCTGGCTGGGGGGGGGTCCCGGGACCCCCCTGCTGGCCCAGCTGGCCCAGGCCCGCCAAGCCCCCAGACTCAAATCCCTCATCGGGGCCGCCCCCGTGGCCTACGGGCTCCCGGTCAGCCTCTGCTGAGGGGGGTCCCTTTGTCATCTTTGGGGTGCCCCCCATTGCCTGGAGTGAAGTTTTGGGGTCCCTTTGCCATCTTTGGGGTCCCCTCATTGCCTGGAGTGAGGTTTTGGGGTCCCCTGGTTGATTTTAGGGTCCCCCCCATTGCCTGGAGTGAAGGTTTGGGGTCCCCTGGTTGATTTTAGGGTCCCCCCACTGCCCACAGACTCCACTGGGGTACAGATTTGGGGTCCCCCCATTGTCTGGAGTGAATTTTGGACCCCAGTTGTTTTTGGGGTCCCCCCCTTCCTTATAGGGGAGAATTGGGGGATCCCCCCATTGCCCGGGGGAGGTTTTGGGGTCTCCCCATCGCTTTTGGGATCCACTTGTGGCCTTTGGGGGGGTCCCTCCTTTGTTACTTTTGGGGTCCCCCCGTTACCTCTGGTGACGATTTTGGGGCTCCCCGTCCCCTCAGGGATTTTTGGGGTGTCTGAAAGGGGGGGGGGGGGGTTGGAACCGCCTTAATTTTAACGAAATTTTAACAAAATTTGGTTTTATTTGCCTATTTTGCAACAATAAAGCTACTGCCTCTGCACTGACCCCTCCTGAGTCTCTCTGAGCCCCCCAAAATCCCTCTGGACCCCCCCCAAATCCCTTTGGACCCCCCAAAATCCCTTTGGACTCCCCCAAATCCCTTTGGACCCCCCCAAATCCATCTGGACCCCCCCAAATCCCTTTGGATCCCCTCAAAATCCCTTTGGATCCCCCCCAAAATCCCTCTGGATCCCTCCCAAAATCCCTCTGGACCCCCCAAATCCCTCTGGACCCCCCCCTTTTCCTTCTGGGGGTCACTATCCCCCCCCCGAGTCCTCCCATCCGCCAGGGGGCGCTGTCTCAGTGGGGCCAGCTCGGTCCTCCCATCCGCCAGGGGGCGCTGTGGCGGCGGGCGCGGGCCCGGCTGAGGGCGGGCGGTCCAAGATGGCGCAGACCGTGAGCGTTGGGGAGCTGGGGCTGCCCCAACTGGAGCTGCTCAAGGGGCAGCTGGAGCAGGTCCGGGGGGCTCGGAGGGGGCTGGGGAAGGGGTTGAGGGGAGGTCTGGGGGTCCCGGGGGGAGCGGGGATGGGAGGGGCCTGGGGAGAGTCCTGAGGGGATCGCGGGGGGAGCAGGGCCGGGGGCTCTGAGGGGGCTCCGGGGGCAACTTGGGGGTCTCAGAGAACCAAGGGAGGGTCCCGAGGCCTGGGGGTCGCAGCTGGGGCAGTTCGGGAGAGGCTGGAGGGGAATTTGGGGTTGTCTGGGTGTGGGGGGCTCGGGTTTCAGCCCCCCGAGCTTGGCCCACGCCCCAGTTTCTGGAACCTTCCCCCAAAAAGTTTCCTCCTCATCCCTTCGGGGCCATCCCCAGCCCCTTCCTGCCCTTGTGGGGGTCTCCCCGCAGGACCCCTCCCCACAATTCCCAACCCCGGGGGTCTCTCTCCCCACAATCCCCAACCGTGGGGGTCTCTCTCCCCTCAATCCCCAACCCCGGGGGTCTCCCCTTCCCCTCAATCCCCAATCCCGGGGGTCTCCCCTTCCCCTCAATCCCCAACCCCGGGGGTCTCTCTCCCCACAATCCCCAACCCCGGGGGTCTCTCTCCCCTCAATCCCCAACCCCGGGGGTCTCTCTCCCCTCAATCCCCAACCCCGGGGGTCTCCCCGCAGGAGGTGGAGTTCCTCTCCTCGTCCCTGGCCCAGCTCAAGGTGGTGCAGACCAAGTTCGTGGAGGCCAAGGAGTGCCTGAACGTCCTGCACAAAGGCAACGAGGGTGAGAGACCCCCCAAAAAACCCCAAATCCTCCGCGGGGGACCCCAAAATCCCAGGGGGTGTCCCCAGATATTGATACGAGGCTTCAAAACCCCCAGAGAGAGTCCCCAAATTCACGTGGGGAGCTGCAGGTCCTGTGGGATGTCTGTGAGGCCAAATTTGGATGGGGGGAGCCCCAAATCTTCAGGGGAACCCCAAAATCTGGAGGAGGGGGTCTCAAATCTTGATGTGTGGGGGGTCCTGAATTATCGGGGAGATTCCCAAATCCAAAAGGAGGGGGTTTAAAAGCTGAGGGGGGTCCCAAAATCTTGATGGGGTTGGGGTCTCCAAACTTAGAGGGATCTTTGGGAGTTCCCCAAATCCTAACGGGGAACCCCAAAACCGGGGGTGGTTCCTAAACCCAAGGGATCCCCAAATCCAGGGAGACCCTGGGGGGTCCTGGAAGGGGTTTTTTTGGGGGGGGGGGGGGTGGTCCTGAGGGGGTCCTGGGGTTTTCCTGACCCCTCCTTTTCCCACAGGGAAAGATCTCCTGGTGCCTCTCACCAGCTCCGTATCCTTTTCCTGCTCCTGGAATCCCCCCCAAAAATCCCTCCTGGGGGGGTTCTGAGCCCCCCAGCCCCCCCATGCCCCCCGTTTTCCATGACCCCCCCAGATGTACGTGCCCGGCAAGCTCCAGGACGTGCGGACGGTGCTGGTGGATGTCGGCACCGGTTACTACGTGGAGAAGGTGAGGAGGGGGCTTGAGGGGCTTTGGGGGGGCTGGGGACCCCCATTTCCACCTTTCCCGTCCCATTCCCCCCATTCCCACCCCGTTCCCACCCGTTTTTCCCTCATTTCACCCCTTTCCCATCCCCATCTCCTCATTTTCCCATCCCCATCCCACCCCCTTTTCCCCATTTTTCGTCATTCCCACCCAATTTCTCACCCCTTTTTCTCCCTTTCCCACCCTATTTTTTTTAATTTTCCCTTGTTTTCCTTGTTTTCTCCCATTCCCACCCCATTTTCCCCCATTCCCACCCTGTTTTTCCCCATTTTCCCCATTCCCACCCCATTTTCCCCCATTCCCACCCCATTTTCCCCATTCCCACCCCATTTTCCCCCATTCCCACCCCGTTTTTCTCCATTCCCACCCCATTTTTCCCCATTCCCACCCCATTTCTCCCATTCCCACCCTGTTTCTCCCTGTTTTTCCTCATTCCTACCCCATTTTCCCCCATTTTCCCCCCGTTTTTCCCCGTTTCCCCCCATTTTCCCCATTTCCCCCCGTTTTTCCCTGTTTCCCACCCCATTTCCCCCCGTTTTTCCCCATTTTCCCCCATTTCCCCCCGTTTCCCCCCCGTTTTCCCCGTTTTTCCCCGTTTTTCCCCATTTTCCCCCATTCCCACCCCATTTTCCCCCATTCCCACCCCGTTTTCCCCCATTTTTCCCCGTTTTTCCCCATTTCTCCCATTCCCACCCTGTTTCTCCCTATTTTTCCTCATTCCTATCCCATTTCCCCCCATTTTCCCCCATTTCCCCCCATTTCCCCCCGTTTCCCCCCCGTTTTTCCCCGTTTCCCCCCCTTTCCCCCCATTTCCCCCCATTTTCCCCCATTTCCCTCCATTTTTCCCTGTTTCCCACCCCATTTTCCCCCCGTTTTTACCCGTTTTCCCCGTTTTTCCCCGTTTCCCCCGTTTTTCCCCATTTCCCCCCGTTTTTACCCGTTTTCCCCCGTTTTTCCCCATTTCCCCCCGTTTTTCCCCATTTCCCCCCGTTTTTCCCCATTTCCCCCCATTTTCCCCCCGTTTCCCCCCCGTTTTCCCCGTTTTTCCCCATTTTCCCCATTTCCCCCCGTTTTTCCCTGTTTCCCACCCCATTTCCCCCCGTTTTTACCCGTTTTTCCCCGTTTTTCCCCATTTTCCCCCATTTCCCCCCGTTTTTCCCCATTTCCCCCCATTTTCCCCCGTTTTTCCCCATTTCCCCCCATTTCCCCCCGTTTTTCCCCGTTTCCCACCCCATTTTCCCCCATTTCCCCCCGTTTTTCCCAGTCTGCCGACGACGCCCGGGCGTTTTTCAAGCGGAAGATTGAGTTCCTGACGCGGCAGATGGAGAAGATCCAGCCGGCCCTGCAGGAGAAGCACGCCATGAAACAGGGTGGGTACCCCCAAAACGCGCCTGGGGACCCCCCGACCCCCCCCCCAAACACCCCCTGCCCTCCCCCCCCTCCCCCTCCCCGTTTTTGGGGTCTCTCCCAGCCCTGGGGTCCCCCCTGACTTTCCTCACCCAATTTTGGCCTTTCCCCCTGCTCCTCCTTTTCCCCCCTCCCCAATTTTGGGGTCTCCCCCTGGTCTCTCCCTGACCCCCCCCCCCCCCCCCCCCAGTCCTCCCGACCCCTCCCCAATTTCAGATCCCCCCCCCCACCCTGTTTTTGGGGTCCCCCCGACCCTGGTGCCCCCCAGCCCCCTCTGACCCCTCCCCACTTTTGGGATCTCCCCAGTCCCAGGGTCCCCTTTCCCCCCTCCCCACTTTTGGGGTCCTGTCCTTGCTTCCCTCCTGACCCCTCCCCACTTTGAGGACCCCCATTCCCGCCCCCCACCCCCGACCCCTCCCTGCTTTTGGGGTCCCCCTTTGCCCCCTCCCCACTTTGGAACCCCCTGACCCCCCCACATCCATCTCAACCCCTCCCTGACTTTGGGGTCCCTCTTTCCCCTCCTCCCCGCTTTCGGGGCCCCCCCGACCCCTCCCCGGTTTTGGAGACCCCCCCGACCCCTCCCCGCTTTTGGGGCCCCTCCCCGACCCCTCCCCGCTTTTGGGGCCCCTCCCCGACCCCTCCCCGGTTTTGGGGCCCCCCCCGACCCCTCCCCGCTTTTGGGACCCCCCCGACCCCTCCCTGGTTTTGGGGACCCCCCTGACCCCTCCCTGGTTTTGGGACCCCCCCGACCCCTCCCTGGTTTTGGGACCCCCCCCGACCCCTCCCCGCTTTTGGAGACCCCCCCGACCCCTCCCCGCTTTTGGGGCCCCCCCACGACCCCTCCCCGCTTTTGGGGCCCCCCCACGACCCCTCCCCGCTTTTGGGGCCCCCCGTTTTTGGGGTGCCCCTGACCCGCTGCCCCCCAGCCGTGCTGGAGATGATGACGCAGAAGCTGCAGCAGCTGGCGGCGGCCCAGGGGGTCCCGGGGGGGGCCAAGGCGTAGCCCCCCACCCCAAAATCCTGGGCTGGGGATTTGGGGGTGCAGCCCCCCCCACCCCCACCCCAAATCCCGACCCCCTTTGTTTTGTACCGGTCCCTGCAATAAAGGAGACGGCTCTGAGTGGGCTCCGGGCGTTTTGGGGGGGGGAGACCCCCGGGATTTGGGGTCCGAGGGGGGTCCCTGGGGGTGTCCAGGGGTGTCTGGGGGTCTCTTGGGGGTCCCTGGGGGTGTCCAGGGGTGTCTGGGGGTCCCTGGGGGTCTCTTGGGGGTCCCTGGGGATGTCCAGGGGTGTCTGGGGGTCCCTGGGGGGTCTCTTGGGGGTCCCTGGGGGTGCTCGGGGGTCGTGGCGGGGCTGAGCCCCCCCCCCGGCAGCCGCGTCCTCCCGGCAGCGGCCACGAGGTGGCGACAGCGACACGGACGGGAGGGGACAAAGGATGGGGACAGGGACAGGGAGGGGACAGGGACAGGGACAGGGATGGGGACAGGGACAGGGACAGGGAGGGGACAGGGTGGGGACAGGGACAGGGCCGGGGGTCCCGAGTCCCACCAGGCTCGGGCAGGGTGGGCTCTGCTGTCACCTCCCCCCGCCCCCCCCCCGGTGGCAGCAGTGTCCCCACGGGGGTGGCGATGTCCCCGCGCAGCCGGGGGGTGTCTGTCACTGTCCCTGTCCCTGTCACCGTCCCTGTCACCGTCCCTGTCCCCGCTGACAGCCAGCGCGGGGGGGGAGGTGACAAGGCGTGACACCGGGGGGTGACACAAAAGCTGCGGGGGGATCTCTGGCCAGCCTGGAGGTGCCACCACCCCCCTCCCCGGCTGTCCCTTGTGTCACCCCTGTGTCCCCCTCGGGCTGTTCCTTGTGCCAGCCCCTTGTCCCTTGTGTCACCCCTGTGTCCCCTGAGCCACCCTCGTCCTTTGTGCCACCCCCTCGTCCCTTGTGCCACCCCTCTGCCCCCCCCAGGCTGTCCCCTGGGCCACCCCCTTGTCCCCCGGGCCACCTCGGTGTCCCCTCCACCCCCCCAGCAGAGGCAGAGCCGCGATCCAACCCCAGCGCCTTTTATTGGGGACAGACTGGGACAGACTGGGACAGACTGGGACAGACTGGGGACACGCTGGGGACACGCTGGGGACACGCTGGGGACACCCGTGCCGGGGCTGTCGCGTGTCGCACTCGGGGCGGGGCTGGGGGCGGGCCGGGGTCGCGGGGCTGTCACCGCTGTCACCGGGCCGGGGTCGCGGGGGGGTCCTGGGGGGGTCCCGAGGGGGGCGATGGAGCCGGAGAAGGTGCAGTAATTTTGGGGGGGGTCTCAGGGGGGTCTCAGGGGGGTCCCGGGGGTCAGTCGGGGTAGATGATGAAGCCGGAGAAGGTGCTGTAATTTTGGGGGGGGGGGTCCCGGGGGGTCCCGGGGGTCCCGGGGGTCTCAGGGGGTCAGTCGGGGTAGATGATGAAGCCGGAGAAGGTGCTGTAATTTTGGGGGGGGGTCCCGGGGGGTCCCGGGGGTCCCGGGGGTCAGTCGGGGTAGATGATGAAGCCGGAGAAGGTGCTGTAATTTTGGGGGGTCTCAGGGGGGTCTCAGGGGGTCCCGGGGGTCAGTCGGGGTAGATGATGAAGCCGGAGAAGGTGCTGTAATTTTGGGGGGGGTCCCGGGGGTCTCAGGGGGGTCCCGGGGGTCTCAGGGGGTCCCGGGGGTCAGTCGGGGTAGATGATGAAGCCGGAGAAGGTGCTGTAATTTTGGGGTGGGGTCTCAGGGGGTCCCGGGGGTCAGTCGGGGTAGATGATGAAGCCGGAGAAGGTGCTGTAATTTGGGGGGGGGTCCCGGGGGTCTCAGGGGGTCAGTCGGGGTAGATGATGAAGCCGGAGAAGGTGCTGTAATTTTGGGGTGGGGTCTCAGGGGGGTCCCGGGGGTCTCAGGGGGTCAGTCGGGGTAGATGATGAAGCCGGAGAAGGTGCTGTATTTGTTGGTGTTGCCGCCGTGCACTTTTCCCCCGTCCAGTTTGACGAACACCTCGTCCCCCACGTCCAGGTGCAGGATGACGCTGTTGGACGCGTAATCGTAATTCTGGTCCGCGTCCTGGGCGATGGCGCTGGCCCGGACCTGCGGGGACACGGCTGTCACCTCCCCCCCTGTGCTGGCCCGGACCTGCGGGGACACGGCTGTCACCTCCCCCCCTGGCCCGGACCTGGGGGGACACTGCTGTCACCCCCCCTGGCCCGGACCTGCGGGGACACGGCTGTCACCTCCCCCCCTGTGCTGGCCCGGACCTGGGGGACACGGCTGTCACCCCCCCCTGGCCCAGACCTGCGGGGACACGGCTGTCACCCCCCGTGGTGGCACTGGGAAAGGGGGGACACGGCTGTCACCCCCTCCCCACACCCAACACCCACCCCCAGGAAATGGGGGTGACACCAGCGGGACCCCTCTGGGGGGGGGACACGGCTGTCACCCCTCCCTGGCCCGGACCTGCGGGGACACGGCTGTCACCCCCCGTGGTGGCACCGGGAAAGGGGGGACACTGCTGTCACCCCCCGTGGTGGCACCGGGAAAGGGGGGACACGGCTGTCACCCCTCCCATCCCCCCCCATTCCCATCCTCTCCTCATTCCCAAATTCTGCTCCCCCCCCCCAAATCCCATTTCCCTCATCCGACCCCCCCCAAATTCCCATCCTCTCCCCCCATTCCCAACCCCAAATCCCGTTATTTCCCCCAAAATTCCCATCTTTTCCCCATTCCCAACCCCAAATCCCGTTATTTCCCCCCAAAATTCCCATTTTTCCCCATTCCCAACCCCAAATCCCGTTATTTCCCCCCAAAATTCCCATTTTTCCCCATTCCCAGCCCCAAATCCAATCCCCCCTCCCCAAATTCCCATTTTTCCCCATCCCTGTTCCCACGGGGGGGCTCGGGGGGGGGGGGGGTCCCTCCCTGCTGACCCCCCCTGGGACCCCCCCCCCCCCCGGATCCATCCTTGTTTTCCTTGGATTTCCGGGAATAAATGGATGGGAAAAGTCCGGGATGAGCGAACAAAGGGAGCGGGGGAGGGGGGGGCACAGCCCCTGTCCCACCCCCCCCGGGAATCTGGGATGGGGAAAAGGAATTTGGGAATTCGGGGGGGAAAAAATGGGAATTGGGGGGAGGGAAATGGGAATTCGGGGGGGAAATGGGAATTTGGGGGGGGAAAATGGGAATTGGGGGGAGGGAAATGGGAATTGGGGGGGGAAAATGGGAATTCGGGGGGGGAAATGGGAATTGGGGGGAGGGAAATGGGAATTGGGGGGGGGAAATGGGAATTTGGGGGGGGAAATGGGAATTTGGGGGAAAAAATGGGAATTGGGGGGAGGGAAATGGGAATTGGGGGGGGAAAATGGGAATTCGGGGGGGGAAATGGGAATTTGGGGGGAGGGAAATGGGAATTGGGGGGGGGAAAATGGGAATTTGGGAATTCGGGGGGGAAAAAATGGGAATTGGGGGGAGGGAAATGGGAATTGGGGGGTGAAAAATGGGAATTTGGGGGGTGAAAAATGGGAATTTGGGGGTGAAAAATGGGAATTTGGGAGGTAAAGGATGGGAGAAATGGGATCTGGGGATGGGGAATGAGGAATGAGGGGAAAGGACGGGAATTCGGGAGAGAATTGGATGAGGAAAATGGGATGTGGGACTGGGAAGGAACAGAACCGGGAATGGGGAATCAGGGAATGGGAAAAAGGATGGGAATGGGGGGATTGGAGGGAGAAAATGGGAATGGATGAATCAGGGCTGGGAATTTGGGAGGGAGAAATGGGATGTGGGGATGGAACTGGAAAATCGGGGATGGGAACTGGGAGGGGTTGGATGGGGGAAATGGGAATGTGGGGATTTGGGATGGGAGGAACTGGAAAATCGGGGATGGGAACTGGGAGGGGTTGGATGGGGGAATGGGAATGTGGGGATTTGGGATGGGAGGAACTGGAAAATCGGGGATGGGAACAGGGAGAGGTTGGATGGGGGAAATGGGAATGTGGGGATTTGGGATGGGAGGAACTGGAAAATCGGGGATGGGAACTGGGAGGGGTTGGATGGGGGAATGGGAATGTGGGGATTTGGGATGGGAGGAACTGGAAAATCGGGGATGGGAACAGGGAGAGGTTGGATGGGGGAAATGGGAATGTGGGGATTTGGGATGGGAGGAACTGGAAAATCGGGGATGGGAACTGGGAGGGGTTGGATGGGAAATGGGAATGTGGGGATTTGGGATGGGAGGAACTGGAAAATCGGGGATGGGAACAGGGAGGGGTTGGATGGGGGAAATGGGAATGTGGGGATTTGGGATGGGAGGAACTGGAAAATCGGGGATGGGAACTGGGAGGGGTTGGATGGGAAATGGGAATGTGGGGATTTGGGATGGAGCAGAACCGGGAATGGGAAATCACCGAGAAATCGAACCCGGATGGGAACCTGAAATTACCCAAAGCAAAGCAGCAAAAACCGCCATGGGCCAGAACAACAACCGGAACAACAACCCCGAGAGCGAAAACCGGGGATGGAAACCGGGAATGAGAACCGGGAATGGAAACTGGGATGGAAACCGGGAATGGAAACTGGGGATGGAAACCGGGGGGCAAAAACCGGGGATGGAAACCGGGAATTGAAACTGGGGGGCAAAAACCGGGAATGGAAACCGGGAATGGAAACTGGGGGGCAAAAACCGGGGATGGAAACTGGGGATGGAAACCGGGAATGAAAACTGGGGGGCAAAAACCGGGAATGGAAACCGGGGATGGAAACCGGGGATGGAAACCGGGAATGGAAACCGGGAATGGAAACCGGGAATGAAAACTGGGAATGAAAACCGGGGGGGCAAAAACCGGGGATGAAAACCGGGGATGAGAACCGGGGATGAAAACAGGGAGGCAAAAACCGGGGGGTTAAAACCAGGAGGTGAAATCGGGGTGTGCAATCCAGGGGATGAAAACCGGGAATGAAAACCGGGGGATGAAATCCAGGAGGTGCAAACCGGGGGATGAAATCCGAGGGATGAAATCCCGGGATGAAATCCAGGGGGTGAAATCTGAGGGATGAAATCCGGGGGGTGAAATGTGAGGGATGGAATCCGGAGGGTGAAATCCAGGAGGTGCAAACCGGGGATGAAATCCGAGGGATGAAAACCGGGGGGTGAAATCCCGGGATGAAACCCGGGGGATGAGAACCGGGGGATGAAATCCGAGGGATGAAATCCCGGGATGAAACCCGGGGGGTGCAAACCGGGGGATGAAATCCCGGGATGAAACCCGGGAGATGAAATCCAAGGGGTGAAATCCCGGGATGAAACCCGGGGGGCGCAATCCGGGGATGAGAACCGGGGGGTGAAATCCAAGGGATGAAATCCCGGGATGAAACCCGAGGGATGAAATCCAAGGAATGAAATCCCGGGATGAAACCCGGGGGGCGCAATCCGGGGGATGAAATCCCGGGATGAAACCCGGGGGGCGCAAACCGGGGATGAGAACCGGGGGATGAAATCCAAGGGATGAAATCCCGGGATGAAATCCAAGGGATGAAATCCCGGGATGAAACCCGGGGGGCGCAAACCGGGGGATGAAATCCCGGGATGAAACCCGGGGGGCGCAATCCGTTGCGGGGGCCCCGCCGGGGGTCTCGGGGGGAGGTTCCCGGTACCTGCCCGTTCTTCATCAGGTCGGCCCACATGCTGGTGCCGTCCCCGCCGCGCATCAGGACGTGGTAGGTGAAGAAATAAATGCCGGGCAGGGGGCAGGTGAATTTGCCGCTCGAGGGCTCGTAGTAGTTGCCCACGTTGGTCACGACGTCGTCGAAGCGCAGAACCTCGTAACCTTCGTGGGGTTTCCTCAGGCCGGCGTAAAAAGCGATTTTGGGGCTGTAGAAGGACGGGATGTACCCGCCCGGGCCCGGCCCCGGAGGTCCCGGCGGGCCCGGCCGGCCCGGTTCCCCCGGCGGTCCCCGCGGTCCCGGCGGTCCCGGAGGGCCCCGGAGGCCGGCGCGGCCCTTGCGGCCCGGCTCGCCCCGGGCCCCGGGAGGGAAGGGCGGCGGGGAGGCCGCGGGCAGCTCGGGGTAGGGCTCGCACACCATGCGGCAGCTGCCCAGCATCTCGTAGTGAGCGGCGGCCTTGGAGCCGTGCACCAGCAGCGGGATGGCCACGAGCAGCAGCAGCAGCATCGCCACGCCGATGGCCACCGCGGCCACTCGCCGCCTGCGCCTCAGCCGAGACGCGGCCACAGCCAGCAGGTCCTGCTCGCCCTTGGGAGCGATGGTGGCGAGCGGCGGGGACAGAGCCCGAGGGACACCGAGCACGGGAGGGGACGGGGAGGGGGACGGGGATGGGATCGGGAATGGGATTGGACTGGGATTGGACTGGGATGGGGAATGGGATCGGGGACAGGGACAGGGATTGGGGACAGGGATGGGGACAGGGATGGGGAATGGGATCGGGGACAGGGACAGGGAGTGGGACTGGGATTGGGACTGGGGACAGGGATGGGGACAGGGATGGGGACAGGGATGTGGCTGCTGGGGGCGTTGGGAGAGGGGGAAATGGCAGTGGGGATGGGATGGGGACAGGGATGGGGACAGGGATGGGGACAGGGATGGGGACAGCGGCTGCAGCTGCGGGTGGAGCCGGGGCTGAAGCCCAGAGAGGGGATGGGGCCGAGGATGGGGCCGAGGATGGGACTGGGAGCAGGGACGAGCCCGGGAATGGGGCCGGGAATGGGGCCGGGAATGGAACCGGGAATGGGACCGGGAATGGAACCGGGAATGGAACCGGGAATGGAACCGGGAATGGAACCGGGAATGGGGCCGGGAATGGGGCCGGGAATGGGGCCGGGAATGGGGCCGGGAATGGGGATGGAGCCGGAGGAGAAGCTGCGGGTGGAGCCGGGGATGGGACCCACGGCAGAGACGGGGCCGGGAATGGGATCCGGATATGGGATCGGGATCCGGGAATGGGATCGGGGATGGGATCCGGGAATGGGATCCGGGAACGGGACCGGGAATGGGATCGGGGATGGGATCGGGATCCGGGGATGGGATCGGGAATGGGATCGGGAATGGGATCGGGATCCGGGAATGGGATCGGGGATGGGATCGGGAGCCGGGAATGGGACCGGGAATGGGACCGGGAATGGGATCGGGATCCGGGAATGGGATCGGGGATGGGATCGGGATCCGGGAATGGGATCGGGGATGGGATCGGGATCCGGGAATGGGATCGGGGATGGGATCGGGGATGGGGAGCGGGGCCGGAGCCGCGGGCGGAGCCGGCGGCGGCACCGGGAGCGGGGCCGGGGCTGCGGCCGAGGACGGGACCGGCGGCGGGGCTGGGGCTGGGGCTGGGGCCGGAGCCGCGGGCGGAGCCGGGAGCGGCGCTGGCGGAGGGGACGGAACCGGAGCCGATGGTGCTGGAGGGGCCCGAAGCGGTACCGGGAGCGGAGCCGGACGCGGAGCGCGGAGTCAGAGCGGAGCTCCTGCAGCAGCCAGGACCGGAGCCGGGGTGGGAGCTGCTGATGTAACCGGAGCCGGGATGGAGCCGCCACCGGGATCGGGACAGAACCGCCTCCGGAGCCGGGACAGAACCGGGACAGAACCGGGATGGAGCCGGGATGGAACCGGGATGGAGCCGCCACCGGAGCCGGGAGGGAACCGGGGCGGAACCGCGAGGGAGCCGCCGCCGGAGCCGGGATGGAGCCGGGACGGAGCAGCCACCGGAGCCGGGAAGGACCGGGAAGGACCGGGAAGGGACCGGGAAGGACCGGGAAGGACCGGGAAGGACCCGACGCGCGGGGGAACTTCTCCCCAAGTTCCCCGCGAGCGACACGCGGGGAGCGGCACCCCCGGGATTGTCACCCCGGGATTGTCCCCCCGGGATTGTCCCCCCCGATCGTCCCCCGGGATTGTCCCCGGTGCCTCCCCCGGGGCCGGGATCCCCCGGGCCCCCCCGCGCTCCTCCCCGCGGTCCCGGAGCCCCCCGGGCCGGACCCCCCCGGTACCTGCGGCCGGTGCCGCCGCCGCGCCCGCAGCGAGCCCCGCTCGGCCCCGCCCGACGGCCCCGGGCACGGCGGGGAGGGAGGGGCCGGCGGCGGGGGGGCCGGGGTGAGTGTGCAAGGGGGGGTGAGTGTGCAAGGGGGGGTGGGAGTGTGCAAGGGGGGGTCTGGGGGGTGTGCAAGGGGGGGTTTGGGGGGTGTGAGGGGGGTCTGGGTGTGTGAGGGAGGGGGAGGTTGGGGTGTAAGGGGGGGGTTTGGGTGTGCAAGGGGGGTTTAGGGTGTTTGGGGGGGGTTGGGTGTGCAAGGGGGGTTTGGGTGTGCGAGGAGGGGGACGCAGAGTGAGAGAGCTCTGAGTGTGATCTCTGTGAGTGTGAGCTCTGAGTGTGAGCTCTGTGTGTGTGAGCTCTGGGAGTGTGAGCTCTGGGAGTGTGAGCTCTGTGAGTGTGAGCTCTGTGTGTGTGAGCTCTGAGTGTGAGCTCTGGGAGTGTGAGCTCTGTGAGTGTGAGTGTGAGCTCTGAGTGTGAGCTCTGTGTGTGTGAGCTCTGGGAGTGTGAGCTCTGAGTGTGAGCTCTGTGCACGCGTGGACATCCTGTGTGTGAGCTGAGTGTGACTGTGAGTGTGAGCTCTATTCACGTGTGCGTCCCATGTGTGACTGTGAGCTGTCAGTGTGAGTGTGAGCTCTGTGTGTGTGAGCTCTGTGTGTGTGAGCTCTGGGTGAGCTCTGTGAGTGTGAGCTCTGTGAGTGTGAGCTCTGTGTGTGTGAGCTCTGGGTGAGCTCTGGGAGTGTGAGCTCTGGGAGTGTGAGCTCTGTGAGTGTGAGCTCTGAGTGTGAGTGTGAGCTCTGTGAGTGTGAGCTCTGGGAGTGTGAGGAGCTCTGAGCGTGAACCCCGAGTGATCTCTGTGAGTGTGAGCTCCGAGTGATCTCTGTGAGTGTGTGCGCTCCGAGTGTGAGCTCTGTTCACGCGTGTATCCCATGTGTGTCTGAGCTCTGGGTGAGCTCTGAGTGTGATCTCTGTGAGTGTGAGCTCTGAGTGTGAGCTCTGGGAGTGTGAGCTCTGTTCACGCGTGTATCCCATGTGTGTCTGAGCTCTGTGTGAGCTCTGAGTGTGAGCTGCTCACGCGTGTGTCCCCCGTGAGTGTGATCTCTGTGAGCTCTGCGTGTGCAAATCCTGTGTGATGGTGAGTGTGAGCTCTGGGTAAGCTCTGAGTGTGAGCTCTGTGTGTGTGAGCTCTGTGAGTGTGAGTGTGAGCTCTGGGAGTGTGAGCTCTGGGAGTGTGAGTGTGAGCTCTGTGAGTGTGAGCTCTGGGTAAGCTCTGAGTGTGAGCTCTGTGTGTGTGAGCTCTGGGAGTGTGAGTGTGAGCTCTGGGAGTGTGAGCTCTGTGAATGTGAGTGTGAGCTCTGTGAGTGTGAGCTCTGTGAGTGTGAGTGTGAGCTTTGAGTGTGAGCTCTGTGAGTGTGATCTCTGTGAGTGTGAGTGTGCGCTCCGAGTGTGAGTGTGAGCTCTGTGAGTGTGAGTGTGATCTCTGTGAGTGTGAGCTTTGAGTGTGAGCTCTGTGAGTGTGATCTCTGTGAGTGTGAGTGTGAGCTCTGTGAGTGTGAGCTCTGGGTAAGCTCTGAGTGTGATCTCTGTGTGAGTGTGAGCTCTGAGTGTGAGCTTTGAGTGTGAGCTCTGTGTGTGTGATCTCTGTGAGTGTGAGTGTGCGCTCCGAGTGTGAGTGTGAGCTCTGAGTGTGATCTCTGTGAGTCTGAGTGTGCGCTCCGAGTGTGAGTGTGCTCTCTGGGTGTACAAATCCCCTGTGAGTTCACCCTGAGCGCGTGTGAACTCCGGGCACACCTGGGCATCCCGGCCGGGTGTGCAAAACTGCATTTCCTGCATTTCCTGCACTTCCCGTGCATTTCCTGCACTTCCCCTGCACTCCCTGCGCTCCCTGGGTGGATTTTGGTGTTTTTCCTGCATTTTCTGTGTTTTCCCGCGTGTTTCTCTCTCATTTTCTTCCTCCCGGCTGCTTTTTATCCATTTTCTGTGTTTTCCATGGATTTTTTTTATTCATTTCCCATATGTTTTCCCCCATTTTCCATGTTTTCCATGTATGTTTTTATCATTTTCACACCTTTCCCTGTATTTATTACCCATTTTCCATGATTCCCATCTATTTCTTTATAAATTTTCCATGTTCCCATATATTTTTTTTATTCATTTCCCATATATTTCCCCCCATTTTCCATCTTTTCCATATATTTTCTTATCATTTTCACACCTTTCCCATGTATTTCCTCCCATTTTCCATGATTCCCATCTATTTTTTCCCATTTTCCATGATTTCCATATATTTTTTATTAATTTCCCATCTATTTTTCCCCATTTTCCATGACCCCATATATATTTTTTTATTAATTCCATATATTTTTTTATTAATTTCCTAAATTTTTTATTCATTTCCCATATATTTTTTATTAATTCCATATATATTTTTATTAATTTCCTATATTTTTATTAATTTCCCATATATTTTTAAATTAATTTCCCATATATTTCAAAATTAATTTCCCATATATTTTTTTATTAATTCCATATATTTTTTATTAATTTCCCACATATTTTTATTAATTTCCCATATATTTTTTATTAATTTCCCATATTTTTTATTAATTTCCCATATATTTTTAAATTAATTCCATATATTTTTTTATTAATTTCCCACATATTTTTATTAATTTCCCATATACTTTTAAATTAATTTCCTATATTTTTTATTAATTTCCCACATATTTTTTATTAATTTCCCACATATTTTTATTAATTTCCCATATATTTTTTTATTAATTTCCCATATTTTTATTAATTTCCCACATATTTTCCCTGCGTTTTTTCCCCATTTTTCCACCTTCTCCCCCCACCCCCCCGTTTCTTTTTCTCCTCTCTTTTTCTTCCTCCTCCTCCTCCTCCTCCTCCTCCTCCTCCCCCGGGACCAATCCATCGCCGCAGCTCCCGGGGTCTCGGATCCCCCGGATCCCCCCGATCCATCACCCGGGATTTACCGCCCGGCTCGATGCTGCGGCCGTGCCCGCGCAACAAAATCGGGGTGGGGGGCTCGGGGGGGGTCCCCCCTCCCCTTCCCGACCCCCCCAGAGCCCCCTCGGCCCTTAATCAGGGGGTTAATTAGCGCCCGGGAGCGTTAATTAGAGGGGTTGGGGGATGGGGGGCTCGGATTTGGGTGGGTGGGGTTTGGGGTGGGGGGGTTTGGGGGGTCCCTGGGTTTGGGGTGGGGGGTTTGGGGGGAGTTTTGGGGGTCTTTGGGTTGGGGGCAGCAAATTTGGGGGGGTTTGGGGGGTCCCTGGGTTTGGGGTGGGGGGGTTTGGGGGGAGTTTTGGGGGTCTTTTCCATCCTGCCTCAGTTTCCCTCCTTTTCCCCTCTCTGTTCCCGCCCCAGGACGCCCAAGGGGGGGTCGGGGACAGCCGAGACCCCCCCAAAACCCCCTCGGGGGGGGTCAGGAACAGGGGAGACCCCCCCCAAATCCCTCCCGGGGGGGTGAGGAGCGGTTCGGGGGGGTCAGGACCGGCTCGGGGGGCTCAGGAGCGGCTCCAGCCCCCCCAAAGCCCCCCCAAATCCCCCCCGGGGGGGTCAGAACCGGCTCCAGCCCCCCCCCAAAGCCCCCCGGGGGGGTCAGGAGCGGCTCGGGGGGGTCAGGAGCGGTTGGGGGGGGTCAGGAGCGGCTCCAGCCCCCCCAAAGCCCCCCCAAAGCCCCCCCGGGGGGGTCAGGAGCGGCTCGGGGGGGTCAGGAGCGGTTGGGGGGGGTCAGGAGCGGCTCCAGCCCCCCCAAAGCCCCCCGGGGGGGGGTCAGGAGCGGCTCGGGGGGGTCAGGACGGGCTCGGGGGGGTCAGGAGCGGCTCCAGCCCCCCCAAAGCCCCCCGGGGGGGTCAGGAGCGGCTCCAGCCCCCCAAATCCCCCCCGGGGGGCTCAGGAGCGGCTCCAGCCCCGCTGCCGCCGACCCCAGCCCATGAATAACGCATCAGCCGCGACCCCCCCGGGACCCCCCCGGGACAGCGGCGGCGGCTCCGGCTCGGGGAGCAGCTGGCACAGAACGGGGGGGACACCGGGGACAGGGAGGGACACGGGGGGGACACGGGGGGACAGAGCTGGGGGGGGGACAGGAGGGGACAGGAGGGGGTTGGGGGGACAGGGGGGGACACGGGGGGGACACGGGGGGACACGGGGGGAACGGGGGGGGGACAGGGGGGACAGGGGGGGACAGGGGTGGGGACAGAGCTGGGGGGGGACAGGGGGGGGACAGGGGGAGGACACAGAGCCGGGGAGGGGACAGGGACAGAGATGGGGGAACACGGTGGGGGACACGGGGGGACATGGAGGGGACAGAGATGGCGACAGGGGGGGGACACGGGGGGCACAGAGATGGGGAGGGGACAGGAGGGGGTTGGGGGGACAGGGGGGGACAGGGTGGGGACAGGGGGGGACAGAGGGGGGCACAGAGATGGGGACAGAGCTGGGGAGGGGTCAGGAGGGGGTTGGGGGACAGGGGGGACACGGGGGGACACGGGGGGGACAGAGATGGGGAGGGGACAGGAGGGGGTTGGGGGGACAGGGGGGGACAGGGGGGGGACAGGGGGGGACAGAGATGGGGACAGGGCTGGGGAGGGGACAGGAGGGGGTTGGGGGGACAGGGGGTGGGACAGGGGGAGGGGACAGGGGGGACAGAGCTGGGGACGGAGGGGACAGGGAGGGGACAGAGGGGGGGACAGGGGGTGACAGAGGGGGGGAGGGGAGGGACAGAGATGGGGAGGGGGAGGGGACAGAGGGGGTGACAAATCCAAGGGGGAGGGGGTGAAAAATTCCGGGGGGGGTGGACACAGATCAGGGATGGGGGAGGGACAAGGGGAGGGACAATTTGGATCCCATTCTTTGGGATTTGGGATCGTTCTTTGGGATTCAGGAGGGGTCGGGAGCTCCCATCCAGCCCCGATTAGGGCGGGGATTTTTAGGATATTTTTAGGGTTTTTTTTAAGGATTTTTTTAGGATTTTAAAGGATTTTTAAGGATTTTTTTAGGATTTTTTGGGGATTTTTTTAGGATTTTTAAAGGATTTTTTAAGGATTTTTAAAGGATTTTTTAA